>NC_137682.1:2247419-2254919 GCF_963989245.1 Nansenia antarctica | reverse complement strand
ATGTCATTATTACGTTTTTATTTCCACATTATGAAAGTGCAGATTTGAAAGTAAGCTTTCAAATGATGCGTCAATGATGGAACATAATTGAAGAAGATATGCTTATTTGAATGTTGGTAGGCTACACCTCGGAAACAAGCGCTGAAGAACCGAAACATACGCAAAACAGCTGCTAGCAGGCTAGCTCTAAAAAGAAAAACGTTGCTACGAATATCTAACTGCATGTTTAGCAGCATCACAACATGCTGAAAGAACATCAACATGCTAAAAAACACATAAGTACACATAATTAGATGATCACACAGTCCTTGCTTTAGAACAACGTCCTAAAACGTAAGTTTGTTTACAAGCCGTGTATCACTAACCCAGCAGACGATAGAGTGAATCCAATTCACAACTGATTAAGTATTTAGAGATGCTAAAACTGTTGATTGTTATATCGAGTGGGCACTTCAACACTTAAACTTTCGTAATATAGTAAAAAAACTGAAAACACATTAAAAAAAAGAAGGTATTTGCTCATTTGCACAAAATGACAATTTGGAGACATTCCCCCCTACCTTTGTTGTCACACAAGCTTTTACCTCAGTGTTAAACCATGTGAGGTGATCCCTCAAAGTGTCAGGTGGAAGAAAAACACACACAACTAGAAGAATATGAGGAATGAACATATCCTTAGAGAGAGCAGAGTGAAAGTATACACAAGTTGATGGCTTGTTGATCGACGAGATGATATGTGACAGGGGCCTATAGCGTGCGGAAGCTCTGCCATGTACAGTCTTGTGTGTGTGTGTGTGTGTGTGTGTGTGTGTGTCTCTGAAGTGTGTGTAATCTTTAAATTACCCCCTGAATACCACAAACTCAGTAGCCCATAGTCGGAGGAGCCCCCTGGCCTTCTCCCTCATAACAAACATGGTTACTAGCCCCCATATACCTCAGGAAACAAAAAGGACTGGAGAGAGATTGTCCCCCTACAGCCAAGCTTCCTTCACCTACAGAATGATCCAAACATGGTCCCCGAACTCTCATAATACAGGTAGCGCAGGTGCCTTTCTCCTGAACCAAGACAGGCCTTTATGCCAGACTCATTCTAATGCATGGAACGGAATGAGGAATGGTATCCAACATTCTATGTTCTAGAATGCTCTGGTGGACATGCCTTTAGGCCCCAGTACATAATGGCGCCCCAGCCTTTGTGATGGACAGCTATGGCAGACAAGGAGGGCCTCACATCAACGACAATAGAGGGTGTTCTATTTCTTCTTCTTCTTCTTCTTCTTCTTCTTCTTCTTCTTCTTCTTTGACTTCTTCTTCTTCTTCTTCTTCTACTTTTTCTTCTTCTACAGTAACTCCCTGTGGCATACAGGGTGGTATAGTATCATAGTGATTTGAATAGCTAGACCCTGGACCAGGTTATGAAGGGACCACGGTGTCCCATCGTCAATCTTCATAGTTGTCACTTAACATGTCAGGAAATTGTGTTTGAACTACTCTGTGTGTGCGTGCGTGTGTGAGTGTATGTGCACGTTCCCTGTTTGTGTCTTAGCTTGTCTCTTTAGGATACTAACCCCAGCTGCGGATATATTAAATTTCAGATGCTTTGAAAAACAGTTGAGGGTTTCTCGAGTTCAAGTGCCTTTTACGTAAAAAAGACACTCCTCAATGTTATCGCCCAATGGAATAGCTGGCTTGTTGGATCATAATTTGCATCTAGGATCAGATTACCTTGTCCCCAACCCTAACTTGCAGCATTTGGGGAATGTGATAATATCTGATCCAGAGTCAGTAGTTTGAGGTGATTTCGCCCCAACTCCATCAAAGGCCTCAGGAGGATTCTGACAGGAAGACATGAAGCGATGATGAATGATGATTGGCTGGCTGTTTTGATTCCTGAGTGAGGAGCCCCTCAGGCTTGACCAATGGGGTCACTGTACTTAGAGCAACAAGCAAAGGCCAGCTGCCGTGATGACGAACGATAGCAAACAACCAATGCCCCCTTCCCCCTCCCTCCCTCCCTCCCTCTCTCCCTCCCTCCCTCCCTATGTATGTGTTTACCTAGCTTACCTTTGAGGGGTCCCCCCTCTCTTTCAGGGGTATTAGGTGGGAGCTGAGAAGGTTAGAGACAAAGGGAAAACCTGCAGAAACATGTTAGAAAGAGGCCTCCGTATTCCCCTGTGTGTGTGTGCACATTGTCATGGTGACCTGCATACATACAGTACATTTGTCTGTGCATGTCTCTGTATGTACTTGCATTGTGTTTAGGTCTGTGTGTGTGTGTGTGTGTGTGTGTGTGTGTGTGTGTGTGTGTGTGTGTGTGTGCGTGCGTGCATGCCTGTGTGCGCGTGTGCGTGCGCATGTGTGTGTGTGTGACTTGACTTGCATCATATTTTCAGTACATCTTTTTTTTTTACATATATTTCGGACCTTATGTGGCCGATGCTATGATGCATCGTCTGTTTCTAACATGTTAGCGATCTAGTGTTGACGTTAGTGTTGATTTGTGATGGGAGTGTTAGGCTGAAGGCCATAACAACGGTAGGAATATATGTCGCTCTCTAACAGGGTCTTCCACATCCCTCCTCCTCCTTATCAGAAATCAGACAATACCATAGTCAGATATTGGGATAACTGCTTCATGTGGTCGAGCAGTAGAGAGGTCAGTACGAGACAGGTACTTACGTGACAGGTTCATGTTTCTGTGGCTGTGAGTTGGGGGCTACATTTAGTGAGTTGGGGGCTAAATGTGATGTGTGTCTGTGTGTGTATGCTGGCCGGTACTGTATGTATGTGTGTGTATGTGTTTGTGTGTGTGTGTGTGTGTGTGTGCGTGTGTGTGTGTGTGTGTGTGTGTGTGTGTGTGTGTGACTGAAACTTGGCAGTGGTTGTTTTAGGGTATGTGTGCATGGCCTATCGTCAGGGGTTACTGCTGTGGCAGGCAGAGGAGAGGGGGTGAGAGGAGAGGAGAGGGGGGGGGGGGGGGGGGAGAGGCTTGTCACTGTGGGCGGCGGCCATATTTCACTCACCAGCACTTTCACACTCCCACGCTGCTGCAGCGAGAGGACTTTACTAGCTCTCTGCTAGCACATTTAACCAGGAGTGTGTGTGTGTGTGTGTGTGTGTGTGTGTGTGTGTGTGTGTGTGTGTGTGTGTGTGTGTGTGTGTGTACGTGTGTGTGTGTGTGTGTGTGTGTGTCTGTGACAGAGATGAGCACTCTCCACTTCAGTATTTCCCTCCTCTATTCCTCATGGGAACTCCACAGTCGGGTGGTTGTGGAACATAGAATGTGAAGACTTTGTTCTGTGTTCCATATCGCCATAGAAACCAGGGTTCACAGGTCACCTTGAGACTTCCACTGTCTCTCTCCTTCTAGTCCTCACCTCCCTGTGGCTCTGTGTGATGTTTTAACCAGGCCGGAGAAAGACAACTCCCCCCAACTTCAACAGGACTTTGGTGGAAATGATGTCAGCACATTTGACATTGTGTGCCCTCATTACCTGCTCGTGGGTCAGCCTTCCTTTCTAGACGGCAGTGGTTTTGTACAGCCTATAGGGCTGAGTTCGGTTGGTAGAACTGACCTGAGATCTGTCGTGAAGAACAGAGCAGAGTCTGCATGGGTCATCAGCTGTGGGCGTCTGGGTGGCACTTCTCACAGAGGGTTGAGAAGGGGACAGTGGGAAAACAGAGCTGTGTGTGCATGTGTGTGTGTGTGTGTCTGTGTGTGTGTCTGTGTGTGTCTGTGTGTGTGTCTGTGTGTGTGTGTGTGTGTGTGTGTGTCTGTGTGTGTGTGTGTGTGTGTGTGTGTGTGTGTATGTGTCTGTGTGTTGTGTGTGTCTGTGTCTGTGTCTGTGTGTGTGTGTCTGTGTCTGTGTGTGTGTGTCTG
This sequence comes from Nansenia antarctica, assembly GCF_963989245.1. NCBI lineage: Eukaryota > Metazoa > Chordata > Actinopteri > Argentiniformes > Microstomatidae > Nansenia > Nansenia antarctica. Next base: position 2,251,039 of record NC_137682.1, on the reverse strand, counting down.
TGTCTGTGTCTGTGTGTGTGTCTGTGTGTGTGTTTGTGTCTGTGTGTGTGTGTGTGTGTGTCTGTGTGTCTGTGTGTGTGTCTGTGTCTGTGTCTGTGTGTGTGTCTGTGTGTCTGTGTGTGTGCACAACTACACACTGTAGTTTGATGGTCCAGTGTCTCAGAGGTGCAGAGAGGGAAACACACCACCACACCACCACCATCATTCAATGACTATTCTCCTCCTCAGTGGAAAAGAAGTTGCAATCTCTCGCATCTGACAGAGGAAACAAATCAACTTTTTACCTGACAAGAATGTGTTGGTCTTGTCAAAAGGTGATTCAAACCTGTTGATTAATTCAATTACCGGTACTATTTTCCTCCTCAATGGGAAAATAAATGTGTCTTTGCATCTGACAGAAAGGAAACAAATCAACTTTTTACCTGACAAGAATGTGTTGAGCTTGTCAAAATGTGATTCAATCCTGTTGATTAATGCTCTCATCCTGGCCCCAAGTGAAAGTTTAGTTTGGCAAGGGTTTAAATGTCAAGGTTTGATATCTTCAAATGCTATCTTTAACTATGCATCACCTTTTTCCATAGGTGACAGTCTTGTATTACGAAATAAGTTTTTGGCACTGCCCTCCAAATGTTCCTCCACTACTTATTGTGATCCATCTCCAAGGCGATTGATTAGTCCGCCGTGTGTATGGTTGTTGGTAACAGGCCGTACCATGGTGGAGAGGGGCGGGGGTGGGGGGGGTTGTGTTAGGACAGAGAGGAAACAAGTCAACTTTTTACCTGACGAGAATGAAGAATGTGTTGGGCTTGTCCAAATTTTATTCATCTTGGCGAGTGGAGAATCTCAAGTGGAGATTTACTTTGGCCAGGGTTTGAATGTTCAGGTATGTTACGGTTATGATACCACCGTATCTTCACTTGATTTCATGGAGCGATCCATCTCCAAGGCGATTGATTAGCCTGCTGTGTGTACGGTGTTGGTAACATGCCGTACCATGGTGGAACGGGGGGGGGGCGAGGGTTCTGCGTTAGCACCTGCTGAAGTGGGGTTGAGAGGGCGTGTTAATGAACAGCTTGATGCATGAGTTAACCAACACAACAAGTTCATCATAGACAAACACGCACTCCTTTTACATTCTTAAGCAGAACGGCATGTGTAAAACGGCACGAAAACTGTACAGCATATCTCCAAAGAAAGCATTTAGCTCCTGACCGGTCTTGTAACCAGTTATGGAGGGATAACATGGATGGATGGCTTGAAATTGCTTAGGGGTTACACCCCCCCCCCCCCCCCCCCCCCCCTAACACACACACCTGGGGTTGAGGCCCCCCCCAACCCCTGGGTCAGCTGGCCTCTCTGGAGGGTGTGAAGTATGAAGTGGAGCATGCTGGTCTTTGTAGTCCTGTACAGACACGCTGGGAGAGGGAAGACTTGACCTCCATCATGTAAATTAACTGTTCGTCATCTTCCACAAGCGACAAGCCCCCTACAGCAATGTTTGTTCTAGCACGCACACGCACACACACATACACACACACACACACACACACACACACACACACACACACACACACACACTACTCCCCTCCCCTTTCTCCCTGGGTGGGCTCTGTATTCACCTACAGGGGAGAAGTGTGGAGGTGTGCTAGCGTCACGGCTAACGTTAGCGCTGTTAGCGCTAAGAACCCAGAGACCCTGTTTGCCTCGTAAATCCATCTCATCTCACAGCCGTAAGGTTTGAGGTGAGCAAGTGTGAACTTATCTACAGTGGTAAGGAGGGGGGGCACATTAAATTGGATTCAATTCAAAACAACTTTATTAACGTAGCTGTTTGTAGCTAACAGTATCAAAGGTATGCTCTGAAAGGAGAGTAGGTATAATGGACAAAACTACAAAGCAGTCAATGACTGCTTAATTGCCCCTGATGGTATGAATACAGTCTATTGAATTGAGTCCAATTGAATTTAAACCCTTTTCAACATAGTGGTAAACCCTTATATACATAGGTCCTTTCATAATGGAATGGAATGGAATGGAATGGACTTTATTTGTCATTGCTACAGTACAGGTACCAAACAACGACATTTAGGAGGGGTGGCTCCCCTGGTGTTAGGAAAGAAAAAAAAAAAAAACATTTTAGAAAAAGCATAAAAGCATAAAATCACAAGAAGGTAAGGAGCTGGTTTACATCAATAAAGGCTATGTACACAATCCACTGTACTATACTGCACAGATAGTCAACTAGGGTTGTCATATTGCACTAAAAGTATTTTTTCACATTATTTTAAAGTGTCACAGTTTGCAGGCTTGAAAATGTACATGTTTGTGCCTCAGCACTAGCTGCCATACAATCCATCCGGACTGTCCTGGGCCCAGAACTTAGGCCTTTTCTGTGTTCAGGGCCTTGACGGCCCTGTGGTAGAAGCAGTCCTTCAGTCTGTTTGTCTTAGCGGCCGGGGTCCTGTACCTCCTGTTCGAGGGCAGCTTGACAAAGTGTACGTGCCCAGGGTGGGTCGGGTCCCTGGAGATCTTGGAGGCCCTCCTGAGACAGCGTGTGTTGTACAGCTCCTCCAGAGAGGGGAGGGGGGCGCCGGTGATCTTCTGTGCTGTTCTCACGACTCTCTGTAGCGCGTTTCTCTCCGCTGTTGTGCAGCTGTGGAACCAGTTGGAGATGCCGTAGGTGAGGATGCTCTCCACTGCGCCGTGGTAGAAGGCCACCAGTATCTCCTGCTTGTTGTGTTCTTTCCTGAGGCATCTCAGGAAACTACCAGGAACTACCATTAGCTATTAACAGCTACATAACAGCTACATATGACATATGAGAATGGTTTCCCAAGACATCTTTCTTCACCCTATACGTAATGGTGTATAGAGTCTTATATAAGTCATGGTGTATAGAGTCTTATATAAGTCATGGTGTATAGAGTCTTATATAAGTAATGGTGTATAGAGTCTTATATAAGTAATGGTGTATAGAGTCTTATATAAGTAATGGTGTATAGAGTCTTATATAAGTAATGGTGTATAGAGTCTTATATAAGTAATGGTGTATAGAGTCTTATATAAGTAATGGTGTATAGAGTCTTATATAAGTAATGGTGTATAGAGTCTTATATAAGTAATGGTGTATAGAGTCTTATATAAGTAATGGTGTATAGAGTCTTATATAAGTAATGGTGTATAGAGTCTTATATAAGTAATGGTGTATAGAGTCTTATATAAGTAATGGTGTATAGAGTCTTATATAAGTAATGGTGTATAGAGTCTTATATAAGTAATGGTGTATAGAGGCTTTGTAAGAGTTAAGGTTACGCCATAAGGTTTAAGGTAATGTGACACCATTTGGGTCATAGGTCTTACTGTGTGTTTAAGTGAAACCGATTAACTCTATTGTGTACACTATAGTATGTCCCCTTCTCCCCCCCCTCTCCCATTATGGCTAAGGCTCTGCTCACCTACAATACCTGGATTCAACAGGTACCTGCCCGTCGTCGGAAGCTAAGCTAAGTTTAGGTTTACCCGAAACTTAACCCAGATCGCTAGGCCTATAGCTAGCCCAGGGAGGGCCAAAGAAAGGCCCTGGGAAGAAGTATATAAAAAAAGGACCTGGAATTTTAATT
>NC_137682.1:2239919-2242419 GCF_963989245.1 Nansenia antarctica | reverse complement strand
GAGACACAGTACTAATGCACCCACTGTCTCTCTCGAAAAAGAAAAAAAGAGAGAGAGAGAGAGAGAGAGAGAGAGAGAGAGAGAGAGAGAGAGAGAGAGAGAGAGAGAGAGAGAGAGAGAGAGAGAGACCGCAGTCTTAACCACAGTCATTTCAGTGGCTTTTTCTATGGTGGTATGGTATCCTTCTTCTTGTTTCAGACGTTCAGGCTCACCCTCCGTATGAACCCCTGTCCATCTCTCTCTCTCTCTGTTCAGACTCGCTCGTGTTGATGGCGTCCCTCGTGTGGTGGAGATGGCTGGGTGGAGATAGAGATAATGGAGTTAGATAGAGATAATGGAGGTAGATGGAGATAATGGAGATAGTGGATAATGGAGATGGATAGAGGTCGATGTGTCTGGGAATTGGAGGACTGAGCTCCTTCCGTTGTGTTCCTCACAAACACACACACACACACACACGCACACACACACACACACACACACACACCTGGTTTGGCACCACAGAGCACTCCCATGATCCGTCTGGCTCACGATTTATGGGCGTATTTGATTTACGACCACTGACCTCTCCCTGAGAGGGGCACACCTGGTCAGGTGTGTGAGAACGGAGGGAGGACAGAGATGGAGGAGTGTCAGAGAGGTGAAGGAGGGGGGGGGGGGAGGATGGGGCTGTGTCTGTCTGTCTGTCTACGTCCCTGGAGCTGGTCCAGTGTGGAAGAATCTGGAAGGTTCAAAGTAGTGCAGACGGAGAACTGACGAGAGTGTGTGTTCTATACACTGTGTTCTATATTGTTTGTTTATTTCATCATTTATTTTGGCTCCGCCAACAAAAAATAGTTCCGCAACTGAACTTCAACTGGACTGTTGCCTAGTAACGTGAACACAAACGTAGTAATGTAGTCTAATTAACGGTCATTTAGTAGAACACCTGTGTGGTGGAGTGATACATATAGTTAAAAGTCCCAGTGCTGTTATACTGTTTATCGGCACTCATGGAATGCCTCTTGTCCAATCAAATGACTTAGTCGGAACTAACTGTTGTATAATATACTGTATGGGTATTCTGGCGGTTTTGCTGAATGGACGCCTGGTAGAAATATTATGTGTCATTTTTTACAGACTCACTAATTTCAGATTTATCTTCCTCCAGGCAGGAAGGAAAATGTTCCTCCTCTTCCATAAATATGTTTTATTATTCTATCTGCCTCCAGTTGTGACAAGTGGAGGTGTTCTGACAGGTCTGGATACAGCGCTGGTATGATCAACTGTGTACAGATCTCTGGTCTGACATACAGTAGTCAGATAACATCAGATAGATGTCATTGACATATACATATAGATATAGTCTCTGATCACTGCACCTGCTTTTAAAACAACCTCCCCCTGGTCACTGCTGTTTTATATACTGTTTTATATACTGTATATATATTATATTATATATAGAATGTTGTATTCGTTAGGACGTTTTTCAATTGACCTTTGTTGTTTCTGTACTCACGTTTTATATTGTATATGTTACGGTACATGTGGGAATATGGTACATGTGGGAAAACTAGGGTTAGGGTTAGGGTTTGGGTTAGGGGTTGGGTTAGGGTTAGGGTTAGGGTTAGGGGTAGGGTTAGACATGCCAGCATGTACCAAGTCGACGTAGCACCTAACCCTAACCCTAGTTTTCCCACATGTACCGTATTCCCACATGTACCGTAACACATACACTGTGTTGTACATACTTGCTTCTGTTTCGCCTCTTGGCCAGGTCGTCATGGCGAATGAGAATCGGTTCTCAATGACCTCTGACCTATCTTAAATAAAGGTGAAATAAAAGAAAAGTCAGGCTAGTAGTTGTATGTTCCAGGTCATGTCAGACTATGATGACATCATGCAGAGTCCTATCTATTTCCAGAGGGTAAATATAGAGCTGGTTGCATAGACGGCCCCTGGGCTATGATGCTGCTGGCAGCATGTGCCATGGTGTTCCCTGTGATGGGATATGGGCTATAATAAGTTACCTCAACAAGACTGCTTAATGTGGAGACGCAGTGGGTTAACAGAGTCAGTGTTGCCAGATTGGGCGTATTCCCGCCCAATTGGGCTACTTATGACACTGATCACAACACTTTTTTTGAAATTTGATTGAAAACTTTATTAGAAGATTTGCAGAAGTAGGTACATGAAAGTACATAATACATACAAGGTCAACTAACAGGATAAAAACCCAAGAAAGCCACTGGCTTATTTCAATTGGGGTCCTTGATTCTGGTAACAGTTAATGTTACTGTGGCTGAAGACACACACACACATGCACGCACACTCACGCACTCACGCACACACACACACACACCCCAGCATACTTCAGCACAATAGCCAATTCTCAAGTGAGCTGGATTGATGTTCCGCCCGCCCATAGCGTTGATGCCAAACAGCTAACCATTACTTCCAGTAGATGTATACAGTATACCATATATTTGGTTAGCAGTAGTAGCTAGCAGAGCCTAACACC
>NC_137682.1:2224919-2232419 GCF_963989245.1 Nansenia antarctica | reverse complement strand
CTACAGGGACCCACTATTCTCAACTTTCTATCTCTTGTTCTCAGCGGAAACCCGAAACTACTGCAACTGTGTGTGTGTGTGTGTGTGTGTGTGTATGTGTGCATGTACATGTGCATGTGTGTGTATGTGTGTGTGTGTGTGTCCCACAAAAGGACACCAATTACACCCCTGCATTAGAAACCCCCCATAGAACATATCGCACAGCTCTCCCCTTACATCCTCACGCATGTCCCTCGCAGGGGAAATAAGACAGGGGCAGAAAAAAGACAAAGGACTGAAAAACAGATCTCGTTTCAGGCCAGGGGGATGTGGTCCCATTTGGAGCCCTAAATCCTCCACCCCTCCATACATCCACCCTTCCTTCCACCCTCCTCCTCATCCCCCCTTTAGGCTCTTTAAGTTTAGGGTACTTCAAAGGAGTGATTACCAGTGATTAACACAGGAGTGGGTACTTATCAGTTGAGAAAGCCTGCAGTGGACCTTTCTTTCTTTCATGTAGAAGCGAGAGGCTAATCAGCACGGCCATGGCAGCACTGGCCTTCGCGGGTGGGGTGACCTGGCCTCCTAAGATACTGATCAAAGCTCAGTGCTGTGTTGTTGTTGTTTTAGTTGTTGTTGTCGTTGTTGTTTTTACCTCAGAATGGTTGAGGTTAGGATTTTTCTGGAGATAAGCTGGTCCTAGATCAGTGCCTAAGGGAAACGTCTTCTTGGTATGTGACCACTGATCTGGAGAAGTTAACAGTTGACAGCCAGGTGCAGGTAGCAAGCTAAGCTAACTGAATGTGTAAAGCTTCTGTCCAAATGTGTATCGTAAATCTTAGTGTTTGCATTGTCTGCGCTATGCTAACCGGATGCTGTAAGTAAAGCTGTTGTAAATATTAGCATTATTTATGTCGCTTGTGAACACTGTCCCTGTTAATGCTCTGTTATCTGTCGTAAGGTGAGGCCAGTTTATTTGTACAGCACATTTCATACAACAGGGGCAATTCAAAGTGCTTTACATATAGCATAAAAAAGTATTGTCTCTATAAACATCTTGAGGTTAGTTAAGGAAGGGTTAAAGTATAAAGTAATCAGTCTAATCTGCAAAATGTCCTAGGAAGTATATTGAGCAAATCACAAAACACATGTTACACGTGTTATAGTGTGTTTACTTATAGATTTCCTAAAGCTCTGACCCACTACACTCTCTGGCATACATGTCATTGTGCCTGATTGATTAGCCAACTCTCCTTTTAGACCTCTAACTGTCTCTGTCTCTGTCTCGCTCTACAGCGTCAGATAGAACGTAGAGACAGGGAACCCAGAGGGAGTGGGGAGTTGGATCAGAGACAGCCGTGAGTCAGGAGCTAAACTTAGAACGTCAACAGAGAGAGAGGAGATCTGGGATCTGTGAGCCCCATGAGGTCATAAAGGTGTCCAGGCGGTCGTCCCGGCAACACTATTTCTGTAGAGGGAAATGAAGCCTGCGATTGGCTTGCGCAGTAAACTGACTTGACCAATCGACACCCCCCTCTATGTTTGAGATGTGAGACACGGCCTACGTTTGCAGCCTGTGTTACTCAACTCATAGCGTCTCTTAGGGATGGGAATCGAGAACCGGGTTCTTATTGAGAACGCCATCGGTGTGTGAATGAATGTGTGTGTGAACGGGTGAATGAGAGGCCGTTGGGGGTAGTGGTGGTCTAGTGGATAGTGAGTTGGACTCGTGATCGGAAGGTTGTGAATTCAAATCCCGCCTGAATACACACCACTACTAGTGTGCCCTTGAGTAAGGCACTTAGCCCTCAGTTACTCCAGGGGGAATGTCCCTGTAATTCGTAATTGTAAGTCGCTTTGGATTAAAAGTGTCTGTTGAATGGGTGAATGAGAGGCCGTTGCAAAGCGCTTTGGATAAAGGCATAGCTATATAAGTGCAGTCCGTTTACCATTTGGTAGGTAAATGTGTGATGCTCCTGCCTCTTTCAGCTGACTGTAACTGCTGCTCATCTCGTTCACGCCTCTCCTGACTCTCAGACAAACCCCGGAGGCTCGGAGCTTTCATAGTAGCAACCAAATAATGGATTCAGATAAAGCATTCAAGTAACGTTTTATTTTTTGCCTCAATGTCGGTTTGAAAAAAACAGTGTCAGGAGGTTCGCTGTCAGGTGGACTTGTGAATTAGGAGACGAGGAGTTTTGCATGTTTGGAAGTACCGGTGTGCAAGTCGGAACAAACCCCCTTGTCCCTCGGAGGGCAGAGCTGTTCAGTGCTGTTCTACAGAGGGGGCCTGGGGACTCAGAGAGGCTTTTGTCAGGAGCAGGGGATGAGTCTTGACAGAGTGGAATGGTAAACGAAGAACACACCTAGTGGCTGTGTATACGAGGTTTAGACAGACCACCTGGGCCCCCCTGACTGTGCAAGCCCCCTCTTGCCGCCTTTTTTCTCTCCCAACATAACGACACGAAATCCCCCAAATCATCCCCCAAGACCCATAGGTGTCAATCAAGGGAGGCAGGGGGAGGTAGAGATCGGAGGACGGGCCTCACTGTTAATGCATGGATTGGTTTGACGCCCTTCCTTATTCCATTCCATGCGTTATAATGGCTGGATTCCAATAATGATCATGGCCGGACCAGGCATGTCTGATGCTCTCTAATAGCTACTGTACATCTGAACCATAACCTTCTGAGAATTAGGAGTGTGTGTGTGTGTGTGTGTGTGTGTGTATGTGTGTGTGTGCGTGTGCGCAAGTGCATACGTGTCTGTACAGTATGTGTGTGTGTGTGTGTGTGTGTGTGTGTGTGTGAATGTGTGTGCGTGTGTGAGTGTGAGTGTGTGTGTGTGTGTGTGTGTGTGTGTGTGTGCGCGTGCGCAAGTGCATACGTGTCTGTACAGTATGTGTGTGTGTGTGTGTGTGTGTGTGTGTGTGTGAGTGTGTGCGTGTGTGTGCGTGTGTGTGTGTGTATGTGTGTGTGTGCGTGCGCAAGTGCATACATGTCTGTACAGTATGTGTGTGTGTGTGTGTGTGTGTGTGTGTGTGTGTGTGTGTGTGTGTGCGCGTGCGCAAGTGCATACGTGTCTGTACAGTATGTGTGTGTGTGTGTGTGTGTGTGTGTTTGTGTGTGTGTGTGTGTGTGTGTGCGTGTGTGTATGTGTGTGTGCGCGTGCGCAAGTGCATACGTGTCTGTACAGTATGTGTGTGTTTGAGTGTGTGTGTGTGTGTGTGTTTGTGATTAATGTGAAGGGGGATTTTCTGTATTTGACATGATATTTACAATGTACTGACATACAGGCATAATGACACACGCCCTGGGCTCAGATGATCATTCCTACGCCGTGTTTGACTGTGTCACATAAATCTCAGCCAGGAGGCGCTGATGATGGAGCCGGAGGAGGAGTCGCCCTTTACGTGTAATGATGTGGAGCTAAGAGGGGTTGAGGTCAACACGTTTTACATTCCAGTCAATTAAAGGATAGGGTTGCATCCTTGAAAGAGATTTTCCGATCCATTTTCCAATCGAACAGGCAAGAACTGAACCAGAGAGGGGACGAGAAGCCCTCTTAAAGACTATCGAGATGCAACCTGCTGTTGACGAGCCCTCATAGTTGAGGAATCCCATTTCCAACCAAGGTGGCGGGAATTCATAATAATAATAATAATAATAATAATAATAATACATTAGACTTACCGGTATATAGCGCTTTTCTAAACAACTCAAAGACGCTTTACAAACTGAAACGATCGAGTAGTAATAATAAAAAGACACACAAAAAGGTTACGGTAGTGCTGGGGACACATAGGAAGGGGAGGGGAGGGGGAGAGGGTTAACTGGTGAAGGCAAGCTTGAAGAGGTGGGTTTTGACTGAGGGCCTGTTTAAATGTTGAACTAGAATTGTGAGGGAGCTGTTTTAGACTATTGAGATACACTCTCCCCCCCCGCCCCCTCTAGTTTACAAGCCCTCTGTTAGTAAAGGTGCATTGGAAGCAGTTTGCTGCTCCATCATCCCACTGTTTACTATAACCATGCCATGAACGCTATTGCAGCTAGCGAGGGCTTAGAGTAGGACCGCGCCACTGCTAACGTTTCACAAGCCAGCAGAACTTATGGCTTTAGCTGGACAAACACAGAGCAGTAACACCGTCAACGCCTGTTTACCGCAACGGTTCCAAACGGTGTCCGTTTGGCTCGCAACAATGTGTTTCCAACAAAAATGTAATCGGACAAACACTCCTCCTGCTGCATATCTGGCATCTGATAACTGTGATCTGTTCTTTAGTTTTGGTTCCTGTTTGGATGCATGTACGTATATGAAGCTTCCTTCCTCTGTTGTAATGGATGATGATGTCTCCCCGTGTGGGTGGCCTAGCTTTAGGATAGACTATGTGGGGGGTTGAGGTACTGAGCTAGAGACAGGAGGGTGTATGTAAACTGTATAGAGGATTCCTGGGCGAGCTGAACGCTGCAGACACTAGTGGCCTAAACACAGCTGTGAGGAGGCAGGAAGTGATATTGGTGGTGATGTGGAGGAGAGATGGAGGAGAGTTGGGCGATAGAGGGTCTCGGGGTAAGAGAGGAACAAGGAGGGAGGGTGATGACTGTTGTTGTTTTTTGTGTTTTTTTTTACCTTTGAAGTAAAGATGCTGAAGCAGTATTTAAACTGTCCCTACCGCTTTTACATTTTCCAATCGTACATCTTCTCTGGTGGTCTAGTGCAGTGTTTCTCATTGCTTTGTACTTGATTAGTTGAATCAGGTGTGCTGGTGGTGGAACAGATATGTGGAACGGCTGGTGGTCCCCGAGGAGAGGATTGAGAAACACTGCTCTAGTGGATAGTGAGTTGGACTGGGGGATCGGAAGGGTTGTGAGTTGAAATCCTGAAGCCTGAAACACCTCCACTGGTGTGCCCTTGAGCAAGGCACTTAGCCCTCAGTTATTCCCCAAGGGGAATGTCCTGTAATCTGTCATTATAAATCGCTTTGGATTCAAAGCGTCTGGCTAAATGACAAGTTTTCCTCTCTTTCTCTCACCAACTCTGTCATTCCTCAATTCCCTCTTTGCCTTCCCCCCCCCCCCCGTTTCCTCCCTCTCTCCCTCTCTCTGTCTCCCTCAACCATTCCTCCTTTTCCTCTAAATCGCTCTAAATCGCTCTGTCATATCTTTCCATATTTGCATAAGTCATATCTCCCTCTCTTCCCCTCTCTCATGTTGTTTTTCCTCTCTGTTGTTTTTCTATCCCGCCATCATCTCCTCCAGGTCCTGACAGGTTCAGGAGAGGGTCAGGTGGTACCTGCCTGTCAGAGACTGACGGAGGCACGCTGACAGACAAACAGACACATATACATTATCATGTTCCTCTCCTCTCCCTGTCTCCTCCCTCGTTCTTTAAACAACATTGCATTTTTTCACACAAAAGGCCCACGTCAGTGTAATAATCCCTCTCCTCTTCTCTTCCCTCCATCCCTCCGTCCATCCCTCGCTCCTCAAATAGACCCCCTGAGGCAGGGTTAGAGGGGGGGGGGATTGTGCAACTGACATCCCATAATACAGTATCAGAGATGGGCACCGGGGTCTCTGTCAACACATAGGGGGTCTAAAGGCTTATGTTGTCAGGGAGCAGATGATGTGTGGTGTGGTGTAAATCTCTGACCTCCCATTGGTCCTGCAGCCCTGTTTGACGGTTGATTGACAGGTCTGTGGAGAGAAGACATGTGACATGTGCACTTAGCACAGTCAACAACATGGAGGTCGTTGTCAGGGCCTGGAGCACCAGTGTCATCAGAACGGAGCTTCCATCACCTATAAACAGGCCACGCATTCTATTGGCTGTAAATGGCAGTAAACCGACCAATCACAAGATGTGACTGTGGTTTGGTTTGACCAATTGACTAACACTCTGACTCTGCCCGCCAATCAAAACTTCCAGGTTGGCTCAGAGAGGATGGTGATAGGAGAAGGTTGTGCCATATCACTGTGATTGTCATGTTCAGCCAATCTGAGTGTATGACGAGTAAAGACAGAGACAGTAGAAGTATTTCATGTTGTTCCAGGGCACAGCTGTGCTTATGACCAGGCTGTTTACACTGTCATGGAGAAGCATATGCAGCTAATTGATTTGTTAAATCTTAGTTGAGAGATGTGGATATCAGGATTATAATGGAGTTGGCAGACAGTCACCTATGGAAGGTTGGGACAAGCACACACAGGTACAGAGAGAGCCTCATGCACGTCAAACACACACACACACATACGCACACACACACACGTACACGCACACACTCTCTCTCTCTCAAACCCCAAATATTTGTTTTTCCAGAGAGAGAGTGTAAGTGAATCCAAACCGTACTCTCACCCTGAGGTGTGTGCGTGTGCGTGTGTGTGTTGTGTGTGTGTGTTGCGTGTGCATAATTGTATGTGTGGTCGAGGCCACAGATTTCTGCTTAAGTTCCAGTCCCATTGTCCTCTCTCTGGGTGTCTTTTCATAGCGGGGCCAGGGGAAAGCCCTATTGAAATGCCAAGGTGTGGTGTCTCGTCTTTGTTGTGTTCAGAACCGTGGGAGGTTTTGGCCGCGAACCCACTGTGTCACATGTGTGACTGCCAAGGGGTCATTTTCATACGAGGCCTAGCTGTGCTGTTGTTGAACGCTGAATAGAGTCCCCCCCCCTGACAATAGCGCCAGGAGGGATGTGGCTGTGTGTGTTGGATCATCTTTACCTTTTTTTAAGCTGGGTGGAGAGAGGTAGTTCTGACAGCTCATCTTAGCTTTTTTTTCTTTCTTTCTTTATCTCTTTCTTTCTTTCTTTCTCTCCCTCTGCTGTTCTTTTTTCCTCCTTTTTTTCCATCCCGCATTAAATCGTATAGTGTACTTTTTTCCGTGAGTGTGTGTGTGTGTGTGTGTGTGTGTGTGTGTGCGTGCGTGTGTGAGTGCATGCGTGCGTGTGAGTGCATGAGTGTGTGTATGTGAGTGTGTGTTTGTGTGTGTGCGCGGGGGGCGAGCGTGCGTGTGTACGTGCGCATAACGTGTGTGAATGCACGAGTGTGTTATGTCTAATCGCGACCACATCAGATGTAGAAGACACCACAGAGACAGAGATAGGTTTACCACTCAGGAAACTGTCACTCCTCCTCCTCCGCCTCAGGTGTTGTATCTGCACCTTTTGTGCCCGAGCCAATTATCTCCCTGTGGCGTCATTATAATAACCAACAATACCGTCTAGCTGCTCATGTATGAGGAGAGGCTGTAAGAACGGAATGCACGGAGTGAGTCCCTTTTATTTATTTATTTCCGTTGATTTACGTGGAGACTTGGAGGAGTGCCTAAGAATGTATAGAATATGTAATTATCAGTTGTAGTAAAAACACACAGAAAAACGACTTGCACTTAAAGGCTTATAGGAGGACACAGCGCTGATACAGTATGTTTGATCTGTGGAGGTTCGGTTGAGAAGAACACACATGGTAAAGAACACTTGGGCCTTCGAATGTCATGCCAACTATTACCAGTCGAGACAAGCTCAGA
>NC_137682.1:2198987-2222219 GCF_963989245.1 Nansenia antarctica | reverse complement strand
GCACTTATGGTAATGGCCGTAACGGGTCAGAATCGGTCATGTTGGATATAGCAGGCAGCAGTGTGATATACGAAGAGATACAATCTTCAGACGTTTGAACAAGTGTCTTGTTTTGATACGGTAGCAAGTAGCAAGTAACAATCGCTCCCATGTCTTCGGTTCAACATTGAGAGATGAAATTCGTATTTGTATTGATTTACACAATGACACTGAATTGCAGGACTGATGTACTGAAGCTGTATATTGATCGGATGGACAGTGTTGTAGGGAAACGTTCGAGTGCTGGTGCCATCTATCTATGTCTATCTGACAACGGGTAGTTGTTAGGGTTGGTATGGTGAACATTGGGTAGTTGTTAGGGCTGGTATGGTGGACATCGGGTAGTTGTTAGGGCTGGTATGGTGGACATCGGGTAGTTATGTTATGTTATATATATTGTTATGGTATGTTCTCTCTCTCTCTCTCTCTCTTGGTTCTCATCATCTACCAAAGAGGATTCTCTACCCTCCTGGAGGGCTTGGTGGACTCACAGTTCTTCTATAGAAAGACACACACACACACACAGCAGATCGCATCCCTCTGTTAGCCTAAAGGAAGCTGAGAAAACATGGACCCAGCAGGGACTAATTGAACATGCAGTGAGAGAGAGAGAGAGAGAGAGAGAGAGAGAGGTGGGGGGGACAGAGAGAGAGAGAGAGAGAGGTGGGGGGGACAGAGAGAGAGAGAGAGTGAGAGGTGGGGGGGGACAGAGAGAGAGAGAGGTGGGGGGGACAGAGAGAGAGAGAGAGAAAGAGACAGGGGTAGAGAGAGAGAGAGACAGAGAGAGACAGAGAGAGAGAGAGACTGTGAGAGAGAGGAGAGAGAGAGACAGAGGGAGAGAGACAGAGAGAGAGGAGAGACAGAGAGAGAGAGAGAGACTGTGAGAGAGAGGAGAGAGAGACAGAGAGAGAGAGGACAGAGAGAGAGAGAGAGACAGAGAGAGAGAGGAGAGAGAGAGAGAGAGAGAGAGGAGAGAAAGAGAGAGAGAGAGAGAGAGAGGCACCCCCACTCAACTCCTCTTTGTGTGGTGATAGAGCAAAGTTCAAGTGAAATACCTCGTCCACTTGTTCCCTCTCTTTTCTTCTCTCATCTTCTCTCCAAGTCTCTCTCTTCCGTTCACTTAAATCATATGTTCTCTCCACCCCTGCTCTCTCCTCTTCTCTCTCCTCCACTCTTTCTCCTCATCCCTTCATCTCTGTCCCCATCATTCCTCCCATCATTCCTCCGTCATTTTCTGAAAAGAAAGGCTGCAAAAAAAGGACAAAGTGACCAGTATGCTAGCAATGATTTAAGAGTATGAACGCTTTGTGTGTGTGTGTGTGTGTGTGTGTGTGTGTGTGTGTGTGTGTGTGTGTGTGTGTGTGTGTAGTGGTTACTGGGCACATTGGCTCAGCGACATCTCTATTCACCCTGGCATGTGGGCAGTACATAGTCATGGCATCTACGGTTGTTCTCTAGTGATTCACACCATACACTAGTGTGTGTATGTGTGTGTGTGTGTGTGTGTGTGTGTGTGTGCATGCGTGTATGTGCATGCGTGTATGTGTGTATATGAATTTGTGACTGAACAACACAAGCTCAGGAGGTTTGAGGAGAGAGTTAGTTTGAGAGAGTTAGTTTGAGAGAGTTAGTTTGAGAGAGTTAGTTTGAGAGAGTTAGTTTGAGAGAGTTAGTTTCCTGTGAAGTGACGAGAAGTAACTCGTCCTCCATGTGACGGTGGCGTCACTTAATGGTCTTCTTCTCTCACGGTTCGACCAGTCAGAGACGTGTCTGTGACATTTACATTGTCATCGTTACCGTGGTTCCCAGCTCTGGTGGTTTCTATAGTTCCCTGCCGGAGTCACGTTGGTGTCTAATTGCACGGCTGACGTGCCGTACGTGAGGGACTGTTGAAGCAGTATTAATGTGATTTTAACCCTCTTCTCCTCTCTCTCTCTCCCTCTCCCTCCCTCCCTCCCTCTCCCTCTCTCTCTCCCCTCTCCCTCCCTCTCTCTCTCCAGGGGACGAACCATGAGCCATGTGCAGGGCTGGACTGCAGCGGAGGAGAGTGTCGGTGTAACCCGGAGAAGGGTAGCAGGGTAAGACATACAGCCTTCTATCTCCTGTTTCTCCTCTCTCTCCAACAGGGGGCGCTGTCTTGGTCCTTGGACTGGACTGGACTGCACTTATATATAGTGCCTTTTTTGCTGCTCCAAAGCTGCTCCAAAGCGCTTTACAACGGCCTCTCATTCACCCAGTCACACACACATTCACACACCAATGGCGGCCAAGCTACCATGCAAGGCGCCGGCCGGCCCGCTCACTGGGAGCAATTTGGGGTTCAGTGTCTTGCCCAAGGACACCTCGACATGTGGCCAGCCGGGGCTCGAACCGCTGATCTGCCAAACTTGTGATCATTAGACGGCGGCTCTACCTGCTGCGTCACAGCCGCCCCCCAGTATACACTGCAATGAGAAAACTGACTTGGGTCGTGCCTTGGGATTCTCCAAGTCCAGTTAATGCGTAATGCTCTGTACCGCAGTATCTACACTGTCATAGATCTACATTTAGCCAGAAGGTGCTCTTTCTCCCACATGTTGTATTGAACCCTTTATCAAGGTTGGTCCAGATCAAATCTTCTCCACCATGTATCCTCAAATCAAATCAAATCCAACCTTATTTTTTAAAGCGCATTTCAGCTAGACGCAGATGCAATACCATGAAAGTACCAGGAAATAACCAGGAAAGTTCAATGACAATACAGAAACACAACAGGGAGATTAAAGACATAACATGAAGTTCCCTTTCACAAGTGTGAGTGTTAGTGCAAACCAATCAGAGCAGTCCAGTACACTCAGCTTCACTTAAAGGATATTATTATATACTATTACTATGATAGTAAGTAAGTAAAACGTATTTGTATAGCAGCTATCTCAGACCAGGGGTCACAAAGTGCTTTATATATAGAGATACATAATAAAGTAGAACATAATAAAACATAATAAAAGAGCGAAAGTCACAGCAGGTTAAAACAGGCAAACAAGTGAAAATAAGAACAAGTAACAGACAACAGGTGTACAACAATATCAACAGGACACAGAAAGACAGGCCTTTGTGGCTCTCCAAAAGCCTGTCTATACAAGACAGTCTTTAGCTGTTTTTTAAAAAGCCTGATCTGAGGGCTGTAGTCACTGCAGGGCTGGGGACAGGAACGTTACAATTGGGGGGTCGTAGTTCAGTTAGGACAGTTCACCAGGTCCACTTCCAGGGTTTGAGACTGTCCAGAACAGTGGTTCTGTGGTGACCTCTCTGCCTGGTCATTCCTTTACCACAACCAATTTGGAGGAAAAAAGACAACATGTCAAAAGCCTAATACCTGTTGTCAGATGAGAGGCTTTAGTCAAAATTATATGTTTTCCCTCTCAAACCAAAGGCTTCACTGGCTGTACTGTAGTTATGGTGTGCCAGATTATAGGCTGTCCAGGAGCAGAGCTGTTGACACTATACTATTGTATAATAGAAGCATTTTACTTAGAGATAAGTGACAGTAGATAGATTGACAGGAAGGACAGGAAGGATGGGAGATATATAAACAGACGTAGAGAGATATATAGAGATATTGGAGAGATATATAAACAGACATAGAGAGATATATAGAAATATTGGAGATATATATAAACGGATATATATAAACAGACATTTAGGTATATAGAGAGATATAAACAGACATAGAGAGATATATAGATATATATATATAGATATATAAACAGACATTTAGCACACATACTCTACTGGGCAGTACACTTTCATATCTGAGAGAAGCAGGCCTTTTGTGTAAAGGTAAAGGCATCTGTAACAGAGCTCCCAGCGGAGCGTGCCCTGACAGCCACCCCATGCCGGAGCTCATATTAATGCCCCCGGGCTAGGAATCTGCTCTAATTAACCTGTCCCTGCTGCCAGCGTAGAGGTAGAATTAGCTGCTAGAAGCTGCTAGAAGCTCCTCCTCCTCCTGCTGCAGCTCTCTCCAGGACAGGCAGGCCTCTCTCTACCTGGGGTGTGACTACCTGAGAGGGCCCGGGCGGGGCGGGGCGGGGCGGAGCTGGACGCCGGCCAACAGAAATGTTTCCCTGTGTTCCTCCCTGGAGCTCGACACTGCCTGGCTTATTTACCTGAGCTGGCTGCAGCCCAAGCCACTGTTCTGTTCTGCTCTGTTTGCTGGTGTGTGTGTGTGTGTGTGTGTGTGTGTATGTGTGTGTGTGTGTGTGTGTGTGTGTGTGTGTGTGTGTGTGTGTGTGTGTGCGTGCGTGCGTGCGCGCGTGTGTGTGTGTGTGTGTGTGTGTGTGTGGGTGGTGGGGTGTGTGTGTGTGTGTGTGTGTGTGTGTGTGTGTGTGTGTGTGTGTGTGTGTGTGTGTGTGCGTGAGTGTGTGTGTGTGCGTGTGTGTGTGTGTGTGTGTGTGCGTGTGCGTGTGTGTGTGTGGGTGGGTGGGTGGGGGGGGTGTCAGTGGGTGTGTGGTTGGTTGTGCGTGTGTTCCCTCCCAAATGCCAGGGGGGGGGGGGGGTTAGTAACACCATACCCCACCCCAATCCATCAACAACCAACGCCCCCCCCCCCCCGCCCCACCACCACCCCCATAGCCCTCAAGACACACTCTCAGATCATCCCCCTGCAGCACTGTAACTATACCTACCTCCACTCCCACAAACAACTGCCAACAGGCCTTGTTTTCATTAGAGGACTGACACACACACAAGCAAAAAAAACTAGTTTTTTATTCATGATCGAGATAATGACTATAATCATAATGTGGGTGACATTAATGAGGTTCCTACATGAAGGAGGAGGTTTATGCGGGAAGGGTTGTGATCCAGATACATCTCGCAACATTCCGGCGCGTTCCGTCTTTCCGCTGTCTCCATGTTATGGTTCTGTTAAGATCTGACTCTCGCTAGTCAACACAGTGGACAGGAAGTAGACAGGAAGTAGTCAGGCCCAGGTCAGGTATGGTGAGGGAGAGTAAGTGATGAACCCCTTGTACAGTAACTAGTCAGGCCCGGACATGGTGAGAGAAAGTTAGTGGTGGTCTAGTGGATAGTGAGTTGGCCTTGTGATCGGAAGGTTGTGAGTTCAAATCCCGCCTGAAACCACACCACTACTAGTCTGCCCTTGAGTAAGGCACTTAGCCCTCAGTTACTCCAGGGGGAATGTCCCTGTAATTCGTAATTGTAAGTCGCTTTGGATAAAAGCGTCTGCTAAATGGCAAAATTATTATTATTATTATTTGATTAATTATTAGAAAGTTAGTGGTGAACCCTTATAGTAAAGCACTTTGAATTGCCCCTTGTTGTATGAAATGTGCTATACAAATAAACTTGCCTTGCCTTGCCTAGTAAGTACTAGTCAGGTCCGGTCATCGTGAAACTTAGGCCCCAATTTAATCAAGTGCAAGTTAGCCGTATCTTATCTCAGTCCTGTTTGCTAAGAAAGAAGCGTGTTCAAATTGGAAAATTCAGTTGATATTGTTCATTGTTTGGTGGCTGAGGAGGTGAATGTATTATTGCTGCAGAGGACGTATCATGTTCTGTGTTGAACTTGGAACC
Source organism: Nansenia antarctica (assembly GCF_963989245.1). Classification (NCBI taxonomy): domain Eukaryota; kingdom Metazoa; phylum Chordata; class Actinopteri; order Argentiniformes; family Microstomatidae; genus Nansenia; species Nansenia antarctica. The sequence continues at coordinate 2,216,603 of NC_137682.1, read as the reverse complement.
CTCTCTCTCTCTCTCTGCACTGGATATCATTTGGGAGAGACCAAAAAGATAGAAAAAAAAGATAAGATGATACGATAAAAACAAAGAGTGCTTCTGCCATCAAGCTTTGTGATGCTGGTGGAAACACTACTTAGTTCTTTCTTCCTTTGTGCCAACACAATATATTCCGTGTTTGCTGGGGCTTGTTTCGCCAGTGGTAGGAGAGCAGAGTCCTTTAATGCCAGTACCCCTCTGGCATCGGTTGATTTAACTTTTTGTTATGTGTGTTTGTGTTGATAGACGGGGCCAGGTGCCCATCAGCTAATCACATACGGTATCAATCATCAGGTGTGCAAGAGTTGTCTTGATGTTTCAACCCTAGCGGTTTGATTTGAGAAGAGACTAACATTTTTTCCAAAAGTTAAAAACTAAAATGTCAGCCTGCCAGAATGTCTCCAGTTACTACAGGACAAGATATATACACATATATGCTGTACTTTGGCCCAGCGAGAGAGCAATTGCTATCTTTCTTTCTTTCTTTCTTTCTTTCCTTTTCTCTCTCTGTTGTCATTCCTCCTCTCTCTCTCTTTTGTTCTCTTTTGCTCCCTCTCTCTCCCTCTCTCTCTCTCTCTCTCTCTCTCTCTCTCTCTCTCTCTCTCTCTCTCTCTCTCTCTCTCTCTCTCTCTCTCTATCTGTACCTCTATCTCTCTCTCTCTCTCTCTCATTGTTTAGTCTACTCCGTGTGAATGCACCCTCAGGTCTGTGTTCACTCTCTTGCCACTTATTGTTTTAGGTGTCATTCTATTGGCTATTGAGGTGAAGTCAGGCAGACTGGTTGGTTGTTGTACTCTAGGGAGTGTTGAACACGGTAGTGTAGCAGGATTACTGATATCAAACTTAATGGATTTGGCTTCACCCTCACTAGCTCTAGTCTAGTTCTAGGTCTGTGATGTCGGTCTCTGTGATGTCGGTCTCTGTGATGTGTGTGTGTCTGTCTGTCTGTCTGTCTGTCTGAGTGTGCGTGTGTCTGTCTGTCTGTCTGCTCGTGTGCGTGCACACCCTTGTGTGTGTGTGTGTGTGTGTGTGTGTGTGTCTGCCTGCCTGTCTGTCTGTCTGTCTGTCTGTCTGTCTGTCTGTCTATCTGTCTGAGTGTGCGTGTGTGTGTCTGTCTGTCTGTCTATCTGTCTGAGTGTGTGTGTGTGTGTGTGTGTGTCTGTCTGTCTGTCTGTCTGTCTGAGTGTGCGTGTGTCTGTCTGTTTGTCTGTCTGTCTGTCTGCTCGTGTGCGTGCACACCCTTGTGTGTGTGTGTGTGTGTGTGTGTGTGTCTGTCTGCCTGCCTGTCTGTCTGTCTGTCTGTCTGTCTATCTGTCTGAGTGTGCGTGTGTGTGTGTCTGTCTGTCTGTCTATCTGTCTGAGTGTGCGTGTGTGTGTCTGTCTGTCTGTCTGTCTGCTTGTGTGCATGCGCACCCTTGTGTGTGTGTGTGTGTGTGTGTGTGTATTTGTATTTGTACAGTATTTGCCCCCATGTCTGTTTGTGAGTCTATCTAAGCCTCTGGGCACCTGTGAGGCCCAGCCTGTAAGCGTGTGTGTGTAAGACAGACAGACAGACACACACACACACACACACACACACACACACACACACACACACACACACACACACACACTGTGAGGCCCAGTCTGCAGCCTAACCAGCCGGTATCCAAACAACAATTACAGAGAGGTAGTCTGCGGCTACAGGCCTGCACTTAACAGCGCTGAGGCCTTTCAGCAAATGACACAGTGGCAGTCGTATTCCACTCCACACCGCCATTGTTCAACACACCCTAAGTGTTGGTTGTCGGTGTGTGTCACCATTCTGGTTTCTCTTGTACTGAAAGCACGCTTGAGGTTCCTCTCAACCACCAGCCTAGGGTCATGTAATTCTTAGCAGCTTCATCATAAAAAGGTAAACACTGCAGAACTAACTGTCCTCACACGACTGTGTCTGCGTGCAAGGACTTAGCATATAGCTCTGGGATATGTGCTCTATAAATAATGTGATTAATAACAGCGAGGCATATTTGAACATGTTTAGCCCCGAGAAGAAGGGACAACTGGCAGGCAATACCATCAAACCAATAAACCAACAAGTATGTCCAATAATAACATCTACCTATAAATCAATCAGGTTTATTGGTGTGGTGCCTTTTACGTATACCTTTTCATAATTAACCTTTACCAATAGACCTTTACAACATAATTAAATTATGATTATATAATGATTGGAGCACTTTGAGCTGCAACGTTTGCACCACATTATTTGATCTGTTCCACCACCAGCTCACCTGATCCAACTAATCAAGTATAAACCATAATTGCTTGAGTACTTGATTAGTTTAATCAGGTGAGCTGGGGCGCCCCGAGGAGAGGGTTGAGAAACACTGTGTACTAGGGTACATCAGAGTATGTGAGGGTTTTAGGGTACATCAGAGCTCCCCTACATTTACATTGTTACATGTTTGGCATTTAGCAGACGCCTTATTCCAAAGCGACTTACAATCAATACATTTGAATACTAAGCAATACTTCTATCACCTTCTTCTAAAACCTAGTTTGTTTGTTTTTTTGTTTTTTGTTTTTACTGGAGAAACAGAGAAAAAGTACAAGGGGGCAATAGAAGTTCTTAGGGACACAGTAGAGGGGAAAGCGGGTGTCTTTAGAAGACGTAGTGGTGAGGGGCAGAAGATGTCTCAGGAGGAGCAGTTAAGGTGTAAGCTCCTGGAGCGTGGTTGTCAGGAGAAGACAAAGTGCCTGTAGCAGGAGGCATATTGGAGTGATTTGGTGTGATAACATCTGTTACCACTGGGGGAAGCCCTGAGGGTGAGAGGCCATGGCAGGGTGACAGGATGGTTTGTGTTAAGCCGGTCTAAGATCAACACAGAGCTTTCATGTGCTCCGGGTCTCCCGGGACCACACCAAGGGGCCGGAAACATGTGTCTTCACTTGGGTCACTTATCTGTGTCAGTTAGACGTCAGGGGGATGAAACAGAGAGAGGGAGGGAGTCAAAGAACCAGAGAGAATTAGAAAAAGGGAGAGAGAGAGAGAGAGAGAGAGAGAGGAGAGATAGAGAGAAAGAGACAGGGGTAGAGAGAAAGAGAGAGGAGAGAGAGAGAAAGAAAGACAGAGAGAGAGGGGGGGGGGGGCAGAGAGAGAGAGAGAGGGAGAGAGACAGAAAAAAAAACCCGGAGGAAGCGATTGAGGAAATGAAAGAGACATCTGAAGCAAAGGAGTTGTTTTTTAACCAAACACACTCAAGGCTTCAGAGTAATCCCATTTGTATTATGTTTTTGAACTCGTTCATTATGCAGAGCAAACAGCTTTGTCAAACCGGAAATCACACTTTAGAACAGTTTTTCGGAACCAGCCTGTGCTACTGTTTATCTTATAGGCATAATCATAAAAACACAAACATTTTATTCCACCTTTATTTGCCCAGGTGAGTCTCATTGAGAGACCAAGAGAGGCCTGGACCTCCTGCACAGCTCTGCTCTCATCACGTGGAGTTCGCACTTATTATCTTTATAATAATAATAATAATAATAATAATACATTAGACTTATATAGCGCTTTTCTAGACACTCAAAGACACTTAACAAACTGAAAAGATAGAGTAGTAATAATAAAAAGAAACAAAAAAGAAATAAAAGAAAGTATAGGGGGCCTAATTAAGGTAGTGCTGGGGACACATGGGAAGGGGAGGGGGAGAGGGGGAGAGGGTTAACTGGTGAAGTGGTGGTCAACACTGCTCTGGTCAACTCAACTCTCAGAGGATCGGCCGTGTACAAGTCGTGAGTTTAGAATGATAAGGTTCTATCTCCGTTTAGAATGATAAGGTTCTATCTCCATTTAGAATGATAAGGTTCTATCTCCGTTTAGAATGATAAGGTTCTATCTCCGTTTAGAATGATAAGGTTCTATCTCCGTTTAGGGCAGTTCAGAGATATTGAGCGTCAAAGTTTTTACATTCCATTATGTTTTGTGAGATGGAACCCTTTGTATGTTATTAATTACTAACTCCAAAATGTCAACATTTAAAAAAAATAACACCACACAGGCATTAATAAACACCTAATGGATCAGATTATGTAAAAAACAAAATTTTGACAAAAATGGAGATAGATTCTAACATCACGAAGTAGCGCCCCCTGTCACACTGATCTACAGTCAGATGTGCCTTCTACCTGAACGGTGGAGCGTAGGCTTGAGGAAGGCTACTGCTGATCCTAGATCAGTGCCTAGGTGGGCCGGGCCCCTCCAGAGACCGCAGGAGATCACAGGACGATGAGGAGGGAGGGAGGGAGGGAGGGAGGGAACCCTCTCTGGGGGCCCCTCGGTGAAGGAGTGCATCACTCCATCCCCCTGCTTGACCGAATTCCTTACCTTAATCCCACCAGAGAGAGAGAGAGAGAGAGAGAGAGAGAGAGAGAGAGAGAGAGGGAGAGAGGGAGAGAGAGAGGGGAGAGAGAGAGAGGGGAGAGAGAGAAAGAGAGGGGAGAGAGAGAGAGAGAGAGAGGGGAGAGAGAGAGAAAGATAGGGGAGAGAGAGGGAGAGAGAGAGAGAGAGAGAGAGAGAGAGAGAGAGAGAGAGGGGAGAGAGAGAGAGAAAGAGAGAGAGGAGAGAGAGAGAGAAAGAGAGGGGAGAGGAGGATAAGATGAACTGATGGTAGGAGGGAGGGGTTGTGATGATGCTGATGATCAGATAGAGACTCCTCTGAACCCTTATTCCCACACACACACACACACACACACATACCACACACACACACACACACACACACACACACACACACACATACCACACACACACACACACACACACACACACACACACCACACACACACACACACACACACACACACATACCACACACACACACACACACACACACACATACCATACACACACACACACACACACATACCACACACACATACCACACACACACACACACACACACACACACATACCATGCACACACACACACAGTCTCTGATTGCACACAGAGATAAGCAGAGCTGGCGCTGCAGCCCATAGAGCTCTAAGGGGGGCTTTGATCACTCATAACCTCTGTCTCTCTCTCTCTCCCTCCCTCTCTCTCTCTCCCTCTCTCTCTCTGCTCCTCTCTCTCTCCCTCCCTCTCTCTCTCCCTCTCTCTCTCTCCCTCTCTCTCTCTCTCTCCCTCTCTCTCTCTGCTCCTCTCTCTCCCTCTCTCTCTCCCTCCCTCTCTCCCTCTCTCTCTCTCTCCCTCCCTCTCTCTGGTCCTCTCTCTCTCCCTCCCTCTCTCTGCTCCTCTCTCTCCCTCTCCCTCTCTCTCCCTCTCCCTGTCTCTCCCTGTCTCTCTCTCTCAGTGTTCTATTCAATTCAAAGAGATTCGTGCACTTGACTCATGTCAATATTGCCCAAGCAGACATGCAAATGGAGTATAGAGCCCTAACCCTTGCCCTCCCTCTCTTCTTCCCTCTCTCTCTCTTCTGACTCACTCACTCTCTCTGACTCACTCCCCCTCTGTCTCTCTCCATGCGTTTCCTGAAGTGTTGTTTTGGTGATTATTAGGGCTGTCTGCATTTCGCTGACTAGCCTTCCCCTCGCAGTCCCTGAGAGGAGCGCCAAGTTAGAGTGGGCGCCTGTGTGTGTGTGTGTGTGTGTGTGTATGCGTGTGTGTGTGTATGCGTGTGTGTGTGTGTGCGTGTGCATGTACGTGTGCGTGTGCATGTACGCGTGCGTGTGCGTGTACGCGTGCGTGTGCGTGTACGCGTGCGTGTGTGAAGCAGAAGTGCCCTGGGTTCTGTGTTTTCATGTTTCCGTTCATCTCTGATCTTCATCTGCCCTGTCTGCACGCAAGGAAACATACAATGTCCAAGAGACCCAGACCCTGCCCTGACACACACACACACACACACACACACACACACACACACACACACTCACACACACACACCTCACACACACACACACACACACACACACACACACACACACACACACACACACACACACACACACACACACACACACACACACACACACACACACACACACACACACACACTCACACACACACACACACACTCACACACACACACACACACACACACACACTCACACCCATTGTTTGGTCATTTTTCTGTTTTTATCAGGTTCTCTTCAGATCCTTCCATTGCAACTAGAGCAGAACTCCCTCTGGCCCAGACTAAACACCATGGAGGGGCTTGTTTAGGCTGATAGGAGGTTAACCTAAACACACACACACACACACACACACACACACTAACCTCCCCCCTGCCTCTTGTGTCCTTTGTTGGTCTCTGTGACCTATGACCTTGGTGGACTGCTGGTCTGTCTGGCAGGTGGATGGCGATGAGTGATGTGTGTGTGTGCCTGTGTGTGTGTGTGCGTGTGTGTGTGTGTGTGTGTGTGTGTGTGTGTGTGTGTGTGTGTGCGTGCGTGTGTGTGTGTGTCTGTGACATGAGCAGTCTATAAGGCTGGTAATTAAACGACAGACAATAGCCTTGAGACGATCCTTCTATTCTTCCATTATCCTCCCCTTCCTCCCTCCCTCCTTTACGACCCTGTCTCTCCTTTTCACTCACGATCCCGTTCACTGTTTTGTTCCCCGGTTTGAAGGTTAAAAGAGATACGAGTTAGGAAGGACAGGGAGAGCTTTTAGAGGTTGGCTGTGTTTGAAGGTGCCATTGAAGCAGTTGTCTCCATGGATCAGGGAGGTTAGGGTTGAGATGTTATTTCTTGAGGAGAGGTTTTGTATTTTGATATATATATATCATATACTATATAGCATATATCTAGTCAGCCTAAACGGATGGGGCCTACAGACCTACAGTCCCTCAACCTAGACCAGTACTAACGGGGCCTCTGGTCCCTACATTTACATCTACATTTTTGCCATTTAGCAGACGCCTTATTCCAAAGCGACTTACGACAAATACAATTGACTAAGTATGTGAATCATCTACCCGCCGCCAGTCATAGCAGGAAAAGTAATCTATGCTCAGGCCAGGGGCCATTGGCAGTCGTCGTGCTAGAAGAAGGAATATATTTAAAAATTCTTCTTCTTCTTCTTCTTCTTCTTCTTCTTCTTATATGTATTTTTTTACACAATTGACACTGGAGAAACAGTACAAGATGTCTTAGGAGAAACAGTATTGAGGGGGTAGTAGGTATCTCTGGAGACACAGTGCTGGGGGGTAGTAGATGTCTCTGGAGACACAGTGTTGGGGGGTAGTAGATGTCTCAGGAGACACAGTGTTGGGGGGTAGTAGATGTCTCAGGAGACACAGTGCTGGGGGGTAGTAGATGTCTCTGGAGACACAGTGCTGGGGGGTAGTAGATGTCTCAGGAGACACAGTGCTGGGGGGTAGTAGGTGTCTCAGGAGACACAGTGCAGGGGGGTAGTGGATGTCTCAGGAGACACAGTGCAGGGGGGTAGTAGATGTCTCAGGAGACACAGTGCTGGGGGGTAGTAGATGTCTCAGGAGACACAGTGTTGGGGGGTAGTGGATGTCTCAGGAGACACAGTCCTGTATGGTAGACAACAAACATACACACTGGGAAGTTGGAACACTGTTGCTGGCAGGTCCTCCCAAGTAGTCCCATGCGAGTAAACTTCAACGACTGTGTTTCAGTGCATTACACTGCCCCCATCTGGTCAAGACCGGAACAGAATCAACCTGACTTCACCCAGAAACTTCACTGGAGAATCCTGACTTTCCCCTTTTCCATTTCTTCTGATTCCAGAAGATTCCGTTTACATTCTGATCCCTTTAGAATCTGGGTTAGCCGTGTCACAATGACTCATGTCCTTCCATTCTCCCACGGAACCATAAATGCAACATTATTAACAGACTATAAGGAAGGCCCATATGATAGTAGCGATACACTTCTCAAACAGACTAATCTGATCGGCCCTGACGGTGGTGATGTTCACCACCATAATACGATTTAGACGGAATCATTTTTTAATAACCGAAAATAGCGAAAAAGAGGATTTAAAGAATTCAGTTTTATCTCTCTCGTTGTTTTCCCCTCTACTTTCTTTCTTCAACCCCTAGGCAGGACTGTGACACGGATTTATTATTATGTACTAGCTGCTTAATAACTCTTCAATGTTTAAGCTCCAAAATCAAGTCACTACACAGCACTGGCCTTATGCACACACACACACACACACACACACACACACACACACACACAGACACACACACACACACACACACACACACAGCGCAAACACGTGAGAATGGAGAGAGATCTTTAACTAGACCTCTAGCCTGGTTATTACAAGGTAGCTATCACCTATAATTAACATGTGATGTGGAGAACCTCTGGACATTTTATTTATGACTTGTTCCTTTCCACAGAGCTGCACCACCTGCCATCGTTCTACCTTCTTCTAGAAGGTTGAACATGTAGGTACACAGAGGTACTCATAGAGACACATAGGCACACACAGGTACATATAGGCACACATAGAGACACATAGGCACACACAGGTACACATAGATACACATAGATACACATAGGTACACATAGATACACATAGATACACACAGGTACACATAGGCACACATAGATACACATAGATACACATAGGTACACATAGATACACATAGGTACACATAGATACACATAGGCACACACAGGTACACATAGATACACATAGATACACATAGTTCACATAGATACACATAGATACACATAGTTCACATAGATACACATAGATACACATAGATACACACAGGTACACATAGGCACACATAGATACACATAGGTACACATAGATACACACAGGTACACATAGGTACACATAGGTACACATAGGCACACATAGATACACACAGGTACACATAGGTACACATAGGCAGTACTCAAGTTGTAAAAGAGAATCAGGGAGGATGGTGGATTTTATCACATGGGGACAATTTTAGCATCCCCACAGCGTCAGTGACTTCAGTGTCAGTGACTTGGTGGTAAACATGTCATTGCATGTGTGCGTGCCCCCCCCTCCCCCCCCTCGCCCACAGTGTTTTACTCAATATGCGCAAAACTAAATGTTGAAGTAGCAGTAATACCACGTTCATTGATCAAAATGACATAAGGGATGGAAAGGGGGGATGGCAGTTTTAGAAGGGGGATGATTTTGACCGTTTTTATTTCAGGGGGGGGATGCCATCCCCCCTCATCCCCCCTCAACTCCAGTGCTGCACATAGGCAGGTACACATCATATCAGTCCATAGACCAGAACATTCTCCACAGATGAATGAGCCCTAGTCTGCCCCAAGGAAGGCTGGGGGTAGGTAGAAATCGGAGGACAGGCTCATTACAATGGAGGCTCCTACCAGCCGCCCCTGCTTGTACTAGTTAGCTCCTGCATCGGTTTCAGGAAGGACAACTCAGGACTTGGTCTTATTCGGTTGTTAAGTCTGACGTCAAACGTGACGTTTAGCAATTTCCGGGTCCAAACCAGAAATTCCCTGCACCAGAGTAGTACCAGTGTACTACAGCGGTAGAATGACAGTTCAATCGTTTTTTAGACTGGGATCTATTCATACAACAAGGGACACAGTAGCACTTTCCCGTTTTCCCCATATTGTCAGCGTCTTTGAGCCTCGGAAAAGCGCTATACAAATATAATGAATTATTATTATTACTGAGGCATTTCAAAGAGAGCGCCTCAGCCAACTTTGGACCCGGAAACACGTCACGACTTAACAACCGAATAAAGGTTCTACAGTCTCTTTTAGTCATTGTATAGGTAGGTTTGTTTCTTTTGATACAGAGTTGGGTGTGTCTGGTGCTTCAGGTGTTCAGTTAGCATTGTTCTCAGCCTGAGGTGTGTGTCTGGTACTGCTAGTCGTCTACGCCAGGCAGGGGAGGCTAGGTAGCTAGGTCTGGTCGATACAGAGGGTGAGTGTGTCTGTGAGTGTGTCTGTGCTGCAGGTCTGTAGGTGTCCAGTAAGATGGTTCTCACCCTTGTGTGTGTGTGCTCAGACGGTAGTTGTGCTGTAAGCCAGGGAGGCAAGTCGAAGTGTTCCCTATCTATCTCAGTCTAGAGGGGGAGTGTGGAGGTGGGGGAGTGGAGGTGGGGGAGAGAGGTGAGATAACCAGAGACCCACGGTCCCACGCTAGGCCTTCAAGCTGGCATCCACACACACACACCCACCCACACACACACATGTGCGCACACAGACACACACACACCCACGTGCGCATACGCATACACAGACACATGCGCATGTGCACACACACGCACACACACACACTCCCCTGAGCTGATGCGATAAACACAAACCAGTGGAGTATTAACAAAACAGACAGGAATCTCAATCCCAACCTAAACACAGCTGGACCGAGCCCCCCCCTACACACACGCACACAGACGCACGCACAAACACACACACACACACACACACACACACACGCACACGCACACGCACACACACACAGACACACACACACACACACACACACTATTACACAATCCCTACCTATTTCTCTATCATGTAAAAATGGATAAAGAGAATCCTCCCTATCCTCTCTCTCCTATCCTCTCTCTCCTATCCTCTCTCTCCTATCCTCTCTCTCTCTTACCCACCTAACGTAATCCACCTGTAACGTCAATTGTCTAGAGACAAGTCAGTTAATTAATATACTTTGAAAGTACTATTACCCCACATTACATCAACGTCCCACCTGTAAGTTATGTTCTTTTTTATGACGCTAGTTAACTGTGTCACTTACTTACGTTACGTTTGTTGTCTGGATTCCAACAGTCCCTAAGGCTGAGGTAGATTTCCTATTATTTGTTTTCAGTTGGATTAGAGCCTGGCCAGCTAAGACAACATCAGCGCTTTTAATGGAGGAAAAGCACCTGGATATACTGTTTTATGATGTTCATCAACACAAACACAGATGATGTTAGAGAGGCGATGTGGACAGGTCACCCTTTAATAAGACGTGCTCTTTTATTGCTGCGTTTGAGGAATGTGTTTGTCTGTAAGGGGAAAGAACAACACTCACAACACAGGAGAGACAACTGAACAACTGTTCCTCCCGGGACACCAGGAAAGGAAGAGCCGACTGCCAAGTGAAATAAAAAACAAGATCACTTAATCCCCTCCTGAAATAAATAACAAGATCACTTAATCCCCTCATGAAATAAAGGGTAGATTCATTGACCAATGTATAAACCAAACATGAAGTCAAGATACAATTGAAGTCGGAAGTTTACACACACTATTCTCCATTTTTTTAACCACTCGACAGAGTTCATGTTAACAAACTGTAGTTTTGGCAAGTCGGTTAGGACATCTACTTTGTGCATGACATGTCACAAGTCATTTTTGTTTACAGACAGATTACTTCTCTTATGATTCACTATTTCACAATTCCAGTGGGGTTAGAGGTTTACATACACTACGTTGACTGCCTTTGAACAGTTTGGGAAAATCCCAGAAAATGATGTCATGGCTTTTTAGAAGCTTCTGATAGGCTGATTGACGTCATTTGAGTCATTTGGAGGTGCACATTTGGATGGGTTTTTTAAGGCCTACCTTCAAACTCAACTGCCACTTTGCTTGACGTCATCATGGGAAAATCAAAAGAAATCAGCCCAACAAAATTGTGGTTCCCCCCCACAAGTCTGGCGCATCCTTGGGCCCAATTTCCAAACGCCTGAAGGTACCACGTTCATCTGTATAAACAATAGTACGCAAGTACAAACACCATGGCGCAGACGTACCACGCAGGAAGGAGGTGCGTTCTGGCTCCTACAGATGAAGGTACTTTGGTGTAAATCAATCCCACAACACATCGTGACGTTAGAATTATAAGGTTCTATCTCCATTTTTGTCAAAATTTAGTTTTTTACATAATCTGATCCATTAGGTGTTTATTAATGCCTGTGTGGTGTTATTTTTAAAATGTTGACATTTTTTAGTGAGTAATTCATAAAATACAAAGGTTCCATCTCACAAAACATAATGGAATGTAAAAACTTTGACGCTCAATATCTCTGAACTGCCCTAAACGGAGATAGAACCTTAGAATTCTAAACGGAGATAGAACCTTATCATTCTAAACGGAGATAGAACCGTAGAATTCTAAACGGAGATAGAACCTTATCATTCTAAACGGAGATAGAACCTTATCATTCTAAACGGAGATAGAACCTTATCATTCTAAACGGAGATAGAACCGTAGAATTCTAAACGGAGATAGAACCTTATCATTCTAAACGGAGATAGAACCTTATCATTCTAAACGGAGATAGAACCTTATCATTCTAAACGGAGATAGAACCTTATCATTCTAAACGGAGATAGAACCTTATCTTTCTAAACGGAGATAGAACCTTATCATTCTAAACGGAGATAGAACCTTATCATTCTAAACGGAGATAGAACCGTAGAATTCTAAACGGAGATAGAACCTTATCATTCTAAACGGAGATAGAACCTTATCATTTTAAACGGAGATAGAACCTTATCATTCTAAACGGTGATAGAACCTTATCATTCTAAACGGAGATAGAACCTTATCATTCTAAACGGAGATAGAACCTTATCATTCTAAACAGAGATAGAACCTTATCATTCTAAACGGAGATAGAACCTTATCATTCTAAACGGAGATAGAACCGTAGAATTCTAAACGGAGATAGAACCTTATCATTCTAAACGGAGATAGAACCTTATCATTCTAAACGGAGATAGAACCTTATCATTCTAAACGGAGATAGAACCTTATCATTCTAAGCTCACGAACAGCAAAGAAGCTTGTGAAGATGCCGGAGGAAACAGGAACAGAAGTCTCTCTATCCACAAGTCCAATATTGACATACAGTCATGTCACCCCTCCTTCACTTCTGTCAGATAACGCACCACTTCACCCCTCCTTCACTTCTGTCAGATAACGCACCACTTCACCCAGAAAGTTGTTGCAATTACAAATGCTTTGGTATTCACATGTTTATTTCTATTATTGGTTGCATTGAAACAACACAAAAAAGCAGAGAAAAAAAGCCAAATCTGATATCATTCCACACACACAAACTCCAAAAATGCACAAATGCCACAAAGCATTTGTAATCGCAACAATTCTCTGGGAGAAGTGGTGCAATATCTGACAGAAGTGCAGGGGTGACAATGTTTTTGTTCACGACTGTAACCTGAAAAATAAAAAATTTAAATAAATAAAAAGATGCCACTGCTCCAAAACCACCATAGAAGAGCCAGACTACTGGCATAGGGACACATATCTTACATCTTTTTTTGGAGAAAATGTCCTCTGGTTCGATGAAATAACATGTAACTGTTTGGCCATAAGAACCATCGTTATGTTTGGAGGAAAAAGGGGGAAGTTTCCAAGCTGAAGAACAGAATCAGAATCAGAATCAGAATCAGAATCAGAATCAGAATCAGAATCAGAAGACTTTATTGCCATGACATGTAAACATGTTAGGAATTTGGTTTGGGACAGTGGAGCACGGGTTTACAGCAGGACAGGTGCAAGACAGTGCAACCCAACATCATAGTGCAAGAGTCATAAATAATATAAATATAAGAAGTGCAAAGATCAAGTGTTCAACACCATCCCAACCGTGAAGCCGGGGGTGGCAGGCTCAATGTTGTGGGGGAGGTTCACTGCAGGAGGGACTGGTGCACTTGGCATCATGAAGAAGGGAAATGATGTGGGCACATTGAAACAACGTCTCAAGACATCGGCCAGGAAGTTAAAAACTTAGTCGCAAATGCTTAGTCTTCCAAATGGACAACGACCCCAAACACACTTCCAAAGTTGTAGCAAAATGATGCATGATGATTGTTTTGGCAAACGCATGACTTTGTGCGAAGAAGGCTCATAAGAGAAACAACATCATGCTCAGCCAGTGGCTTTGGGCAGGTGGTGGAGACGGAGTTAGCCTCTCGTCAACCAGAACAACAATGAAAGAATCTGCACAACACTGCTTCTACACACTGCCATACAGGTAGCTCCCAGGTGTGTGACTGTGGAGAGTGTTGTACTAACAAGCACACTTAGCAGCGGTATAGACATAGGCATTGTTTGGACTGGAGAATTCACTTCCTGGAGGTCCATGACTTCCTCTCTACACAGACACGTACCCTCTAGACACGGAGAGATGTTATCACCAGCCCCACGGAGAACTATCTCCAGCATCTGAGGAGGAGTACTCTCCTGCCTGAAAGCTCTATCTTCTTCATCGCATAAATCTGGAGGCTCTGTCCAGGTGGATGTGGGTGTTTGGGTGTTTGGGTGGAGGAGGAAGAGACTTAACCTTATGTAATAGAAGACTTATACAAGGCTTGTTTTCTCTCTCTGTGTGTCCCCCTTTCTTGCCCTGTCTCTCTCTACATCTGCCTCTGCCTCTGTCTTTCTCTCTCTCTCTCTCTCTGTCTCTCTCTCTCTCTCTGTCTCTCTCTCTCTGTCTCTGTCTCTGTCTCTCTCTCTCTGTCTCTCTCTCTCTCTGTCTCTCTCTCTCTCTCTCTGTCTCTCTCTCTCTCTCTGTCTCTCTCTCTCTCTCTCTGTCTCTCTCTCTCTCTGTCTCTACATCTGCCTCTGCCTCTGTCTTTCTCTCTCTCTCTCTGTCTCTCTCTCTCTCTCTGTCTCTCTCTCTCTCTCTCTCTCTCTCTCTGTCTCTCTCTCTACATCTGCCTCTGCCTCTGTCTTTCTCTCTCTCTCTACATCTGCCTCTGCCTCTGTCTTTCTCTCTCTCTCTCTCTCTCTCTGTCTCTCTCTCTCTCTCTGTCTCTCTCTCTCTCTCTCTCTCCCTCTCTCTCTCTCTCTCCCTCTCTCTCTCTCCCTCTCTCTCTCTCTCTCTCTCTCTTTCTCCTGCTTGTTTTTGTGTGTGTGTGTGTGTGTGTGTGTGTGCGGCACACCCACTCCTATATCTGTCCGCCTCCTAGCCTCTGTGTTCTGTACTTCTGCCCACTGGCAGCAGCATTATTCAGGGGTCATTTAAGGTGGTGTGTGTGTGTGTGTGTGTGTGTGTGTGTGTGTGTGTGTAGATGTGTGCGTCTGTGTGTGTGCGTGCGTGCGCGCACCAGTGCTCGCGCGATGGAATTAGGTTATCAAACCCCCCAATCGATTAAACCTCCTCTCAGACAGCCCCCCCCCCCCCCTCCGCCGCTGCCCCCGATGTTTCCTCGCGCAGCGCCCATCACGTCCCCCACTGGGCACGCGGTGTGACAGCTAAAATCTTCCCCCTGGCCTCGCTGGCCAGGGACAAAAGGTCCCTCTAAAGCCAGGGGCCTGAGGGGCCTTTGGGGGGGCTGAGCCGGGTAGAATCTGTCTGCTCATGGATTCTCCTGGCCCGCCCGCTCGTTTCGGGCTGTGTGTGTGTGCGTGTGCGTGTGTGCCTGTGTGTGTTTGTGTGTGTGTGTGTGTGTGTGTGTGCTCTACGGATTCTCTCTTGGCCACTGGCTGGAACAGGAAGTGAGGTAGGCTGGTTCGGGCCTATAAGGCCGAGGGGGCTTAGAGGTCCAGAATAGGAGCCATTGTGTCCATTGTGACCAGGGGGATTTGGGCTACAAACGGGGCAGTCTACTGTAAGGTAATGTGGCTGGAGGTTTCACTCCTGGTTGGCATGGAAAAAGACGGCGTGGCAGGGTAGTGGGTATAAGACGGGAGACTCTAGGGATGGGTGAGGGCTGGGGGAGGGTGGGTGAGGGTGGGGGAGGCTGGGCGAGGGGATGGGTGGGTGAGGGATGGGGGAGGGTGGGCGAGGGTGGGGGAGGGGATGGGTGGGTGAGGCTGGGGGAGGATGATGAGGCTGGGTGTGGGGATGGGTGGGGGAGGGTGGGGGAGGGTGGGTGTGGGGATGAGTGGGTGAGAAGGTTCCGTCTGGTTCAGACTGTCTACGAGGTCGGATTTGATTAGTCATTGTTGACAGGGTGGGACCTGTGCTTCACCATGCACGCACGCACACACACGCACACACACACACACACACACACACACACGCACGGACGCACACACACACACACACACACACACACACACACACACGCACGGACGCACGGACGCACATGCACAGATGCACACAAATACACACACACACACACACACACACGCGCACACACACACGTCAACAATGACTAATCAAATCAAACCTCGTAGACAGTCTGATTCAGACCCAGACTGCCCCCCCCCACCCACCCCGCCTCTCCCATCCTCCCCCGCCCCCACCCACACCCACCTCCACCCTTCCTCACCTCTAAGCAGCGGTGAGAGATTTACACCTGTCAGAGTTAAGCACATTGATCTCCAGGATATGACCCCATGACGTTAGTCAACGCTCATCACCTCACAGCTAACCTGCCTCGTCAGATTGGGTCTACAGGACCAGGCCAGCTGATAGCCTCCGTTCACTATGAGGGGAGGGGGAGGGGGAGGGGAGGGGGAGGGGGAGGGGAGTTTGGTGGGGGTAAAGATCTGAGGATGGGGAGAGGGGGAGGAGAGAGGGAAAGAGAGAGAGAGAGAGAGAGGGGGGTAGGGAGAGAGAGAGAGAGAGAGAGAGAGGGGGGGTAGGGAGAGAGAGAGAGAGTCGGGGGTAGGGAGAGAGAGAGAGAGAGAGGGGGGGGGGTAGGCAGAGAGAGAGAGAGAGAGAGAGGGGGGGTAGGGAGAGAGAGAGAGAGAGAGAGAGAGAGAGAGAGAGAGAGAGGAGGGGACAGAGAGGGGGGGGGAGATGGTATACATGGAGGAAGGGAGGGAGGGAGGGAAATGGGGAGAGAGAGAATAGTATCACCCTGGTAAAGTGGCGGCGCGTAGTGGTCATTTGGGTTTCACATCACAGCTTACCCGTGTCATGGGTTCATCTCTCTGGATGTGGTGGTATGTGCTTGCCTTCCCTCCCTCCCTCCCTCCCTCTCTCCCTCCCTCCCCTCCCTCCCTCCCTCCCCCCCTCCCTCCCTCCCTCAGGTATACCATCTCTCCTCTGTTGTTATCTGCTGTATATCTATATACACCCATCTGCTCTTATCACTTTCCCTCCATGTGTGTACCCATCTGTCTGGGATCTGTGGAAGACTCACTCTGTCTCTCTCTCTCTCTCTCTCTCTCTCTCTCTCTCTCTCTCTCACTCTGTCTACCGAACAAGGTTTAAACATCATCAGTCACCAGACCAGGGCAGCTTACCTCCCATGACTGGAGATGGACTACACCTTCTCGCTTACAGAGAAACACCTTGAAAATGACCCCCTTCCTTTGGTGCTTATCTAACAGAGAGAGAGCCAGACAGACAGACTACACCCATCGTTGCAATGTCCTTTCTCCCCTGACAGACAGGACATAAATAACTACTACATTACACAGAAACAGATTTCACAGAAACGTCTCAACCTAACCCTAAACCCAGCCCCATTACCTACGTAAATAACACACTACTAATCTATTACCCAGAAACAGATTTCACAGAAACGTCTCAACCTAACCTAAACCACCCAGCCCCATTACCTAACAGGGTAGGCCCTACTACTGTACTTAAGAGCCATTATCTTCTTACAGAAAGGGTGAGTTTAGAGAGTTAGAGAGTTAGAGAGTTAGAGAGTTAGAGAGTTAA
>NC_137682.1:2188987-2191487 GCF_963989245.1 Nansenia antarctica | reverse complement strand
TAGGCAATGGAACATATTGCAGGTTGATTCACTTTTTCAAAAAATGTCGGTTGAGAGAGGACGCTGGCGTTGCTTGTTCGCCGCTTCTCCGCCCGAAATCTAGTAGGTGCAATTGCCGTATACAGAGTAGATTGTCCTACAAAGACACTTATACTTAGATTTAGTAACCTAAAAATGAATTAGACCCCCTATACTTTATTTTTCTGTTTCTTTTTATTTTACTACTCGACCTTTTCAGTTTGTAAAGCGTCTTTGAGTGTCTAGAAAAGCGCTATATAAGCCTTAATGTATTATTATTATTATTATTATTATTATTATTATTACTGAACTGTCATTTTCCTTGCAGGGAGGTCCTGGGTTGCCTGGACTGGATGGTGTTCCTGTAAGTTGCTTAATCATCACCCTACACAACTTGACTTGAAATCAATATGTCAATATGACTTCCCTTCCCTTCCCTTGGTCCAGTCTGGGGTTCTGATGTGGTTCTGTGTTCTCTGTCTCTCAGGGTTCTAGAGGTATCGATGGTCCTCATGGCACTATCGGCCCAAGAGGTCCAGACGGATTCCCTGTAAGTGTCTACAGGTCAAACCCTGTCTAACCCTAACCCTCCATCTCTCTCTCTCTCTCTCTCTCTCTCTCTCTCTGTCTGTCCCTCCATCTCTCTCTCTCTCTGTCCCTCCATCTCTCTCGCTCTCTCTGTCCCTCCATCTCTCTCTCTCTCTCTCTGTCCCTCCATCTCTCTCTCTCTCTGTCCCTCCATCTCTCTCTCTCCATCTCTCTCTCTCTCTCTGTCCCTCCATCTCTCTCTCTCTGTCCCTCCATCTCTCTATCTCTCTCTCTCTCTCTCTCTGTCCCTCCATCTCTCTCGCTCTCTCTCTCTCTCTGTCCCTCCATCTCTCTCTATCTCTCTGTCCCTCCATCTCTCTCTCTCTCTCTCTGTCCCTCCATCTCTCTCTCGCTCTTTCTGTCCCTCCATCTCTCTCTCTCTCTGTCCCTCCATCTCTCTCTCTCTCTGTCCCTCCATCTCTCTCTCTCTGTCCCTCCATCTCTCTCTCTCTCTCTCTCTCTCTCTCTCTGTCTGTCCCTCCATCTCTCTCTCTCTCTCTCTCTCTCTCTCTGTCCCTCCATCTCTCTCTCGCTCTCTCTGTCCCTCCATCTCTCTCTCTCTCTGTCTGTCCCTCCATCTCTCTCTCTCTGTCCCTCCATCTCTCTCTCTTTCTGTCCCTCCATCTCTCTCTCTCTCTCTCTCTCTCTGTCCCTCCATCTCTCTCTCTCTGTCCCTCCATCTCTCTCTGTCCCTCCAAGTGTCTACGGGTCAAACCCTGTCTACGGGTCAAACCCTGTGTCAAACCCGACTCTCCGACCTTTACCTTGGAGTGTACACTCTCCCACTCCCCTGTTAAAGCATAGGGTTGGTGTAAGCCTGGGCTGGAACACCAATCCTATGCTGTTAAATCCACGTGGGGTAGTGGGCAAGTGCACACTTCAAGGTAAAGGGTGGATGATTGGGACACAGGGTGCATGTATTGTTAGAATACCCATTAACCTACTGTTAACCACACCCAATATCACATTAATGTATCACATGTAGGATGGTGGTAGATAGATAGATACTGTCTCACATGTAGGATGGTAGATAGATAGATATTGTATCACATGTTCAACACAGTGGCTGATTATTGGTGTGTGAGGTTGTGTATTGTGTGTTATATGTGTTGATGCTATGCTGTTTACAGTAGCTCTTCCTTGTTGACCTCTGACCCTGTCTCTGTCCCCCCCTCCCCCCAGGGCGCCCCCGGTCCAATTGGTTACCCTGGCCCAACAGTAAGTAGTGGAGTGGCGAGTGGAAGGGGGGACAGTGGGACAGTGCAGGGACTACTGTATGCTGGGCCCATAGGGGGCGCTGTGCTGCTGAGGACAGCTGAATAGACTGTCTGCCTTATGTGCCTTGTTATATACATACAGGTGCATCAGGTGTAGACAAGCAAGAACGTTCACGCACGCCAACATTCTGATTTCTAAAACGGGTCATGCCTGTTTCCCTTTATAAATCACGAACAACTATGAATCTTGTCCCACGCTTTTAACGCCCATAGTTGCCTGTAAATGGCAGATGAAATAACAAACCAGGAACACACACTTACATAGAACTGACAAAGAGATCACTCATAGGGCTTACACACCGGCAGTTCCGAACGCCGGTTCGCCAACGTTCAGAGGTTTCCGAACGCGAACCGGCGTTCGGACCTGCCGGTGTGAAAGCCCTACCAGTAGAGAGTGCTGGGAAGTGAAGACATACATAGACAGGTGCCAAACACACACAGGTGACACGCATCAGGTCCATAATGAGGAGAGGAACAGGGAGTGTAGTAGCGTCCCAGGACCACCAGGGGCCGCCAGAGGGACGTCACCTCAACACCAAAAGAAGAATGTCCTTACTTCTTGACATCAAATCACTCTTTTTTAATGCTGAATAAAGTGTATTCATTTATGTATGTTT
>NC_137682.1:2183987-2186487 GCF_963989245.1 Nansenia antarctica | reverse complement strand
CAGTCATCATCAATCGAACCGCCATCTTTTTCTCCCGTGCATGCATCTGTTGCTCGACCCCGCCAACAACAACAACAACAACAACAACAACAACAACAACAACAACAAAAACAAAATACTAATTGGAACTTGTGTTGAAAGAGGAACAGCTAGTTTCACTTTAAGTCTGTTGAAATAAAACTGCTTTTTAAAATTCCATATTTCTGTTTTGGCCGACTTTAAAATCAGACTGATGAAGTTGCCCAGAGCTCTCTCTCCCATTCTATCTTTATTATCATCCCCCCCTCCTCTCTCTCTCTCACTCTCACTCTCTCTCTCTCTGTCTCTCTCTCTCTCTCTCTCTCTCCATTCCCTCCCCTATTTCGCTAAGAATCTTTGACCCTATCTCTCTCTCTCACCTCCCCTTCTCTACTTCCACTTTCTCCATCTATCTGTCCACTCCTTCCTGATTCCTTCTCTCTATACCCACCCCCAAATATCTCTCTCTCTTTCTCTCACCTCTCTTTCTTCTCTCCACCCTCTCCATCCTAACTCACAACTCCTCTCTTCTTCTCTCCCTCCTCTCTCTCTCTCCCTCCTCTCTCTCTCTCCCTCCTCTCTCTCTCTCTTTCTCTCTCTCTGGTGAGCTTTTTTGGGCCAAACCCACACCCTCCTCCCCCTCCTCCTCCTCCTTCTCCTCTTAACCCCCTCCAACCCTGACCCCCCTGACCCCCATCCCACCTCACCCTCCCATCCCTGCCGTCTGATTGGCTAACGACTGTGTTGTCCTCTGGATCCCAGGGGGACTCGGGTCTGCCCGGACCCCGCGGCGTGCCTGGCGACGAGCCGCTAGTAGGCGGAGCAATTCTCACTATCTACAAAGGAGATAAGGTAACACGGTCAGGAGCAGTGGTCTCAGCCCCGCAGGGGGGGTGGGGGGTGGGCCTGGGGGTGGCGGGGGTGAGGAGGAGGGCGAGAGAGGGGTGAGGCGGGGAGCGGAGGAGGGGCCAGGGGGGGAGAGGTTCGGGGTGAGAGGAGGGGTGAGAGGTTCGGCGGTCACAAGTCACAGAATGTAGCTAATGTCTCAGGGGGGTAGGGGAGGAGAGGGGAGAGGAGGTAGAACGTTCTAGTAAGAAGAGGGGGATATACTGTGATACTGAGTGACCGCCCACCCCCCCCACCCCCCGTAACACCACTTCTTCCCCCCAACCCACCGCCCCTCCCCCCCACCCCACCCCGCTTTGAACTCCACTTTTCACCCCAAACCCTACCACTCCCACATCTACCATCCCTCCTAGGGTCACACACACACACACACACTCACACAGTCCGTCCTCTGACAACCCCCCCCCCTCCCCCCTCTCTCTAAACCACCCCCCCCCCTCCTCCTCCAAAACAACAACAAACCGCCGTCGCCGTTAACCGCCACCGCCCCCCAAACCCCAACCAACCGACACCACCCCCCCCCCCCCCCTCCTTCTTCCCCCGACCCGTCCCCCCCCCGTCGTGTGCCATGTAAAAAAACCTCTCTCTTCCTTGGTTACCGTATATCCAGGGAGACGTGGGCCCTCCCGGCGACCCAGGCCTCCCATTGGTCAATGAAGTGGTGGAGTTTGTGGGCCTACCTAAAGGAGACAAAGGATCCCAGGTTTGTGAGAGAGACACGGTTCTCAGAGTCTGCTGCTGGGTCTCCAGAGAGGAGGGCTGGAAGGGGGTACCCCCCTCGACCTGCCTGCTCTACCCCAGCCTGAGGGCTCCGTCCCGGGCCCTGAGCCACGCTGTGTGGTGGGGGTGGTGGTGGTCCATGGAGTTCATGTGGTACCCATCGCAGGCTCCTGGCCCGCCCCACCCCACTCCCCCCCCCGATCCTACCCAGTGTCCTACCCCCGCCTCATACCCCCCACCCCCACCTCCTCACCTCCCCCCTGCCCCCCACCACCGCAAGAACCACCCGGCCCAGTTTGGTTTAGTCTTGGGTTCTTGGCTGTTGTGTTTTGATATTATTCAGTTACTTTTTTACTGTGTACTGATTGCTGTATTTTGCTATGTTGTATTGTATTGTATACCGATGAATGTATCAATTGAATATGAATAAATACAAAAACTAAGTACACAGGGAACAGAAGATACACCAAATTCATTGCATTTATGGTTTTTAGGTGTTTATGTTTAGGAAGGCAGCGAACCAACAACATGGTAGATCAGTCTGAGACACAATCACTGCGCTTTTATAAGATTGTTCCAGCTTTTTACGGTTGGCCAGTGCAGTACACATGTCTCACCACCGGAGAGCGCAATCAGTGTGTTCACAGAGGCTGTTACTAGCTGTTAGTAAGGGGTCTGTACTTTATCTCTCAGAGGGTCTGGCTGTCAAGTCATTTGAGTTTATTCGATAGAACACCAGTTGTCCATCACTTCGTTGCCATGAATGGTGATGTCGTCATGTTTAGATACATTGTAACCATGTATAACCACCGCTATGCTTCCCTATTCTTGTTGCTTTATTATCTGATATATTATT
>NC_137682.1:2168987-2176487 GCF_963989245.1 Nansenia antarctica | reverse complement strand
GTCATTGTCTTCTGACGAGACATTGAGAGAAGGGGGGAGAGGATGAGGCGATACATTACGAAACTGTTTTATACGTTTCAACTTCCAAGTTATTAAAGTTGTATGCTTTAAAAAACATACTTTTAATTTAATTTAAAAAAAACTCGCTGTTCTCTCCCTACCTCTCTCTCTCCTCTTCACGAAGGCAATAACCCTGACCAGGCACATGCTTATGATATTTACACATTATTGCTTTTGCTTTAACGGACTGAGCGATAATTGAATGAGCTGATTTTTACTTTTTTACTTTGATTTGCTGATGACTGTCTGACTGTACGTACGATGAATGCCTTTTTAATTGCTTATGCATTGATTGGCGTGACTATGCAAATGACCCTGAATGAACTGGCCTTTCTCCTGCAATCCTCTCGCTCTCTCTCTCTCTCTCTCTCTCTCTCTCTCTCTCTCTCTCTCTTTCTCTCTCGCTCTCTCTCTCTCTCTCACTGTCTTTCTCTCTCTCTCTCTCTCTCCATCCATCTCTCTTACCCTCTCTGTGCCCTGTGCATGTTCCTCTGACCAGGTGACAGCTCCCGCTGTGTGCAGGATAATAGTGCTTCAGGTGAGACGCTTTAGAGCTGCAGTCTACAGAGACCCAGAGCCACAGATGCACCTGTTAACCACCTGTTAACCTGTTAACCACCTGTTAACCTGTTAACCACCACTGAACAGTGTTGGTTCTAGAACGCTCCACCACAATTGGATTCCAGTGAGAATGTCTTGTGGCATTCTAGACCGGAATGTTTATTGTTATGGAATGTTTGGAGCCAAGATGGAGGACAGTTGTTGGACAAACTCTGTATGTGTGTGTCTGTGGGTCAGGGGAAACCAGAGTACCCAGCCAGTGCCTCATATTGGATCAGACACCTCAAATTGTCCAGAAGGAAGTCAGTGAACTCCAAACGCAATGGGCAAAGCTGACATTGGCTATGTGACAATCATCTATTCATGATGGAACCAATGGAAGTTCCCCCTGCTCCCTCTCACCTAGGGATTCCATTTGGGTTCGAGTCAGTTGATGATTGACAGTTAATGAGTTCTCCCTGCCCGTCGTAGGAGCTTGGAGATCCATCTCTACTGACGCTACGTTCTTAGAACCGTACCCTTTGACGCTTGAGGTGTTTCATCCAATCAGTGGACAGAGGCAACTGCAGTGCATTACTTAATTTACCTTCTCCTCCAATCAGAGCTGCTTAAGCCTGGCGCATTTGTTAAGCCCCGCCTATTGCTATGTGCTTTAACCAGGGGAGGGAGGGAGTTGTAGAGTACAGGGTTATCCCAAGTTAAACCAGACTACCTGTATATAGTGTACTCACTGAACACTTTATTAGGAACACCTGTAGCCTACACCTCATTCATTCAGGTGGTGTGATGGGATGGGGAATATTTTCTCGGCCCACTTTGGTTAATACCAAACAATCATCGCTTGAATACCACAGCCTATTTGAGTGTTGTTGCTGACCATGTTGCATCCCTTCATGGCCACAATGTACCCGTGTTCTAATGGCTACCTCCAGCATGATGATAATGCACCATGTCACAAAGCCAAAGTCATCTCAAACTGGTTTCATGAACATGACAATAGAGTTCAGTGTTTTTCAGTGGCCTTCCCAGTCACCGGTTCTGATTCTAATAGAACACCTTTGGGAAGTGGTAGAATGGGAGATTCACAGCTTGAAAAAATGCACCTGAAAAATCAGAATCAAAATGGAATCAATGCCACGAAGAATTGAGGCTGTTTTGCGAGCAAAGGGAGGCCCTACCCAGTATTAGTATAGTGTTCTTAATAACGTGTTCAGTGAGTGTATGTCCTGTAAGCCTTCAACGAGGGTACTTTATTAAAATAATACAGAATTTACAGAATGCCCAAACAGAAGACAGACACAAAGTTATAGCTGGTAAACAGTGCGTACACTGCATACCGACTATCCTATCATTTATGTATATCACCACTAGTTGAACATCACTATAACACACTTATTCTACTCAATCAATCGATTAGTACTAACTAGCTTCAATCAACATATAACATCCTCATGATCCAATCAAACTTAACCCAATAAATTCATGAACCCATGAATAATGGAGTTATGCAGATGAGCATCCATGACAGTTGGCACCAGCTGTACACAGATCGGCATGGCAACCTCAGTCCGAGTCACAGACGCTGAATAGTGTTCACTGCAAGTATTGAAGCAGAATGTATGATACCGATACGATGGCCGATATTGAAGTTAGGAGCTATGTAGGTATACGTAGGTAGTGTGTAAGCCTTACGTAGATAGTGTGGAGGTGTGGAAGTGCTACGTAGATAGTGTGTTAATGTGTAAGCGCTACGTAGATAGTTGTGGAAGTAGGTAAGAGCTATGTAGTGTGGACGTGTGTAGTAGCAGCACCTAGAAGTGCGTCCTTCTCTCCTCGGCTCCCGTGTGTGTCTGTGTGTTAACGACGATGTGACTCTTACCAGGCGTGACGCTCCCCTGCCGTATCCCTGGGGAGGAAGGAACCCCTGGATACCCTGGGCGCCCTGGAGGACCAGGTACGTTCATACGCGTAGATAGACACCGTGACCTCTGACCTTTGTCCCATCGTACCAGGAGGTCTCAGGAGGTTCAGAGCAATAATATTTGTATAGCACTTTTCCTGCAAACGTTGCAGCTCAAAGTGCTCCAATCATTATATAATCATAATTTAATTATTTAGTCATTTGAAGGCAATATTAAAAAGATTTAAACTAGGTCTGATGTTTCGATTGTTTTGAGTATTGGCAAGGCAAGGCAAGGCAAGGCAAGGCAAGTTTATTTGTATAGCACATTTCATACAACAGGGGCAATTCAAAGTGCTTTACATGCATTATTTAAAAATACAGCAAGAGGAGCATAAGAAAATAACAATTACAATGAATAAAAGCAAATATAAGAAGTAAATAGATCAAACATTTAAAAAGACAATAGTTAATGGGAAAAAGACATTGATAGAAGTGTTTGTGTTTAATCATATCCCTCCACATCCTTCTACATCCCTCTACATCCCTCTACATCCCTCCACATCCCTCTACATCCCTCCACATCCCTCTACATCCCTCTACATCACTCTACATCCCTCTACATCCCTCCACATCCCTCCACATCCCTCCACATCCCTCTACAACCCTCTACATCCCTCTACCCTCCACATCCCTCTACAACCCTCTACATCACTCTACATCCCTCTACATCCCTCCACATCCCTCCACATCCCTCTACAACCCTCTACATCCCTCTACATCCCTCCACATCCCTCCACATCCCTCTACATCCCTCTACATCCCTCCACATCCCTCTACCCTCCACATCCCTCTACAACCCTCTACATCACTCTACATCCCTCTACATCCCTCCACATCCCTCCACATCCCTCTACAACCCTCTACATCCCTCCACATCTCTCCACATTCCTCTACATCCCTCTACATCCCTCTACATCCCTCTACACCCCTCTACATCCCTCCACATTCCTCTACAATCCTCTACATCCCTCTACATCCCTCCACATCACTCTACATCCCTCTACATCCCTCCACATCCCTCTACATCCCTCCACATCCCTCTACATCCCTCTAAATCCCTCCACATCCCTCTACATCCCTCTACATCCCTCTACATCCCTCTACACCACTCCATATCCCTCCACATCCCTCCACAAGAGGAGCATAAGAAAATAAAAATTACAATGAATAAAAGCAAATATAAGAAGTAAATAGATAAAACATTTAAAAAGACATTTGTTTTAATGTCTTCGGCGGAACCATAAAGGGATGTTGTGATGGGTTTAATGTTAATGTGATTGTAGTTATTTGAGCGTGTTTGTGTGCGTGTGTGTGTGTGTGTGTGTGTGTGTGTGTGTGTGTGTGTGTGTGTGTGTGTGCGTGTGTGTGTGTGTAGGTCCTAAAGGTCAGTCTGGTTTCCCCGGGGGCTCCGGTCGCCCTGGGTTTGACGGTGCGAAGGGAGAGAGAGGAGACCCTGGCTTTGGAGGACAACCTGGACCCACAGGTGTGTAACACACACCTCATGCTCTTCTTGTTCTTGTTCCTGGTTCACAGTTTGGATGGTGTTAGTGGACACTCCTGTAGCGTGGCCATCTAGTGATCACCCATCCACAGACCTGCACCATGACTTGTGCTGCTCTCCCCTTTACCTTCTCTCCCTCTAGCTGTTTGGAATTGAAATGTGTCATGTATGATGCACTGTGTGTGTGTATTGTAATGGTGTCATGTACTTTGTTTACTGTAAATATATATAATATATATATATGCGCTATATAATGCTAGAAGAATTATATATGTATAGATAATATACACACATATATATATTATTATATATGATATATTTTATTATTGTAACGTGTGAAGCACTATATGTATCGTGAGCTTAGAATGATAAGGTTCTATCTCCGTTTAGGGCGGTTCAGAGATATTGACCGTCAAAGTTTTTACATTCCATTGTGTTCTGTGAGATGGAACCTTTGTATTTTATGAATTACTAACTCAAAAATGTCAACATTTAAAAAAATAACACCACACAGGCATTAATAAACACCTAATGGATCAGATTATGTAAAAAACTCAATTTTGACAAAAATGGAGATAGAACCTTATAATTCTAACGTCACGGTATGTCATCGTACCTCTTCCTGTAATCGGCCCAAACATCTTACCAATTTAGGGACAACAAAGTTGTATTGACTTGAATGGACTCTCATCCGCTCCGCCCCCTCTCTCCCTCAGGTTTCCCCGGTCCCAGAGGAGATGCGGGGGGCCCGGGGCCATCAGGCGACGGAGGTCCTGGAGCTCCAGGGAAGGACGGCCTCCCTGGGCTCCCGGGGGGGAAGGGTATCCCCGGAGAGGTGCTGGGGGCCTCGCCTGGAGGGCCTGGTCAGAATGGCCTGCCTGGACTACCTGGAGACAAGGGAGAGCCTGGATTCAACGGTCTACCTGGAGGACCTGGTGGGTTTCATCATTTAGTCATTTAGTGATTTATTGATATATTACTTTTGACAATAATAAGAATAATAAGAATAATACTTTATTGCATTGATGTAGTATTTTTTCCATTATGTTCAAACTACTCTACCGTGCATAGGAATTATTCAACTACTGAAGAATGTGTATTTTAGATCCTTAGATACTTAGATTCATAGATACTTAGACTCATAGATACTTAGACTCATAGATACTTAGACTCATAGATACTTAAGTCCAATGCACACGGCGTGCGATTTCTGTTGCTATGTCTGTTGTTATGTAGGCCTACGTCTGTTGTTATGTAGGCATGAGTCTGTTCCTCTCCCTCTCTGTGTCTGACCCCTGTCCTCCTCGCTGTCCCAGGTTTGGACGCGCGGTCCGGCTACCCCGGATCGAAGGGGGAGCGTGGTCACGACGGTTACCCAGGGGCCACCGGTCTTCCTGGTATTCCCGGGGACAGCCGAGGGGGCGGAGTTCCCGGCGCCGTAGGACCACCTGGAGGCCCAGGATCTCCAGGATCTCCAGGTGAGACAGGGAACTCTGGGAACTCTGCTGAATTCAGTTGCTGACTCGTACACAACAACAGAGATACGTGGAATATTTTCAGGAACGTACAACATTAATCCTTTGCCTCCAAGCCCCCTATACCTCCCATATAACCAGTGTGTACCAGGGTTGAGGCAGCAGCAAGCATCTAACCACAGATCAAGGATCAGATTACTCTGCCACACATCCTCACTGTAGCCGTTTAGGGGGGATGACGAAACATCTGACCCTGTGTCAGATCAGTGAAGAAGGTCAACTCCTCCTACTCTCTCTGTATAGGTCCCTCCAGAAGGTCCTTTTTAATTTTTTAGCACAGAGAGAACATCCTCCATGCCTGTTGGTTGTGAATGCACCCCGCACCTTTCACTTTGTTTGATCCATTCTCTTACGTACGTGTCACGAAGCTTCCATTTGCCTGTTTGACTGTTGGTTGCCTGTTTTTGTCTTCACCACCAAAAGCATCTCTTCTCACCCTCTTCTCTCCTCCATCTTCATCCTCTCTTCTTCTTCTCCTTCTTCTTCTTCTTCTTCTCCTTCTTCTTCTCCTTCTTCTCCTTCTTCTTCTTCTACTTCTTCTTCTTCTTCTTCTTCATCTTCTTCTTCTTCTCCTTCTTCTTCTTCTCCTTCTTCTTCTTCTCCTTCTTCTTCTCCTTCTTCTTCTTCTTCTTCTTCTTCTTCTTCTTCTTCCTCCTCATTCCTCCTTTCCTCTTTCCTCTTTTCCTACACCATCACCACCATCATCCTCACCCATCCTCTCATCCCTCCATCCCTCTCTTCTTGGTGTTGGGTCACTCCCTAGGCTGTCAAGGTGAGATACACTCCCCCCCCACCGCCCATGCCCCCCCGGCTTTAGACCAGTTGCTCTAACCACCCCCACCCCCCCTCCCCTCCCCACCCATCTGACTACCTCTCCATGCTCTTCAAGAGAGGGTACCAGAGAGAGAACTGGAAAACAAATTCAAAATTTGTTTTTTCGACTTTCTATGTGGTTGTTTTCTCTGGTAGAACTAATCCTAGCTTGTATTTGTGTGTTGGACCTCTACTAAATCTAACCTACGCCCCCTGCTGGCCAGTGTGAGTACAGTAGCAACTGTAACATGCTTGTGTGAAACCTTTACCCGCTTTCAACCCATTTTAACAATCCAACCCACTCACCTACAAGTCTAGAGGCCTATTCTAGAAGCTTCTGGAGACTAGAAAAACCCAGGCTTTCTAGAAGGTAAATCGGCGGTTGAGCTAGTCTATAGTGGTGCAATGTTTAATCATGACCCCGAATTTGAAAATATTATTTAACTATCTCTGGATAAGCGATTTGAAGAAACACAAACACAAAGTAAGTTATATCTGGCTGCAGATATAGTGCATGTTTTTCTACCCCTCTTGGATATTTTCATTATTCCCATATATCCTATCTTTCCTTCATTAATGTGCAATTTCAGCCTAATGCAGAAGATGAAACAACGTAATGTCAATGCAATTGTAATTGTATTACATTGTTGTTGTCATGGGTTGCCCCTAGTTTTTGCTTGATTTTGATTTTGATTTCTTTTTTTTTAATAAGCGCAACAATACATAATACAATCCTGTACTTTATCATCTTGAAACATGATTTGAGTTTTATTTGCATTGTTCTTATCTTTGGCAGTGTTATACAGGTAAGTTGTGTTAAGTGTTTATAACAGTGTAATTAAAGTAAGGTCATAATAACACCTTAGTAAAGCAGCTCATCTGGTAGACTGGAGGTGTTATGTGTTGAAGTCTGTGTGTCTGACTTGGTATCCTCCACCCCCCCGCCCTCCAGGTTACCCAGGTCTGAAGGGCGCCAGAGGTGACCCCGGCTACGCTAGCGGCGCTGGGGTCAAGGGCCTCAAAGGAGAGCCAGGCACTGACGGGGGTCCAGGACTCAGGGGTCTCCC
>NC_137682.1:2158987-2163987 GCF_963989245.1 Nansenia antarctica | reverse complement strand
AGGGATTTGTAGGTGAGGAGGAGGATTTTATACGTGATGCGGGACTTGACCGGGAGCCAGTGGAGGTGAATGAGGGTGGGGGTGATGTGCTGCCAGGGCTTGGTGTGGGTGAGGACCCTGGCAGCTGAGTTCTGTACGTACTGGAGCCTGTCCAGGGCTTTAGATATGTGCGTTCTACCACCCAGTATCCTTACATTTTCAAAATCACATCAGGATAAGCTAATATAAAGCTATTTTGCCGTATTTCTGTGTAGGAAGCAAGCTAATTTACAAGCGGCCAACTAGTGGTCGCTGTGTGTAAATAGCAGCTTGAGCATTGTAAAGAGGCTCTTTTAGTAGGTAAAAAAGGCACGGCTGTTCTAGTGTTAGCCATCTCCTTCCTCATATCTCTGGTTCTGACATTCAATTTTCCTGAAATACTTTGTGCATCAACTGTATCAACATTAGCTGTATCATTTATTTATTTTAACAGTCTTTTTGCTGTCATCATCATTGCCTTAATAGTGAACTGTTTCCGCTACATTCGGTGCTACAGTGTGTTGTTGTTGTTGTACTGCCGACTGTCATGTTGCTGCCGTCTTTGGAGGTCTTTACAACTAATGTCATGATGTCATCATTCTCAGAATTAATGAATTCTCATGTAATGTCTAATTCTCCCTCTGATCGGCCCGTTGTTTTCATGGTAGTACAGTGCAGTAAGCCATAAGGTCTGACTACTGACACCTGATTGGTCTGTTTCCCCAGGTGGGCCCGGCCTTGATGGAGGTCCCGGTGACAACGGTTTCCCAGGAGGCCCTGGGTACAACGGACAGAAGGGCGGCCCGGGAGAACCAGGCAGACCCGGACAGATGGGTGAGTGATGTGTCCTGTTATTAACATGGTTCAGTGCTGTTATGGCCTCTTGTGACCAATAACACTCCAGTAATACCAGTTCACCTCTGTAAGGCAAGTTTATTAGTACAGCACATTTCATACAACAGGGGCAATTCAAAGTGCTTTACATGCATTATTTAAAATTACAGCAAGCACTTTTTTTTTTACAATGAATAAAAGCAAATATAAGAAGTAAATAGATAAAACATTTAAAAAGACAATAGTTAATGGAAAAAAGACATTGATAGAAGTGTTTGTGTTTAATCATAACTGGTGCAAAACATGAAGGTTTTTAGCTTAGATTAGCTTAGAACATGAAGGTTTTTAGCTTAGATATTTTAAGGGTTTGGGCCTGTTTGATTTCTTCAGGGAGTTTGTTCCAGGAGCATGCGGCAGCGTGACTGAAAGCTGCTGCACCGTGTTTTGTTTTTACTCTTGAAATTATTAGCTGATCAGTCTCTGTAGTACCAACCTGTGTGTTGCTCACCCTGGTTGTGTTTTGGGGTCCCCCCCAGGTACCAATGGGTTCCCCGGCGCTAAGGGTCTGAACGGCTACCCAGGAACGTCTAGTCTGGGAGGGACACCTGGCCAACCTGGCACCCCCGGCGGATCCGGAGCTAAAGGTGAGACACGCACGTACACTTGCTCATAATATGAGGTAATAAAATGAGCTATATTATAGCTATTCCACATTTCATAGTTTGTTGTAAACTAGCATTTGCTATTAGCATTGTTTCCCCAATGTGACGGACAAGCAGCCGATGAAACCGGGAACAGGTCAGCAACCAATCAAAATGTTATTGACTTTTATTCTAAAAAATGTAGAAAATCAATGACACACTCGCCAGTCAAGCCAATACATTGCAATGCAATGGATTCGTGAGTAATCCCCACTACTCTACACTAACTAGGTGAGTAATCCCCACTACTCTACACTAACTAGGTGAGTAATCCCCACTACTCTACACTAACCAGGTAGTAGTGAGGAGACTAGTGAGTGTGTCATTGAACATTTACATTTATTTACACTTTTCTGAATAAAAGTCTGAACATACAGTATGGTCGGTTGCCAACTTGTTCCCGGTTTCACCAGCTGCTGTCACATATGACGACTGCCTCAAATGCTTTCCTGTATAGGGAATCAAAACAGGCCAAAACACAGAGAGCTGGACTGTATGATCAGTGGTTAATGTGGAGACGGCTGACTATACTATACTAGAACTATAGACTACTAGACTAGAACTATAGACTACTAGACTAATGACCAAACAATCTTAGACAAAGACAATCCAGAGCTGATGACAGGCTGTTGACATCAGTCTATGTATCTGTCATTGATGTGACGGTGTTGACTTTGTTCCTGTCTCCTCAGGTCTGCCTGGGTCACCTGGTCTGGATGGGCTGAACGGATTGGCTGGACCTAGCGGCCCAGCTGGAACCCCAGGTCAGTCACCTGACGACAACACCTGGTCTATTCCACTTCCTGGTCTATTCCACTTCCTGGTCTATTCCACTTCCATCCTCTGAATGATTTAATTAATTTAATATAGTGTTGCCTTAAGATGTACAGTAATATTAACTTTAACTATAATGCTAAACTGAGGTTTACAATACTACCTTTGGACACATACTGTATACTGCACATTGCATACTGTACATAAGATACCTTAACTGTACGTAGCTCATAACTGTATATACCCCTAAACTACCATACATGGCTTACTGTACCTATCTCTATCATTGTCATGTTTTTTAAATATAATATTAGTTTTTATATCATGTTCTTATATCACTATTTACCACTTCTGGTTAGACGCTAAAGTGCATTTCGTTGTCTGGTACTCGTACTCTGCAATGACAATAAGGTTGAAGTCTAATCTAATCTCATCTCTAATAATGCAATACGTAGTATATAACACAACACAATAATCAGACACAGTCAGTGTACTGTACATGTTTACATATCGCCAGTGGCGGACTCAGGCTGTTTGAAGGGCAGGGGGGGCGAAAAGAAAAAAAGGGCACCTACTGCACAACATGGGACCCCATCAGTGCACATGGTCAAGTTTAGACCATTGGAAGGGCAGCCAATAGGGCACATCCTCTAATTTTGCCACTCAAAAGGGCACTTTAGTGCGACGTTTTTCAACTGTGGGGGGGCACATGGTCAAGTTTAGACCATTGGAGGGGCACCAATAGGGCACGTCCTCTCATTTTCGTCACTCAAAAGGGCATTTTTGCAACTCAAAAGGGCACTTAAGCCAGACGTTTTTCAACCGTGGGGGCGCCAGGAGGGGCGGTCGCCCCCCCTGCCCCCCCCCCCTGAGTCCGCCAGTACATATGGCCCTTAACCAGTGGTTGTAATCCCGTGTGTGCGCAGGTCAGAATGAGGGAGGTCGCTCTGGGACCCCTGGACAGGACGGTCTAAAGGGAGAGAGGGGCGTGACCTACTCCGGAGGCCCGGGCTTCAACGGGGCGAAGGGAGCCAAAGGAGATGCAGGTGAGACAGACGTGTGGAGCTGGAGGTCACAGCTAGAGACACATGGCCTGGTTGAAAAGGATACAGAGATTGAAAAGGTGTCTCTCAGTATGATTAAAAGGCATCTAGCGTCTTTGAGCCTCGGAAAAGCGCTATATAAATGTAATGAATTAATCTATAAGAGGGAGAGTCCATTGAAAGTTTGATTCAACAGCCAATCGAGGACTTGAGGCATCATCTTTATCTGGGAAACAAACCAGGCTTTAGAATGGGATGTTTTTGGTTGTATTCACTCATTAGTCGTGACGTTAGAATTATAAGGTTCTATCTCAATTTTTGTCAAAATTGAGTTTTTTTACATAATCTGATCCATTAGGTGTTTATTAATGCCTGTGTGGTGTTATTTTTAAAATGTTTACATTTTTTTGTTAGTAATTCATAAAATACAAAGGTTCCATCTCACAGAACATAACGGAATGTAAAAACTTTGACGCTCAATATCTCTGAACTGCCCTAAACGGAGATAGAACCTTATCATTCTAAGCTCACGTAGTGTCGTTAGTGTTGGTTCCATTGACTGCAAGTCAAGTACTGCTACAGTGTCATGTGGTTGTGGTTGTGGATCCGTTCTGACTGTGTCTCTGTGTGGTGGTCAGGCGGTCCTGGCATGCCCGGCTTCCCCGGTCTGACGGGCGCTCGCGGGGAGACCGTGGGCTCCATCTTCCCTGGACCTCTGGGAGACTCCGGCCTGCCCGGCCTGGATGGAGAGCAAGGTACGTCCACCACACGCTGCTGTTTCACTCCTCCTGTTTCTCTCTCTTTATCCTGCTATCATATTCTAATTGTCCGCTCTCTCTCTAGTTCTGTTACACATGATCCCCCTTGTTTTGTTCCTCTTTCTCTTGTTCTGTTCATTTTCTCTCTTCTAACTCTTCTAACTCTTCTAACTTCTTCTTCTTCCCTCGTTGTTTCTCTCTGTCCCTCGCTTTTCCACCTCTTTATAATTTCCTCCCTCATCAATTTTGTCTTCTCTTATTTCTCTTTTCCTCTCCATCCTCTCCTCCATCCTTTATTTAAATACTGCTCTGTTGTTCAACATTTATAAGCATAAATTCAAATCTAATTTATAAGCACTTATATATCTATCACCCACACTAAGCACTTATATATCTATCACCCACACTAAGCATTTATATATCTATCACCCACACTAAGCATTTATATATCTATCACCAACACTGAGCATTTATATATCTATCACCGACACTAAGCATTAATAAGCATCATCTCATGTACAGTATAAGCATTAATAAGCATCTCATGTACAGTATAAGCATTAATAAGCATTAATAAGCAGCATTAATAAGCATTAATAAGCATTAATAAGCATCTCTCCCCACCTCTCCTCCAGGGTTCCGTGGACCCACCGGCCAGCCAGGCCCACCCGGCCCCGGTACTGCCCAGGGAGACAGAGGCGATTCTGGGTTACCAGGCTTCCCAGGCACCCCTGGTGGACGTGGAAGCGGCGGGGGCCCTGGCGCGCCTGGCCAGCACGGAGGCGCAGGGTTCAAAGGTGGGGGTCATGCCTCACTGGATTCGAAAACTTCCATTTACATTCAACAATGTACTAGACATTTTATTGGTGGTG
>NC_137682.1:2103987-2153987 GCF_963989245.1 Nansenia antarctica | reverse complement strand
TGGTGCTACCCTGAGACTCAACTTGAAATGCAGTACTTTTCAAATTAAAATAAGGAAAAGGCGAACCAGCACTTTTTAGAGTTGCATAGAGAATGAGGTGATGATATCCCATAACAAATCACTAGAAACGAAAGGTCATATGATCAACTATAGAACCCCTGTATGTGTATGTAAATGTATTGCACTGATGTGAATTCCTATTTTGGGTGAGATAAATAAAAAAAGGCAGTCTAGGGAAGACATATCTCTAACTTCAGACCTGTCAAGTCCGACGTGGACCTTTTCAGCAGAGCTCGGGCAATGGAGGGCAACCTGAAGGTTCTCAATATCCTTATCCTTACTCTTTATGTCGTGACCAAAGCAGGGGTTTTTAAACCCCCTCTATGCACCCCTCCCTCCCTCCCTCCCGCCTTTAGCCAAAACAAGCAATAACCCTTTAGGTGTCTCTGTTAGAATGTTTATTATTGTACATAATGCTTATTACACGCATTTCACATGCTTATTTACACTATTACATTTTACAGAGGAGCAAGGCCTATTGTGTAGGTACCGGGTGACATGTAACCACTATGACCACTATGTCAAGCACATAGGTCCCATCTCTCGTAGGTAGCCGTGACTCTATGTACACCTTCTATAGGACTAATTTTTTTTTCCCTCAATTGTTGTGTTTTCCTTGTCTGTAATCTAGATTGTAATTATTTTACTTCACTGTATCGCCTGGTTTTAAGAGGTTATTTACAGAATGTTTCGGGGGCCTGGTCTGTACATTTGATGATGGTAGAACGAAAAAAACAAATATTTTTTGGATGTTTTATATATGGAAATATATTAATCTCTGATTATTTTTAATAACACAAAAGGATAAAAACACATTTTTATTTTTTGCTGTTTTTGACATTGTCCTCGTTGATGTTTCATTCCACCATCCAGAATAATCGGGGAGAGAAAAAAACAGATACATTGATATTTTTAAATACAGAAATCCATATATTTACGTGTTTGCTGGAGAAAAAAGTGCCTACGATGAAAAAGCTGTTG
Source organism: Nansenia antarctica (assembly GCF_963989245.1). Classification (NCBI taxonomy): domain Eukaryota; kingdom Metazoa; phylum Chordata; class Actinopteri; order Argentiniformes; family Microstomatidae; genus Nansenia; species Nansenia antarctica. Next base: position 2,152,946 of record NC_137682.1, on the reverse strand, counting down.
TGCAACACTTTCCTCAAAGAGGATACCCTAGACTGGTCCTGTCTGAAAAGTGTATTTTTGTGTTCAGACTATGAAATAAAGAATTTAAACTAACTAGTTAAGAATGGTTGTATGTGAAAAGTGACATTCTATGATGGACCAATGACAAGATGAACTTAGTTGTTGTAGACAGTTACTTCCTGAAGAGGGAAAGATACAGAATACTTTACCAATACTTACACATTGCTGTGCGCTTTTAAAGACAAGATTAAAGTAACATTTAGGTGATAACTGATCTTGTTGTTTTCTTCCTCTTGAAAGACAGACATATTATTACTTTCGATAGGAGAAAGGAGTAACATGTTCACGTGCTGCTGTTACATTTTGGGAGTTATTGGGAACATTTTGCATCAACAAGTCCAGATATTCCATTAGAAGGGGGCTCCAGGTACACTATGAAAGTTCTTACCTCCATGTATTTGCCTAGTGTTGACTGTGTGGTTATCATTCATATAACATCAATCAATTTCTTGCCTCATTAAACCAGACAATCAGTAGTTTTAGGTTTCAAACTTTAGCTAAATAAACTGATACCTACGGAAGCGCATTGCGTTCACCCCAAAAATATAGACTAATATAGACTAATTACGATAGGATCTCCTAATTAGGAGACACGTATCTCGTAATTAGTCTATTTAAAATTAACGCAATGCGCTTCCGTAGATACCAGTGTACTTTTGTCTCTTTTCTTTTTTGTCCAATGAGGTCATTTCTTGACATTGTTTACTTTAGACTATTTAGGGGAAATGTTGTGGAGCATCCCAACAGGCAAAAACTTAATGTAACTTTTTGCTTTTAACAATGTTTCAATATTTGACAAACCTTTCAACATTTCACCACATTCGTTAACCGTGAAAGGGAATGGGAAAGGGACCATATGATGTTTATTCATTCATATACTCATATACTTTTCCAAAAAAACATAGGCTATTACAACTCAAATCATTTTTTAACACAAAATAATGATATCTGTTAGAGGTTAGGTCGGAATCGTTAATATGTTCAAGTCAAGACTAAAAACCCATCTTTTTAATATTGCCTTTAAATGACTAAATAATTAAATTAAGATGATAAAAACCCCATCCTTTTAATATTGCTAAGTTACAAAATAATTAAATTAAGATTATATAATGATTAAAGCACTTTGAGCTGCAACGTTTGCAGGAAAAGCGCTACACAAATAAAGTTATTATATTATTATTATTATTATTATTAAATACGACCAGTGAGCGACGCAGCCACAACAGCAAAACTGAAGAACGCGCATGTGCGCATGCGCAACCGGTTGTCATGACGTCAAGCCTGGACGTCCAGCTGCTAAACTAAGCTAAGCTACATCCAACATCATCTCTGCACCACAGCACCGCGGATTATCATTTCTCGTCTGATCGGGGAACATCAACAGGTGACTAACACCTCTACCACACTAAACACGTGTCTGGTGATGTTCTCTGTCTATTTGATATGTTGTAAATGTTTGATAAACGATATTATCCGCTTATTACTAGCTAAGTGCGTTAGCGTACCGTTAGGCAGTAGCTAGCTAGCCATGTTTGTTGCTATCATGGAGAGACTCCTGAGTCCTGCACAAAGGTTTGTCATCCACTTAAACTATCGTCATTTTACAACAGTGTAGAATAGAATAGAATAGACTTTATTGTCCTTGTACAGTTGCCTTATACAATGACATTGTAGTGGTTCTTCTGAAGGTGCAAAAACAGAAAACATATTCACATATTCACAAACATATACACATATAACATATCACAAACAGATATTACACACTAGACAATTAAAAAGCGAAAATGCTATAAAACAAGCTAAGAGACATGAGGTCAGTGGTGTCATAATACTATAATAATACTGTAAAAATGTATAAATGTATAAATAGGCACTTAGTTAGAATAGAGTTATTGCACATTTCTATTGCACTTTTCCCCCTGAAGATAAACATTTATGAACATCTCGTCTTATGTCTATTGTTCAGTGTTCTGATGGTCCATGGGTAGAAACTGTTGGCTATCTTTGGAAGTTAGTTAGTTAGATGGCGAGCTGCTAACGTGTCTTCATGACGATGACTGTCAGCTAGCAGCTGGCTGTGCCTCCTTGGCTAGATGATGTAATGTAGCTGCAGAGTTCACAAGCTCTGTCAATACTGGTGACTAGCTGTTGGTGTCAGCTAGCTTACTCTCTGGGAGACATGGCAGCTAATGTTAGCTAACTGTTTTGACCAATGAACTTTCTCCAAGCCAAGGGTTGTCTTATAATAATTATATTGAAGTTTAGCCTACTAACTATGTTCTTAATTAACCAACATCCTCCCCTCCCTGTCTCTACACTCTCTCTCTTCCCCTCAATCACTCACTCTGTCCATCTCCCTTTCCTTGTCTGTTACTCCCCCATCTCCCTTTCCCTCCTCTCCCTGCTTTCTATATTTCCATCTGATTTCTCCCATCCTCTCCCATCTCCTCCTACATATCGCAGGTAAGCTGGAGTTTTCCGACACCCACTCGGACATGTCCTATGTCTTCATCAACGACTCATCGCAGACCAGTGTCCCCCTGCTGCAGGCCTGCATCGACGGAGATCTCCCCTTCGGCAAGCGCCTCCTGGAGACAGGCTGTGACCCCAACATCAGGGACAACAGGGGGCGCACGGGCCTGCACCTAGCGGCCGCCCGGGGGAACGTGGACATCTGCCGCTTCCTGCACAAGTTCGGGGCGGACCTGCTGGCCACGGACTACCAGGGCAACACGGCGCTGCACCTGTGCGGTCACGTCGACACCATCCAGTTCCTGGTGTCCAATGGGCTCAAGATAGACATCTGGTGAGAGAGGATGGTCTGGGCTGGCTGGAGATAAGACTTGCTGCTGTGAAAGGAAGAGGGGGCTGATTATAGACTTGTTGTAAGAGGGGATGGGTCTGGGTTTGAGGGAGAGGAAGAGGGGGGGCGCTGTCAGGCTGAGGTAGACACCTTGTTGTCCAAATAAAAAATTCCCCGTACCAGTGCCTGACTCTGATCACCCGATCGAGCCAGTCAGAGGAGGAGTTGTATAGTCTTACTGCGGCAGGCAGAACAGATCTCCTATAGCGCTCTTAAGTGCAGCGTGGTTGTAATAGTCTGTTGCTCAAGGAGCTTCTCTGCTCTGCCACAGTGTCGTGTAGGGGATGGGGGAGGGCGTGTCCACGACGAAGTTTGGTTCTCATCCTCCTATTGGCCACCTCCTCTACCGTGTCCAGAGTGACACAGAGGACAGAACCAGCGTTCCTACTAAGCTTGTTCAGCACATCACCACGTACAGCGCTGCACAGGCCACCACCGACTGGTAGAACATGTTCAGCACCTGGTATGAAGGTTATGGGCAACGTCTGAATTAGGGATGGGACAGAATAATGTATTCATCGTTCCAGAGGGTCAAAGTCGGTTTTTAACATTTGGACCATTAAAGTTTTTCACTTGCAAGTATGATAGAACCTGCAGCTAAAACAAACTACTGCCCCAATTGCCAACATGGTGGATTTAAAGATATGCCTGCAGCACTACCCAGGTAGAAAATAAATCACATACCTGCAGGGGTGTAGTGGTGGTCTAGTGGATAGTGAGTTGGACTTGGGATCGGAAGGTTGTGAGTTCAAATCCCGCCTGAAACCACACCACTACTAGTGTGCCCTTGGGTAAGGCACTTAGCCCTCAGTTACTCCAGGGGGAATGTCCCTGTAATTCGTAATTGTAAGTCGCTTTGGATAAAAGCGTCTGCTAAATGGCTAAATTAAATTAAATTAAATTAAATTAAATTAAATTACCTGCATTGACTTTCATCCTGGCATAAGTGTTACATTACCGTTGGTCATCATCACACAATAAATTCAGGATACTACTAGCCCTTTTGAGTGGCGAAAATTAGAGGACGTGCCCTACTGGTGCCCCTCCAATGGTCTAAACTTGACCATGTGCACTGATGGGGTCCCATGTTGTGCAGTAGGTGCCCTTTTTTTCTTTTTCGCCCCCCCTGCCCTTCAAACAGCCTGAGTCCACCACTGTCCTCATGTGTTGTTGTATTATATTTTTCTGTCTCCCCAGTAACCACAACGGATCGACCCCTCTGGTTCTGGCCAAGCGTCGCGGGGTCAACAAGGACGCCATCCGTCTGCTGGAGGGCCTGGAGGAGCAGGAGGTGAAGGGCTTCAACAGAGGAGCGCATTCCAAACTGGAGACCATGCAGATGGCCGAGAGCGAGAGGTGAGGGGGACGGGACTAATCTGGTGACCATGTTAGAAGACCGGGAAGTGAGAGGGGAGAGGGGTGAGGAGGGAGAGTCAGTGGGGGTGAGGAGGACAAGTAAGAGAGGGAAGAAGGGATTCAATAGAGTGAGGACTGTGTGAGGTGTTAGAATAAAATCAATCCGGTTCTTTTGTCGACTGCCCCAAGAAAGAGGAGAGAAGTTCTCTAATGCACACTTGGTATATTTATTGAAAATTAAGGAGTTGGACCTAACTCCTGAGGTGGTCTCTGGAGGAAGATTGTTCTCTTCAGATTTTACATGATATTATATAGTTTAGTCCTTCCCCCTTTTGGCCACTATGATGTAATACCTAATGGCCTTGATTATAATGAGCTATAACTATGAATTGAGTGTTGTCTTGTGTTTGACGTGAGAGCTGAGAAGGGAGTATTCTGCTGCACCTGGTGTCAAGGCCAAACAGAACAGTCCCAGACAGACAGACAGTAACTCCCTAATACCTTATAATTGGTCTTGTGTAGGGTACCATACTGATAACGTGCCTATTAAAACAGGAAAACTGATAAGATATCTAACTAACTGGTGCTAGGAGAAATGAACAATAAAACCATTGAAAAATATGTATCCTAACAGAGGACACTGTGTGAGGACTTTCAACAATTTCCTCTTCTTCTTCTCTCCCCCTCTCCCTCCTTCCCTCCCTCCCTCCAGTGCGATGGAGAGCCACTCCTTGCTGAACCCCAACCTGCAGAACAGCGAGGGGGTCCTGTCCAGCTTCAGGACCACCTGGCAGGAGTTCGTGGAGGACCTGGGCTTCTGGAGGGTCCTGCTGCTGCTGGTGGTCATCGCCCTGCTCTCCCTGGGCATCGCGTACTACGTCAGCGGGGTGCTGCCCTTCTCCGCCAGCCAGCTGGAGCTGGTACACTGAGGGGACGAAGAGGAGGAGGAGGAGGAGGGGATAGATGGATGGATGGATGGATGATGAGTGGGAATGGAAAGATCATGCATGGAAACAGTGGGATTTAAATGGACATGGGGTACACACACACACACACACACACACACACACACACACACATCTCTCAGTCTCTTACACATTCATATACTCCCTCTCTCCATCTAACATACTGTGCACACACTAACATGATTTCAGCCAGATGTTCTCCCTCCTCTCCTCTCCGCGCCAGAAATGCCGTCATGCTTGCGTGGTGTCAACATGTCATCCTGGGCCCTGCTTTCACAACGCTTAAGAGCTAAACGTCTTTGTTTAATGAATTTCCTTTGTTTTGGTCACACAAAGGATTTAACATCAACCAACAGTGTAATCATTGTTACTCTGTTTGCGGCTGTCCCAGCTGGGTTTTTAGAAAGAGTTTAGAGTTAGTATACTAGCTACGAAGCGTACGTGAAACTGTGCCTGACATGACTATGACTATCCAAGGCTTCTAGGTGGTCTGTGGGAACGTCCCCAGGCAGAGAGGAGGCTGGCTTGTATAGTAGCTGGAGTTATGCATTGCCTGCATTATGTGCTAGCACATCGCACTCTTACATAAAATACTGTATGTGATGTAATTTGCTTATAACTTTTTTCTCTTCACTGTGGCCAGTTGTCAGTTTTAATCCTCAGTGTGCACACATTCATAATTTTGTTATTAATCTTATGACAAAACAATGACCCTAATATGGAACCGAGTGTTTTATTTTTCTTTCCTTTTTTTTTTTATCCCTGCTATTCTAGAACACTGATGGCTTTTAAAGAATAACCCACAATGAGAGAAATCACACTTCTGCCACCAATGCAGATCATAGTAGAACAGAGTACGTTGGTATATCTATGATATTTTAGTCTCAACGGTACTCAGTGTTATGTGAAGAGAAAATGTGGCATAGTGGAAGTTTTACTTTTATTAATGTTGTCAATGTCATAATAATGTCCTTTTCTTATTTTGTTATGTTCTATTATATACAAGCTATTGTTTTATTGTTGTTTTGTGTTTCATTTGATTATATTATTCACTTGTATTTGCCTGCATGTCATTCTTAGTTTTGGGCAGTGGAATGATGTTAATTTTCCTACCTCCCCTGTAAGTACCATGTTGTCTATGGTAGAAGTGGGAAGACCCTACCCCTGATCTTAACCGCAACCGCTTATCTTCAATGGGAAGATGTCAGTCGGATCCTCCCAAGAATCCCAGTTAGCACTTAGCTAGTGTTCAACAGTGAGTTAGCACTTACCTAGTGTTCAACAGTGAGAACATTGATCCTAATATTCATTTCTGTGCTGTGATCGCTTCACGTTAAGTTAAAGACAACATCACACCCTTGCAAAGTGAATATTTTTACTTTTCTTTTTTTACTTTGACACTTAAATGATTCCATCATGCCCATCTCGAATCTTGTAACAAAGTAAAACATGCAACAATTCATTGAGTTCCTTCAACTGTCAGTTAAATTGGACGGGAATGTATTTAAAAGGGGTGCAGTAAGACTAGTTTCCTGTCACCAAGTCCTACATGACCTGGAGAGTAGAGAGTAGGACCTTGAATGTGTGCCTTGAAGAAGTGACGCTTGCTGCGTTTTAGTCCCTGACTGACGTTCATCAGCTCCCTCTCCTCATCCCTCTGTTCACTGACAGCATGCATCCTAGAAGCATTAAAGTTATACTTAAGTTGAATAACAAATAAAATATAAATAAGAATGTATACGTCAATGTGGGGCCCCCCCAAAATGATCTACGTCGTTGGCCCGCCAAGAGTTTGTGTAATTTTAACATTAACGTACAAAACCACGATTAATGGAGATAGTTGCATTCCGTCAAACATAATGTCACACCTTTGCAAACCGTGTTGTTTTCTGTATAATTATTGGCCTGTTGTTTTGTATATCTCATCATCTTGTAGAATAACACTTGAGGTATCCATCATTTGATGTGGAAGAATAAATAAATCATGTATACAATTCAGGACTACCAATCACTCTTTGTCTTTTGAAGAGTTTTGGGGCTTTTCCACTAGAGGGCTGACCCGGGTCAGCCCGGGCTGGCCTGCTTCTTTGGCGCTTTTCCATTTGTCGGCCTGGGTCGGTTCGGGTCGCTTCTTTAGCTACCCTTCGATACCAGGAACCAAATTGAGACCCGGAACCTTTTTGCCAGGCTGCGTGTGACGTGTGACGCTGCACACCATTGAATGGTCAATGGAAATCGTCACAACATCGTCATCGTTTGTGTTCACTGTACACCTCTAACCGCCATCTTTAAATGCCACATTCGCTCTTGGAAAATGTCACTACAGTTTCTGTAATAGCTTATTAATAATCATCAATAATAAAATCAATAATACAATTAAAGCAGAATTTGGGCCCAATTATCAGCCCGTCTGGCTTAAGAGGTTTGTGCATAATACATCCAGGGGGGTATTCCATCAACGTGGCTAAAGGAAAACCCAGGCTTATTTTTGATAATCCCATGAGTGATTGATCAAAATAAATCTGGATTTTTTTTTTTATTAATCTTGTGAGATTTATCAGAATAAGCCTGGATTTTCCTTGAGCGGCGTTGATGGAATACCCCCCAGCACTCTCAAATAAAAACATAAATAATGTTTTAATGCATAATCAGCATAGTCACTGTGGACACGTTTCTGCATCAATCCTTCTTCACCACAGCACTGTTCCTTCCTGAAACCCCTCCATCCCCTCTACCCCCCTTATAGGTTGCAGTTGCTCTACCGTAAATAAAAGCATAGAGCATAGATATACTATAATACTTTTTCTTGCGATGACTGATGGATAGATGATTCACTTACTTCAACATATATGTATTTGTTGTAAATCACTTTGGATAATGGCGTCTGCTAAATGTCTCAAATGTAAATGTAAAAAGCACAGAGTGTGACACCCTATCAAGCCAGAACCATGGGATATGCCGTCATTTCCGAAGCCGCCGCTGACAGAAGCTGTGTGATTGGCTGACAAGGCATGTTATGAAACAACACTTCAGTCAGACTCGGGACTCTTATGTAGTTTACATGTAAAGTTTAATGAAAACGGTAATTAGTTGGTTCATTAGTTGCGCCGTAAACGGATGGCTCCGCTCATGATATATAGCTCACCGCTTGAAGTTAAAACAACATTATATGTGTGAAATGTTACTAGTTATCCTTTAAGAGCACACACGTCTGGTAAATCCGACAGCTTACGTTCCTCAAGTCACCAACACGTGGTGAACACACAGTGAAGAACGAGCAGGGAGTGAAGGGAAGTGAGGGAACATAAAGCCACAGCAGTGATAATCAGACACAGGTGCAGGTGATGAGTCCGTGGGTGAGGCGGCACAGTGGGCGGCCGGAGGGAGACACCTAGGGGGCGGCATTGGGAAGTGCGCCCCCCATCCATCCCCCCTCATCAGCTGGGCAGCGCCAGGGTATCGGCGGTCATCCGCGGGTTTCGGTTAGTCTGCGACCTCAATGCGACCCTCTGGACCTGCTGGGGTTTCCCGTGCGACCGCCAGGTGGTGAACTGCGGCGGCCAGCCGGCGCAGGGCGTCTGCCATTGTCTGCAGTTGCTGCTCGTGACGCGCCAGGACGGCGCCCTGCGCTGCTATAGCCAGGCGGTTTTGCTCTGCGTCCGCTGGGGGGTCCTTTATGGCTGGTCCTTCTGTAGTGTAGTACACACACACACGCACACACACACACACACACACACACACACACACACACAATAAATACAAATACAATACAAGATGGCCGCGCGCTTAGACGCTGCAGCTGGGGGGGCTACCACACTGGTGTTTCATTGTGTTTTTAAGTACATTTGTATGTTCACTTTTTTTTTTGTACTTATAGGGAACAGTTGTGTATATAGTACCTACAGCAGGCTCGACTTATTAGAAGTCGGCACGCAAAACGACAAGATAGTTACGTGGAGTTCCTGGAGCAATACAGGATTAACAAGGACATCGCCCGTCTACCGGGAGAGCCTTGGTTCACAGTCCCCTCCCTGAGGCGTAAACGCCGGCGCCGAGACCGTAGGAAACGACGTGGCCGCCGGGGAGGCCTGCTAGCAAGATTAAGACGCAGCCCAAACAAACCAGCTTTGCCAAGTATTTTCCTCTCCAACGTCAGATCCCTGACGAACAAGATGGATGAACTGAGACTACAGGTTGCTAAAAACAACATAGTGGGGGATAGCTGTGTGATTATTCTGACCGAAACCTGGCTAAATGACAACATTGTGGACGCAGCTGTTAGCTTGGAGGGGCGCACGCTACATCGCGCAGACCGAACGGAGCTTAGCGGAAAGTCAAGAGGAGGTGGGATCATAATATCGACGAAGGATAGCTGGTGCTTAAACACGAAAACTGTAAGTAGCCACTGCTCCCCAGACCTGGAATACTTGACTGTTAAATGCCGACCCACATACCTCCCGAGGGAGTTTAACGCGGTGCTAATAACATGTGTGTATATAGCGCCTAGCGCAGACAGCAGCCTAGCATTGGCGCGACTATATGAAGTCATCAGTGGCCAACAAAGCACTGATCCACAGGCTATTCACATCATAGCGGGGGACTTCAATCATGTCGACCTGAAGGCAGTACTACCCAAGTTCTATCAGCATGTGAAATGTGCAACGAGAGGAGAAAAAACACTGGATAAGGTATACACCAACATCAAACGTGCTTACAAGGCTAGTCCGCTAGCTCATCTAGGCATGTCTGACCATGTGTCAATCCTCCTGATTCCTGCATACACTACAATGGGGAAAAGTGCTCCCATCACCACTAAGACTGTCAGAACCTGGCCAGAAGGGTCCGCTCCACTGCAGATCTGCCTAAATGACACCCTATGGCAGGAATATGAGCATGAGGACCTGGAACAGTACATGTCGTCGGTTCTGAACCACATAGTGAACTGCACCAACTCAGTCACCGTGGACAAACGGGTCCGGGTCTACCCCAACACGAAGCCATGGATGACTGGGAAGGTCCAAAAACTGATCAACGAGAGGGACAACGCCTTCTTCGCAGGGAAGAGCACACCGCTGTACAGCTCCACCAGGGCCAACCTAAAGCGCGGCATCAAAGCGGCCAAGGCAGAGCACAGAGAGAAGATTGAGGAATGCCTCCTGAGCAACGACTCCAGGCGGATGTGGCAGGGGGTTCAGCAGATGACAAACTTCAGAGCCAACAGGCTCACAGCCGCAGAGGACGACCCCCTGCTGGCGGGAAAGCTGAACACCTTCTACGCCCGGTTCGACGAGGGGCGAACGGAGGTAACCGCAACACAAACACCACTCTCTCCAGCTCTCAGCAGCCTCACCCTCACAGAGCATGAAGTGAGACGCGTACTGAAGGCGGTGGACCCCAGGAAAGCCTCGGGCCGGATGGCGTCCTGGGACGGGTGCTGAGAGACTGCGCCGACCAGCTGGCCAACATCTTTAACCAGTCCCTGTCCCAGGCCACCGTCCCACCCTGCCTGAAAACCTCAACTATCATCCCAGTCCCGAAGAAAAGCACGGTGAGCTGCCTAAACGACTACCGCCCGGTGGCACTCACACCAATCATCATGAAGTGCTTCGAGAAACTAGTCCGGGCCCACATACTCACACGCCTCCCGCCCAACCTGGATCCATACCAGTTCGCCTACAGAGCCCACAGGTCCACAGAGGACGCCATCGCGACGACTCTCCACGCCACTCTATCCCACCTGGAGAGGGGAAACAGCTACGCGAGACTGCTCTTCGTGGACTTCAGCTCCGCCTTCAACACCATCCTTCCAGACAGGCTAGTGACCAAACTACTAGACCTGGGTCTATCACACTCTATATGTGCGTGGATCAAGGACTTCCTGACCGACCGCCCCCAGAGGGTGCGGGTGGGCCCCCACACCTCCACAGCCCTCAGCCTCAGCACTGGGTCCCCCCAGGGCTGCGTGCTAAGCCCCATCCTCTACAACCTCTACACCCACGACTTCACCCCCGTCCACCCCAGCAACTACATCGTAAAGTTTGCAGACCACACCACCGTGGTGGGATGTATCTCGGGGGGGGACGAGGCGGCGTACAGGGATGAGGTAGAGCAACTGAGCAAGCTGTGCAAGGTTAACAACCTGCTGCTGAACAAGTCAAAGACCCAGGAATTCATCGTAGACTTCAGGAGGAAAAAGTCCGAGATCCAGCCCCTGCTCATCGACGGAGAGAGCGTGGAGAGTCTCAACCCTCCGATTCCTGGGACATCACATGCGGGATGACCTGACCTGGAAGGACAACACAAAAGGCACCATCAAGAGGGCACAACAGCGGCTATACACCCTGAGATGCCTCAGGAAAGAACACAACAAGCAGGAGATACTGGTGGCCATCTACCGCGGCGCAGTGGAGAGCATCCTCACCTACGGCATCTGCAACTGGTTCTACAGCTGCACAACAGCGGAGAGAAATGCGCTACAGAGAGTCGTGAGAACAGCACAGAAGATCACCGGCGCCCCCCTCCCCTCTCTGGAAGAGCTGTACAACACACGCTGTCTCAGGAAGGCCTCCAAGATCTCCAGGGACCCGACCCACCCTGGGCACGTACACTTTATCAGGCTGCCCTCGAAAAGGAGGTACAGGACCCCGGCCGCTAAGACAAACAGACTGAAGAACTGCTTCTACCACAGGGCCGTCCAGGCCCTGAACCCAGCAAAGACCTAAGTTCTGGGCCCTGGACAGTCTGGACGGATTGTATGGCAGCTGCTGGACTGAAAAAATCAGGTGTAGTGCTGAGGCACAAACATGTACATTTCAAGCCTGCAAACTGTGACACTTTAAATAACGTGAAAAAATACTATTGTGCAATATGACAACCCTAGTTGACTATCTGTGCAGTATAGTACAGTGGATTGTGTACATAGCCTTTATTTATGTAAACCAGCTCCTTACCTTCTTGTGATTTTATTCTTTTTCTAAAAGTGTTTTTTTTTCCCCTTTCCTAACACCAGGGGAGCCACCCCTCCTAAATTTCGTTGTTTGGTACCTGTACTGTAGCAATGACAATAAAGTCCATTCATTCACACGCAGGAACACGCACACAGGCAGTGTGAGGCCACTGGAGAACCAGTGTTCGGGGTTGTGTGTTGGATGGATGTGTGTGAGAGTGTTTGAGCAGAGAGAGAGAGAGAGAGAGAGAGGGAAAGAAGGAAGAAGACACCCAGCAAACCGGGTCACACCAAACGATCAAGTGGATGATCCCGTCTCAGAACCAAAGCGCCCTGACAGGAAGCTGTTAGAGAACATTAAGGACACGCGCTTGACGTTATGGTGAATTTGTATGTGTATGTCTAGAAAACATGAAGATAAAGATAAGCGGGAAGTATATTATTGTTACTATTATTATAATTGTATCATGTTGTTGTTATTGATAGTAATAATGATTAATATTATTACTTGCTGATTATCGTTGATTAATGTTGCTATTTTTACAGTTCCAATAATATGTTGTTGTATTGCCGCACAAAATGGCCGCACCGGCAAAAGATACACAAAATGGCTGATGAAATAATAAGGAGTTGGGGGGGGGGCTTGAAGGAGTTCAAGTCCAGAGCAAAGCAACAAGTGGTATCAGTACATTCCTTACCCATGATGTCAGCTAAAGCAGGGTGTGAACGTTGCCCAGCTGAAGCCGTTCATCAGGCCTAATTTGAGAGGTATTATTATTGTTAATACAAGGACATACACTAAGTGTGTATGTGCAGTAACTGTATGTATGTGATACTTGCATAATACTGTATCCTCTCCATCAGAGTCCAGAGAGCCTGAGCCACCAGTCGTCCCTCCGTATCTGTGCGCTATGACCCCAAGCCAGGACATGCTGGTAGATATAAATGTCTACTTGATACGCAATCATCTTTTGTATGTTTGCTATTGATTTAAAGTATGTTTTAGAGACAGTAGAAGAAGAGATGAGACAGTAGAAGAAGAGATGAGACAGTAGAAGAGATGGGTCAGCTGGGTCAGCTGTGAGAGAGGCCCAGCCGTGACAAGACAGAAAAAACAGGTGAAGCTTATCACTGGCCTGGAGCCATTCAATTGAATGGGAAAGTGTGTCCAAACTTTTGACTGGTACTGTACATCAGGAATGTGACTGTATAAATGTTATGTACCGACTTGTGTCCGGCAGTTGCGCCACGGACCGACTCCGCTTTTGTTGCTTTTACACAACAAAGTGTAAAATTATTCAATGAGAGGAAAGATCCCTATCCCAGCATCCTTATAAGCGACCAGTCTAGCCCTGTGTGTGTGTGTATATGTGTGTGTGTGTATGTGTGTGTTCACGCGTGTGTGGCGTTGGACTCACCGATGACCAGGGTGGTGACCTGGGCGGTTCCTGACCCCAGGCGGTTCTTGACCTCGCAGACGAAGGTGGTGTTGACATCCTGGTCCACCTTCCTCACCCGCAGCCTGTTACCCTCCACCTCCACCATGGCTGGCATTGGCCCCGACATACTGTACGGGGGGGGAGAGAGACTGGAGTCAGAGAGAGAGAAAGAGAGAGAGAGAGAGACTGGAGTCAGAGAGAGAGAAAGAGAGAGAGAGAGAGAGACTGGAGTCAAAGAGAGAGAGCGAGAGAGAGAGAGAGAGGCTGAAGTCAGAGAGAAAAAAAGAGAGTGAGAGATCTATCTATCTGTCTGTCTGTCTGTCTGCATGCCTGTCTGTCCATCTGTCTGTTTATCTATTCATCTATCGTCCAAAACCATCTTTAAACCTTTTCCAACACCAAAATAAGACTTGCACCACAAACTTCCTTCCGCCATTATGTCCATCATGACGAGCTGAGACGTCGAGAGACATCAAGAGAGAACACGCCTTCTTGGGGTAGTGGTGGTCTAGTGGATACTGAGTTGGACTGGTGATAGTGGAGTTATAATCCCGCATGGTAACACCACCACTAGTGTGCCCTTGAGTAAGTGCCCTCAGTTACTCCAGGGGGAATGTCCCAGTAATTTGTAATTGTAAATCGTTTTGGATTAAAAGCGTCTGCTGAATGGCAAATTCTAATTCTTCTCTCCAGCTCCGCAAATCCTTCGCTGGCCCAAACCCAGGGACGCTACGGACTCCAGAACATTCGTCTAAAACAAAACGCGCCATCTTGTCTCGGAGGCCAGTCGGTCGATACCAGGACAACACTCACACTCTCATTTACATTTACATTTACATTTACATTTTTGGCATTTAGCAGACGCCTTATTCCAAAGCGACTTACAATCAATACATTTGAATACTAAGCATGTGAATCAGCAGTCCACTATTCGTTGCAGGAAGAGTACTCTAGCTCGGGCCCGGGGCCACTGATAGAAGGAAAAACCTTCTCCCTATTATCGCCTTCTACTAAAACGTTTTTATTTTTTTTATATTTTTTTATATTACTGGAGAAACTGAGAAACAGTACAAGGGGGGCAGTAGAAGTTCTTAGGGACACAGTAGAGGGGAAAGCGGGTGTCTTTAGGAGACGTAGTGGTGAGGGTCAGAAGATGTCTCAGGAGGAGCAGTTAAGGTGTAACCTGAAGAGATGGGTCTTCAGTCTACGACGGAAGATGGGTAGTGACTCTGCCGTTCTGACGGCCGTGGGGAAAGTGGGGAGCTCATTCCACCAGCGGTGGACCACTCTCCACGTGATGATGGTGGGGAGGGGGTTAGCCTTGGCCTGGCAGGTCAGAGAGGCGTCCGGACGACCGATGTACCAGTTACTGTCATAGCCCTCGATGGACACCATGGGGGGGTCTGAGACAGAGAGAAGGGGGGGAGGGAGCAGGGGGATGGAGGGAGCAGGGGGAAGGGAAGGAGAGGGTTAGATCCTTGCTGGGACCATATATACTATAGTCTATATATAGTCTCTTTGGATAAAGGCGTCAGCTAAACGGCATGTGACAGAAGCTGGTGAAAGCGGGAACGAGTCGACAACCAAATCAAAATGTCAATAAAATGATAAAAAATGATAAAAGAAAATCAGTGACACACTCGTCAAGCTAGTCAAGCCAAAACATTGCAATGCAACGGATTCGGTGAGTAATCCCTATTACTCTACTACACTAACTAGGTATATTATTATTCTATTATTATTATGATATGAGCGTGTGGTTGTCGGCGTTCCTACATTCGACGGACAGCGCCATGGAGAAGCTCTGGGACGTGTTGTCCTGCGCGTGCTGGCGGACGATGCAGATGAGGTTCTTCCCATCGTCGGCAGGCGTGGGCGTCAGGCGGTACTCGCTGCGGACCGTGGCGGTGCCGTCCTCGGCCGTCTCGGCGGCGGCGGTGGCGTGGGTCCCGCCCACCAGCAGCGTCCTCCACTCGATGTTGGCCGCCGGCTTTCCGTCTGCCGCCTGGCACCAGGCCACCGTCACAGGCTGGGAGCCCGCCTGCACCACCACCACCGACGCTGAGGTCTTAGGCCTGGCTGTGGGGGGGGGGGGGGGAGGAAGGGTGGAAGGAGGAGGGGGGTGAGGGGGGGGGGGGATTGGAGGGGGAGGGGGGGTGAGGGTTGGAGGGCGGAGGGTGGGGAGAGAGAGTAAAAAAGAATGACTTAAACCCAGTGGAAAAGAATCCACCGAAACACAAAGCAAACTGGAATGCTGTCTGAAGCTTCATCCTTCTGAGAGGATCCTGAGGAGGAGGAGAAGGAGAGGAGGAGGAGAGGAGGAGAAGGTACTGAAGAGACGAGAGCCTTCCTTCCGCGACACCGCCGCCATCCGGCGGGGAGAACGCCGTTAGTCACCTCCGCTGCACAGAGGAGGAAGAAGAAAAGACAAAAAGGCGGGAAAAACAGCCGCCGGCTGCTCACCCAGCATCAGCAGGGAGGTGGTGCCTTGCTCGTTGCCTGAGGGGTAGGTGGCGTACTCGCAGGTGTAGCGGCCCTCGTCGGCCATCTTGAGCTGGCTGATGCGGATGGCGGGGTTCTCCAGCGTGCCCTGGATGAACGCCACCCTGCCGGACAAGGGCGAGTCCGGGAAGTTCTGGCCGAACACGGGGTGGAAGACGGCGATGTTGACCCTGTGGCCCGCTGTGGGCTCCCAGATCCATGACACCTTGGGGAGGGAGGGGAGGGGAGGGAGGGAGGGAGGGAAAGGAGGGAGGGGAGGGGAGGGAGGGGAGGGGAGAGGAGTTAGAGGCATCTATCTATCTATCTATCTATCTATCCATCCATCCTGTGGTAGCGTACCTGGTTGAGCTGGATGTGGCCTCTGCACACAAACTGACAGTGCAGGTCCACAGACTCGGTGGAGTACGCCACCACCTCTGTCTCCATCCTCACCCGCTGACACAGCACCACTATGGGAGGGGGAGAGAGAGGGAGGGAGGAAGGAAGGGAAGGAGGGAAGGAGGGAGGAAGGGAGAGAGGGAGAGAGGGAGGTAGGGAGGGAGGGAGGAAAGGAGGGAAGGAGGGAGGGAAGGAGGGAGGGAGGGAGGGAGGGAGGGAGGGAGAATTAAACCAAATGAAATGATGAGAAAACCAAAAAAATAATGACTTGACCCATTGAATCATACGAAAAACAAAGCAAACAGGAATACTGTCTGGGCCTCACTCACCCATTCATTCCAGGAATACCAGGAACATTCTACTAGTCAACAAGGAGAATATAATAAACACAACACCACCCACTCGAAACAAGCAATGTTTGCTAACAAATTATAGGTATTTAGTGTTTGTTTGTGATATTGAGTGGGCTCTTCAACACTTCAACTTTCGTAATATGTGACACATGGGTACTTTAAAACTTCAAGTTGGTGTTATGAAAAAAAACTAAAACTAGATATTGTTGAGACAATAATTTTCACTTTCACTTTTCGACCCCTTCGAACGTTCACCAGCTGCCGTCACATAATTATGCAACAAAACTGGAAAACTATTTTTTCCCCCCAAAATATGTGTTTTCCTGATTTGCGAAGATTGAGAATTGCCCAGTTGCTGCCCAAATCACCAGACCATGTCACATACTACTGTATAAACATCACATAATAGCCTGGCCAAGGTTGATCAGTCCACCAGACCTGACACATGAGAGAGGACAGAACAGCTATAGACAGAACAGCTATAGAACAGTTATAGAAAGAACAGCTATAGACAGAACAGCTATAGACAGAACAGCTATAGACAGAACAGCTATAGACAGAAGAGTTATAGAAAGAACAGCTATAGACAGAACAGCTATAGAACAGTTATAGAAATAACAGCTATAGACAGAACAGCTATAGACAGAACAGTTATAGACAGAACAGTTATAGACAGAACAGCTATAGACAGAACAGCTATAGACAGAACAGTTATAGAAAGAACAGCTATAGAAAGAACAGCTATAGACAGAACAGCTATAGACAGAACAGCTATAGACAGAACAGCTATAGACAGAACAGTTATAGACAGAACAGTTATAGACAGAACAGCTATAGACAGAACAGTTATAGACAGAACAGCTATAGAAAGAACAGCTATAGACAGAACAGCTATAGACAGAACAGCTATAGACAGAACAGTTATAGACAGAACAGTTATAGACAGAACAGCTATAGACAGAACAGCTATAGACAGAACAGTTATAGACAGAACAGTTATAGACAGAACAGCTATAGAAAGAACAGCTATAGACAGAACAGCTATAGACAGAACAGCTATAGACAGAACAGTTATAGACAGAACAGTTATAGACAGAACAGCTATAGACAGAACAGCTATAGACAGAACAGCTATAGACAGAACAGTTATAGACAGAACAGTTATAGAAAGAACAGCTATAGACAGAACAGCTATAGACAGAAGAGTTATAGACAGAAGAGTTATAGACAGAACAGCTATAGACAGAACAGTTATAGAAAGAACAGCTATAGACAGAACAGTTATAGAAAGAACAGTTATAGACAGAACAGTTATAGACAGAACAGCTATAGACAGAACAGCTATAGACAGAACAGTTATAGACAGAACAGTTATAGACAGAACAGCTATAGACAGAACAGCTATAGACAGAACAGTTATAGAAAGAACAGCTATAGACAGAAGAGTTATAGAAGATAAATCTGAAGATTAAATCAAAGATATATCTGTTTGTAATTGGTTTAAATCAACTCAACTCAAAATTCTCCACCGTATACATATAACTCCTGCACTCAAAAACAAAATGTATCCAGATTCTTCCCCAATGTGCTGTAAATGTCAAACCTTTATTGGTGATTTTATTCACTGTTTTTGGTCATGTTCGAAGATGCAGAATTACTGGTCAAGTGTAGTAGACGAACTGACCTTTATTTTTGATGCACCTATTGAGCTTGACCCTGTAAATCTGCTTCTTGGCTTTACCGACTGTCATATTACAAGACCCAGTCATAAGAGACTGTTTAATTTGCTCACTTTTGCTGCAAGGAAGAACATTCTACTATACTGGATTAAAGAAGCCTTTCCTTCAAAGAACTCCTGGCACAACATTATTATGAGCTGCATTCCTTGTGAATTTGTTACAGCAATGTTGCACTCCAGAACTGACCATTTCCACAGTATGTGGGATCCATATCTGGCCTTTATTGGCCCAAGACTGGCCTCTACATTACTGCAAGGACTGCGCAGTACATAAGTGGCTCTCCCTGTTTTGTTTTTTTAGCTCTGAGATCATGGATGGCTGTCTGATTATGATTATTATGTTCACGCCCTGCCATGCATACCCCCCCAAAAGAAATGTACCTTTGTACCCAGATTATTATTATTATTATTATTATTTTTAATGTATTTATATATTTTTTTGTTTGTTTGTCTGCTTCATTGTTTGTGTATTACTTGTATCTTGTTTGTTTTTGTTTTTCCCCCGTTTGTGGCGTCTGTCTCTCCTGTTGTTTGTTTTTCTGTTCAAGTGTTTTGTGTTTTCTTGATGAAAAAAAGAAATGAATAAACAGATTATATAAAAAAAAGAAGAGTTATAGAAAGAACAGCTATAGACAGAAGAGTTATAGAAAGAACAGCTATAGACAGAAGAGTTATAGAAAGAACAGCTATAGACAGAAGAGTTATAGAAAGAACACAGAACATGATTTAGTTTATGTGACTTACCTGGACTCATCGCCAGTATCGCCAGTATCACCAACAATTTGTTTTTCGTCAGTGAGGCGGGGCAGTATTTTCCGTGGTCTCTGTCTCTCGCCATTCTTGTTAAAAATGAGTAGATGTGGACATCCAATCCCCACCTCCACGAACAGCAGATTGTACACTAGGTTACCGAAATATCCCTTACCGACTACTTTACCGGGAAAAAATATGACGGGATTTAAACAGACGAGAGTTCATTACGGTGTTGCCCTTCTATCCGATGACGTTATTTCCTCTGTATTTTACTGAAATTATGCTAACATTACAGTAGCCTACTGTATCACATTTAGTTTCTAAAGTAGCCTACATTTAAAAAATAATAAAACATTTAAGTAATTTAGACTATTGAAGAAATATTTCCTAAATGCAACATAACACGATTATTATATCGAGTGTATATTAATAATCATCAGATCATGATCACTTTTCTTGACTTTGCACACCCTACTTTTTAAACCTTATCATGGATGAGTCTGTTCGGAGGCGCCTGGCCCTGCTCATCACCAACGTGGAGTTTGATGATAATAATAGCCTAATAATAATAATAATAATAATAATAATAATAATAATAATAATAATAACCTTTATTTGTATAGCACTTTTCCTGCAAACGGAAAAAAAAGCATTTGGGCGGGTTGGGCTGGATAAATTGCATTTAGGTGGTATCAAAATGTCAGTGCCGACATACAATGTGCAGGTTTTTATTTTTATTTTACAAACATCATTGGCAACAGAAATACAGTTTAGTTATAGCGGTTTTCTGATCATTTTGGGCTAGTTTTTGGTGGATTTAGCGGTTTTTTAGACTGTGGTTAGGCTAGGAAATTGTCACTCTCATCTGCCCAGCAGGCTGAAGCTGTTCTTGGCGTTCAGCATCGTCCATCTCCTGCAAGATCACAACAACGCAGACACATTGCTACACAGGGTCAGGGATTGCCAGAAATTCCTGAAAAGACTGATGTTATCCAACTAAATGTACCAGTTACAGTACAGCACAAAACCAGATTTGCAGGTGTTGTTTAGTTGCGTGTAACCTTACCGGGCCGGACAGGTTCCTGTGTTTCACCACCTGGTACCCCAGAGCCCCGAGCAGGGCCTCCATGTTCTCCTCATCAGGGTTCGAGTTATGTGGGAGCCAATGGGAGCTGAGCTCCCATAGAGATGGTCTGAGACTCTCTGAGCTCCCATGAAGGCAGTAAAATCAAAAATCTGTGGGGGTCGCTAATAATACATTACCACAACTATTATTTGATCAAAATGTCAATGTAATGAATATTATTTAATTTATATTATAAATATTGTAAAATAAACACGTTTTCCAAAAGAGCTACGCGCACCATTAATCTCCTGTGAATGACAGTAGGCCTTTGACTGCCTGCACTTCACCACCAAGACACCATGGGGCGCAGTAGAATATTGTGCAACAGCAAAAGGTTGATTAATCAGCTGTGCGGTAAACCGTTGGAACACACAGTGCACAGCTGATTAATCAATTAAACCAATAGAGTGAGACAGTTCATGTTCATATACCAGTTGCCTTTCAGGAAGTAGTGAGATCGTGCACCTAGCCTATTATTGAGAAGCAAACATTCATTCATTAGCTATACAGGAGTATATACATACAGTAGCTACCATGCCGCCCAAAAAAAGGCCATTTTTTTACCCTCTCCCGTTCATCCAATCTTGGATAAAGAAAGGACATCGGACGTCAGCATCATGGGTTCCAGGACCGCGACCGCAGCCTACTGAAAACAGACCAAACAGGTCTATCTTGTCTCCGTAAAGGTAAGGTGGCTTTTACTTTTTACTAACCTAGTGTACATGTATTTTTCGCTCCTTCTGTATAGCAAAAATAACACAATTATTGGCCGAGATACATGTGTGACTATCGCTTTTATAGCTGTTGTTTCATGTGGGGCTGTTGATGTGGTGAAATGAGTAGCCTGCAGCTGTAGCGTCAGGATATGTTGGTATTTGAGGAGGAGGATGAGGATGAGGATGATGTTTCGGTACCGGTACCGTTTTTAAAGTATCGATTTGTCACCGGTATCGAATAAAACCCAAACTGTACCCAACCCTAACTATATGTTTACATGCCAACTAATTAGCTAATTCATTTCTGTCATTTAGAGCTGAGGGGAGCAACAGAGAGACGGACAACAGGACAGTAACAGCGAGACAACGGGAGAGGAGAGCAATAGAGACAGAACTGAATGCACTGAACCTTTTTTTTAAATTCTTTGCATTATTAACACTGTTGTGTTATTGTGTTATTAAAGTGTTTAAGTGTTTTATGGTAAAGCATTATGAGTGGTGTGTGTGCAGGGTGCTCGTGAGTTGTATATTTTGGGGAGGGGGGAGGCTTGTGTATGGGGGCGGGGGGTCCTCACACAAAGGAGTAGCCTAGGGCCACTGACCACCTTAATCCGCTACTGCCTATAGCTAATTAAAACTTGTAAGTCCCATCGCTGTGTGGGCATGATTCGCGCGTGCATGAGAACATTTCGCACTGTTATTTTGGAGACCCCCACAGAGATCAGCTTATAACTCGAACCCTGCTCCTCATCCTTCTCCGCCAACTTTTCAATATTGCCTTTAAATAACTAAATTATGATTCTAATGATTAAAGCACTTTAAGCTGCAACGTTTGCAGGAAAAGTGCTATACAAATAAAGGTTATTATTATTATTATTATTATTATTATTATTATTATTATTATTATTATTATTATTAGGCTATATTATCATCATCAAACTCCACGTTGGTGATGAGCCGGGCCAGGCGCCTCCGAACAGACTCATCCATGATAAGGTTTAAAAAGTAGGGTGTGCAAAGTCAAGAAAAGTGATCATCATGATCCGATGATTATTAATATACACTCGTTATAATAATCGTGTTATGTTGCATTTAGGAAAGATTTCTTCAATAGTCTAAATTACTTAAATGTTTTATTATTTTTGAAATGTAGGCTACTTTAGAAACTAAATGTGATACAGTAGGCTACTGTAATGTTAGCATCATTTCAGTTTTTCCGGCCCAGTATGATCTGGCAACACTGGAATAAACACTCTATGCGGTTGTTTAGGGCCACAACCGCTAGAGGGAGCCACACAAGCTACCACCCGTCAATCAAAAACTGGTTCCTGATGAAACGGTTTCCTTATGTGTGTTTTGTCTATTTCATTCTAACCAATATGATCAGATTCACCACTTGGGGGTCGGCTGTGGCTCAGGAGGTAGAGTCGGCGTATAATGATCGCAAGGTTGGCAAATTGGCGGTTCGAGCCCCGACTGGCCACATGTCGAAGTGTCCTTGAGCAAGACACTGAACCCCAAATTGCTACCAATGAGCGGGCCGGTGCCTTGCATGGTAGCTTGGCCACCATTGGTGTGTGAATGAGAGGCCGTTGTAAAGAGTTTTGGAATAAGGCGCTATATAAAAATATGCTACCAATATGCTAATATTGCTACTTCAAAATAAATGAAGTAGCAATAGTTATAAGAGACGTGGGACAAATAAGACAAGTGACAATAGTTGTAGGACACAAAGAGGAGCTCCTATTGCTCCTGTTTATCTGCAGAACTGTGATTGGATGGCTTTCTAATGGCCAAACATCCTTGCATGCATTAGAACTATAGCTTACCCTGTTTCTAAGGTACAAAGGCATTATGCATTTTGTGTCCTGATATTGCTTTGGCTTAGGCATAGCCGGCACAGGGGACGGTTAATACCACCTATGTGTTATAGTGCTTTAAATCCCCCGTCTTTAATCTCCATGAGTTCTGTCTAAACCACAGACCTCGAGACACACATATTCGGTGCCCTTTGATAGAAACATGTTTTCATTATGGGGAAATATATTGAAACATACTAAAAAATAAACGTTGTTTCGTGATATTATCTGTTGAGAAAACCAGATGATATAAAAAAATAAAAAAATAAACACACAAACAAAAAACAAGACACATTTAATGTCATGTGTGGAGGTATTTAAAGCCTTTGGTCAGATTATTGCGGGGATACTTTAGCTACGTCATTGGATTTGAAAAGAAAAACACCCTCCCCCTAATCTCAGGTAGTCTACTGTACTAAATCAGCATATCTGACTCTGTTTTATGTAGTTCCACTATATAGTGGAGGAGTGAACCACCACCAAGCCTTGACTCCAACTCTCAAGGTCATAAAGTAAAACATGAATAGACCTTGTCACGTGGTAGGCCTACAGCCGACTGATGTTGATAATAATAATAATAATAATAATAATAATAATAATAATAATAATAATAATAAACGTTTTATTTGTATAGCGCTTTTCCTGCAAACGTTGCAGCTCAAAGTGCTCCAATCATTATATAATCATCATTTAGTTATTTAGTCATTTAAAGGCAATATTAAAAAGATGGGTTTTTAGTCTTGACTTGAACATATAATGAACATATAATATATGCTAATAACCTATTGGATTGGCACACTTATATCGCTCATACCCTTTACCCATTAGCCGCCGTGCAATGACAGATTGCTTTTCATCCTGTGGGGTGTTGGACGGTGTGTGTTTCATGTATTGATCAGATTTGAGACGGGATGGTTTTGTAAAAAATAAATAAAAATACAAACGCATACATATGTTTTCGAAATAAGGTAAACGCTGTTGAAAGAAATAAGTATTTTAGTATGTCGTATTTATGTTACTGAGCACATAAACTATTGAAGAATTCCGCATCTATCTCGGAGTGTAATTATTAGTTCATAGCGATCAAAAGAATGTACACATGTACTGTGTACCTCACCTCACAACCCTATACCTAAGAATATGCATTCTTTTGATTATTCTGTTATTTATGACTATTTCTGGGGAGTATTTCGCAAGGATGCCTCTGTCACGGTTTGGCATGACCGCTCCACTATGACGCCTCCACTGTGACGCAATCATGTCATCCTCGTCATGAGGCCATAATATAAAGATTGTTTAGCATAATAATATATAAAGCTTGTTTAACATAATAATAATATATAAAGCTTGTTTTGCGGGACATAATGTGATAGTTGAAGACAGTAAAGGGTGCATGCAGGCATGGCGTCCATGAGGAGGATAGTTCCAGAATGGGGATCTTTGCTTCCTCTGCTGAAACAGACTATACAGGTAGAAACGATGTAACATCTCAAATACACCGTAGAGATGTATGGTGCACATTACCTAAATAAGTCTGTTGTTGTTTTTTCATATATCTCCTTGTCATACCAGAAATCTGACCATTTAACTATTTACAGTGGGGGAAATGTATCACATTATTACATTATTACATACATTATAATTATTTCAATATATTGATAATTGAACTAATTGATGGTGATTGATTGTAAGTCGCTTTGGAATATAAGGCGTCTGCTAAATGCCAAAAATGTAAATGTAAACACTACATTTACTGGACAAAATATTGATGTGTTCAATACTTATTTCCCCCATTGTATAATATCCCCCTTTAGGAACAGGAAGCAAGTGGTGATGAAGAAGAGGATGATGAAGAGGATGATACAGTTGTGTACCTGGACGCCACTCCCACCATGCAGTTCCGATACTCGTGTGGACAGAACTACATCCAGTGCCTCACCACCCACTCAGGCCATAGTGGTGCCGTGGTGGTGGGCTTCCAGTGGGGGCACACTATGCCCTCTCATCGGGTGAGTATTGGGTCCGCTGGGGCGGCTGTGTCTCAGGAGGTAGAGTCGCCTTTTAATGATCACAAGGTTGGCAGATCGGCGGTTCGAGCCCCGGCTGGCCACATGTCGAAGTGTCCTTGGGCAAGACACTGAACTCCAAAATTGCTCCCAGTGAGCGGGCCAGCGCCTTGCATGGCAGCTTGCCGCCATTGGTGTGTGAATGTGTGTGTGAATGGGTGAATGAGAGGCCGTTGTAAAGCGCTTTGGAGCAGCAAAAAAGGTGCAGTCCATTTACCATTTACCATTAAAAAGATCCATCTCTTTAGGCTTCACATTAACTGACCTCTTCATCCCCTCTACCCCCCTGTACAGTTTCTCTACTGTAAACAAATATATTATTTTTTTTAAAAGAAAGGAAAAAAAATCGAATTCCTTCTTCTAGCATTATCACTGCCAATGGCCCCTGGCCCAAACATAGATTATTACCAAGTCACCGACACTGAAGTGAGGATGCTAAAATTGTCCCCATATGATAAAACCCACCATCCCCCCTGATTTTCTTTTACAACTTGAGTACTGGTTGTCATGATCAAACGTTACAAATGCAACTTACCGAGAAGCCACCCTTCTCTGCCCTCTCCCGCTCACTTGGCTTAATTCAGCCGCTATATGCCGGATGATGATGATGATGATGATGATGATGATGATGATGACGATGATAGTGATGATGATGATGATGATGATGATGATGGTGGTGATGATGATGATGATGATGATGGTGGTGATGATGAGGACGATGGTGATGATGAGGATGATGATGATGGTCTTCTTCTTCTGATGATGATGATGATGGTGGTGATGCTTGAGTGGAATCAATACCAATACCAATCCTAACCTTCCTCCCTCCTCCTCTCAGATGCAAGTGTGGATGGAGAACGTGCGAGGGGAGCTGCACCAGAGCCTCAGCCTGCCCCTGGACAGAGGCTACAGGGTGGGGCAGCTGGTGTCCGTCCCCAGCCAGAGGGTCTTTGTGGGGGCGTGTAACGACCTCTCCCTGCGGGTGTTCTCAGACCCTCAGCTGGGCATGAACATCCTGTTCCGGGCCGACTGCCCGGCCTCAGTGCTCTGCATGCACTACTGCACGGAGACGGGCCAGCTGCTGACGGGCAGCAGGGGCATCATCACCTTCTGGGGCTTCTGGCCCACGCCAAAGGTGCCATAGAGATATACACACTCACACACACACACACACACTCTCTCTCTCTGTCTCTCTCTGTCTCTCTCTCTCTCTCTCTCTCTCTCTCTCTCTCTCTCTCTCTCTCTCTCTCTCTCTCTCTCTCTCTATGTATATATATATATATATATATATATATATATATATATATATATTCAGCTACTCCATGGAATAGCGACTTACAATCAATACATTCAGTGGTGTAGTCTAGTGTTTTCTAGTGGGTATACTGTGATTTTTCCCTCCCAGCCTCATATAGTTAATTTCGGAACCCATAAAAATAAATCTGCACTCCCTGTCTAACGTTATATATCTAAATTACATGTTATAAGGCTGCCATCAAAGGGGAGAGATGCGACATGACATTGACATGACATTTCATGTCGCATCTCTCCCCTTTGATGGTATATGACGCTATGGTCAGTCCCAATGGTCCAAAATGTAAGTGCTTCGTAACACAGACGGGGTGAATTTTATGAATGAAAGTGAAAGTTCTGTCACAAAACGCCGTTACGTATCCTCACACATTTTTAAGTGGGTATATGGCCTTTCCTAGTGGGTATACGGCGTAGTCCTGCGTATCACGTAGACTACACCACTGAATACATTTGACTAAGCAAGTGGTTGGTGAGAGGGATGCCACAACAGACATACAGAGTTAACAGACATAGAGACATCAGGAGAAGATCAGGAGAAATCGATGAAAAATCAACCAATCAACCAAAACACATTTGTAATCATATTCAACTGGTTTTAGAAGCTCGGTCACTGTCACATATTCAGTTTGTTCCTCATCTTTTTCTCTTTTTTTTTTTTAAGTTATTTTTTCTGAGTGAGGCAGTCCCACTCATATTTTTCATTTTATTGACAGATACAGTAGAGATTTTTTTAAAATGATTTATAGTTTTTATTATTTTCAATAAACAGACAATGAACAGACATACATCACAAGTAACAGTTGACGTTGGACAATAAATTAAAAAGACAAAAAATAGGCACAACAAAACATGAAGGTGATGTACAGCAATATAAATCTACAGCATCGTCTAACAATCCTACTTATAGCAGTTTACTTTCACGTATATTGCTATTTATAAATAAATGAAAGTAAATAAAAAATTAAAATATTGCTATTTACATGAGCTGGAGTTGCCATTATTTCTCAATATATGAGTGATACTGCCCCCATTTCAAGCGGTAATCTTCCACCTTATCTAGCAGCCTATATAGCCTAGCAGCCTATATGATAATTGTTCTAAGGCTGCCAGCTGCCCAAAAGAAATGTGCCACAGAGACGGTGCTGGTGCTGATGAGGCTCTCTTTAACCAATAGTTTCCGTCCTGGGTAGTCCCAACAGTAGAGATTTAGACAGGAAGGATGGGTGAGAGAGAGAGGAGGGATGACATGCAGGATATGTCCCCGGCCGGAATCGAACCGGGGACCCTGCGGTTACATGGTCAACGCTTAACCCGCTACGCCACCTAAGCGCCCCTTCTTTTTCTCTTGGCCCTGCAGACCCAGCTCGGTATTGTCAGGGTGTTGGACTGGCGCTGCAGCTCCCTGCAGAGGGACACCACCATCAGAGGTCTGGTGACCGAGAGGCAGACGTCCACCCTCTACGCTCTGTGCAACCGTGGCATCAAGAGCTTTGATTTCGAGGGGAGGAAAGAGTACAGAGCTTTCAGGGGCCACGGTCAGGGTACCCTGCGTTGTGTGTCACCTGACTGGGTGAAACGGTACCTCTTTACCGGGGATACGACAGGCTGTGTGCAGGTATGGAGGGGTGAAGCCTTTTTGTAATTATGTAACCAGCTTCAAGTATGAGCTGGTTACTGTTTGGGTTTTGCAATGTGATAAGTGGTCTTCACCGAATCCAACCCCACCCAAGAGGTCATCTTCACACCCACTCCAGGTAAGTATGAGGCACCCACTACAGTTACGTTTTCACACCCCACTCCAGGTAAGTTGCGGCACTGAATCTTCAGGGATTGAAACACCTGAAGTCCTATTAAGCAATCTGAATTTGGGGTTTTGCAATGTTATATTCTCACCTCTCATTTAAAAAAAACGGTCTCTAAATGCTAAATCTAAAAAAAACGTGTGAACCCTTAATCGTACAAAAAAGTGAATATGAATGAATGAATGAATGGTCTTTATTGTCATTGATATAGTACAGGTACCATACAACGAAATTTGGGAGGGGGGGCTCCCCTGGTGCTAGGAAAAAAAACTAAAAACAAGAAGGGAAAAGAGCTGGTTTCCATAAATAAAGGCTATGTACACTATCCACTATACTATACTATACAAATAAAACACTGTGCTGTACTCTATGCTATGCTATACATATCCTAACATTTCCTATCTCTGAACCTTATGTACCCGAGGGTTGTCATATTGCACATAGTGTTATTGCACATTCATTTAAAGTGTCGCAGTTTGCAGGTTTGAAATGTTCACAGTTGTGTTTCAGTATTGCACTTGATTACAATCTAGTAGCTGCCATTAAATTGTCTAGATTGTCCAGGGCCTAGAACCTAGGTCTTTGCTGTGTTCAGGGCCTGAATGGCCCTGGGGTAGAAGCTGAGCTTCAGTCTATTTGTCCTTGCGGACATGGTCCTGAACCGCCTGCCCGAGGGCAGCCGAACAAAGTGTTCGTTCCCAGGGTGGGATGGGTCTCTGGAGATCTTGGAGGCCTTCCTGAGGCAGCGTGTGTTGTACAGCTCTTCCAGAGAGGGGAGGGGGGCGCCGGTGATCTTCTGGGCCGATCTCACGACTCTCTGTAGCGCTTTCCTCTCTGCGGCTGTGCAGCTGGAGAACCACACGCAGATGCAGTAGGTGAGGATGCTCTCCACTGTGCAGTGCTGAGTCTGAGGGCTGTGGAGGTGTGGGAGCCCACCCGCACCCTCTGGGGGCGGTCAGACAGGAAGTCCTTGATCCATGCACAGATAGAGTGTGATAGTCCCAGGTCTAGTAGTTTGGTCACTAGCCTGTCTGGAAGGATGGTGTTGAAGGCAGAGCTGAAGTCCACGAAGAGCAGTCTCGCGTAGCTGTTCCCCCTCTCCAGGTGGGATAGAGTGGAGTGGAGAGTCGTCGCGTTGGCGTCCTCTGTGGACCTGTGGGCTCTGTAGGCGAACTGGTATGGATCCAGGTTGGGCGGGAGGCGTGTGACTATGTGGGCCCGGACCAGTTTCTCGAAGCACTTCATGATGATTGGTGTGAGTGCCACCGGGCGGTAGTCGTTTAGGCAGCTCACCGTGCTTTTCTTCGGGACTGGGATGATAGTTGAGGTTTTCAGGCAGGGTGGGATGGTGGCCTGGGACAGGGACTGGTTGAAGATGTTGGTGAAAACCCCGGCCAGCTGGTCGGCGCAGTCCCTCAGCACCCGTCCCAGGACGCCATCCGGCCCTGAGGCTTTTCTGGGGTCCACCGCCTTCAGCACGCGTCTCACTTCATGCTCTGTAAGGGTGAGGCTGCTTAGAGCTGGAGAGAGTGGTGTTTGTGTTGTGGTTACCTCCGTTCGCCCCTCTTTAGAATAGAAAATGAATAGAAAACCGAAGCAAAGTGTAGTTTGTGACGTTAGAATTATAAGGTTCTAGCTCCATTTTTGTCAAAATTGAGTTTTTTACATAATCTGATCCATTAGGTGTTTATTAATGCCTGTGTGGTGTTATTTTTAAAATGTTGACATTTTTGAGTTAGTAATTCATAAAATACAAAGGTTCCATCTCACAAAACATAATGGAATGTAAAAACGTTGACGCTCAATATCTCTGAACTACCCTAAACGGAGATAGAACCTTATCATTCTAAACGGAGATAGAACCTGATCATTCTAAGCTCACGAGTTGTTATTGTCTCTCTGTCTCTCTCTCAGGTGTGGAGCACAGACACCAGGAGCCTGCTGCAGGAGTTCCGGGCCCACACACGGCCCGTCTCCACGCTCCTCCTCAGACCCGGCACCCACACCCTGCTCACCTGCTCCCCGGACGGCTGGGTGAAGGAGTGGAGCTGCGGCGGGGAGCCGCTCCTCAAACTCTTCCTTGACCAGGAGGTGCGGAACCTCTGGCTGCTGGGTGATGAGCACCACATCCTCTGCCACTCCCCCTCCTCCTTCTCCGTATGGAAGCTCCAGAACCTCTACCGGACCTTCAACGCGCCCGGCTGTGAGATGCAGCTTCTGAGGCGGGTGGAGGGCGGAGGAGGCGGGGGCGGCGGGGGAGGGGGAGGCAGGGCGGCCCGGCTCCTGGCCGTGTCCCAGGACGGCATCGCCCGGCTGATCTCTCCCGCCAGCGGGGAGCTGCTTCTCCTCTCCTGGCCTTTCCTCCTGCTGGACCGGGCCCTGGGCTTCGCCTACGACCCCGAGCGGAGGGAGCTGTTCGTGGCCACCGGCGCTCCGGAGGTCCTGGTGCTGGACATGGCTCTCTGCCCCAGTCCGGCCAAGCGGATCCTCCGGACCTCCGGGGACCAGGACCAGGACGGCGTGACGTGTCTGGAGGCGGTGCTGCTGGAACCCCCCCCTGCTGGAACCCCCCCCTGCCTGGTGTTCAGTGGCCACCGCAGCGGGAAGCTCCAGCTGCTCTCCCCGCTCCGGCTGCGCTGCCCGGCGCGGAAGGCCCACGGCGGGGCCATCTTGCACATGAGCAGCCTGTCCGGACCCAGGCCACAGCTCTGCTGCTACGGCTCCGACAAGCAGCTGAGTGTGTGGGAGGTGGCGGTGGTGGAGGTGGAGACGGGGGAGGGGGGGTGCCGTCTGGAGGTGGCGCCGCTGGCCCGGGTCAGTTACTCCTCGGGTCTGGTTCTCTCCAGGCTCCTCCTCTCCGGCCTAGTGTTCGCCGTCTCCCCCGACTACAGTCTCCTCCTCTTCTCCTTGCCCGGCGGAGGGTGTCTGAGGATGGAGAGGAACCCCCCGACCGCCGTCTCCTGCCTGGACGTCTGCGCCGGCCTGGGGCTGGTGGCGGTCTCCGGCCCCGGCGGCACGGTGGAGGTCTGGGAGACCAGGGGCACCCAGCTGGCGGAGATCCGCCTGGGCGAGCCGGTGAGCCAGGTGTGCTTCGCTAACGCCCGCGGGGACCTGCTAGCCTGCTTCGGAGGCAGCATCTGCATCGTCTGGGGCCTGCGGTACCTGCCCGCCAGGCTGCTGAGGCGGGTCCTGGACCTGGCCCCTACGGACGACATCCTGGAGGATCCTACTCCGTTTCTACCCCGCTCACAGAGCTGCTATGAGATCGGCGAGGCGCCGAGGGTGTTCCTGAAGCCTGGCCAGGCCGCGACAGAGCTGGATGAAGCCCCGGCTGAAGCCAGACACATTGTGAAGCCAGACACAGGAAGTAAAAACGTACAGGAAGTAGTGCCACACATGGATAGGAAGAGGAAGTCTCTGTACGGGGCCCAGATCCCACCTATTATAAAGGGACATCAGCCAGGTGAGTGGATCCTCACTTTCAGACAGACTGTATGGTAAATAGAGTATGGTAAATCTTAAAACATTTCAAAATGTTAAACCTATTTTCCTAATATTCACTTAAATTACCCAAACTAAACTGACCATACCCAAACTAAACTGCTTATAACATTAGAAATAATGACGATGACATGCAAAAGCCTTGAAGTAGTTGTGGATATGCAGAATATTGATTCTATTCATCCCATTCCTGCGTGGCTTTGCATTGAATCTGCTTCTTGTGCTCCGGCCTCACTGGCAGCTCTCTTGTGCTCACCCTCCTTGTCAATACCAACCACATTTACTAAGAACATAATTGTGAAGAACAGTTTAAAAATCTGTCTCTAATTTGTGCGCCATGACAAGCTTAGGTCACTTCCTCTATCATCCCCCCAAGTCCGTAATTTTGTCCGCAAACATTTCTCAGGCTTCCCTGCAATTCCCCCATTGATTCGCTTCTTCTTTAACATATGTTAAATACCATTCGTTGTATATAGTAGGCCTGTGGTTTTAAACTGATTATATAGGCCTACATATTTTTTCCTCCACACTGAGATTCCTTCACGTACCACCAAGCACGAGCCCACGTCCCACCGGTGGTACGCACACCACAGTTTGAGTAACGTTGGTATACAGTAATGTCAAAATGTAGCTTTAATTTAACACATGAACTGGAAAACATCATGTCTCCAAAACAGGTTCCTGGTCTTCCACTCTCCCATTGGTTAAAACCGTGGAGGACGAACAACAACACGTGAATCCAGAGAACGAGCCAATGGAAGGCGCCAATGGAGACTGGGAGAAGTCTCCAGCCCCGTTAGAGCCTCTTCCCCTGGACGTGCCTCTTCTCACCTGGCCCGTGGCCCCAGACGGGTTCCTCCCGAACTCAATCATGCGTAACTGGAAACCCGGGCAGAAGCCACCTGAGCCTGGGAAGCCGAAGGCGCCCAAAGCCCTCGGGAGGACCTTCTCCCAGACGGACGAAGAGCCGGAACACGACACAGAGGTCACCACGATCATGGCTGTGGCCAAAACAGCCAGACGGGACAAAAAACCCAAGGCCAAGCCGGTGGAAACCCCAGTAGAGTATGAACCAGAGCCCCCCATAGAAGAGGATGACGAGGACGAGCGCTGGAAGGGCGTGCTCAAGCGCATCGCTCACAGCCTGTGGCTGCTCGGGAGACCCGACGTCAACCTGCATGACGTGATGAAAGCCCTGATGTTGACCATGGAGGGGATGGACTGCGATGTCGATGTGTACGGGAACTGCGCCGAGGCCCTTCTGAGCCTGTTCCAGACCTACCCCATCCCCCCGGAGATGATGCAGGGCCTCACCGTACGCCTCCTCCAGCACACCCAAAAGGGGAACCCGCTCTGGAAACGTCTGGGGGGGATGAAGAACCTGGACCAGCTAGACCTGCTGGCGAACAAAGACCTCCATATGCTGGCAGAGGTTCTGCTGGATCCAACAGGGGACCTGAGGGACATGAGCAAGTACATCCTGACCCGGGTGTACAGGATCGAGAACAAGACCACGCTGCTGGAGCGATTGCAGTTTGTAGATGATGAAGCCAAGCAGTGAGTTTTTCTTTTCAGCTATGTTGAAAGTCATTTCATATGTTACAGTACAATTGGATGTGGTTTTCACATATGTTCATTCCAGCTGACCTGCACATACAGTACATACTGTATGTATTCTTCATTCATACATCTAATATCATGCTATCTAAGATATGATGTATATGTTACGGTACATGTGGGAATACGGTACATGTGGGAAAACTAGGGTTAGGGTCAGGTGCTACGTCGACTTGGTACATGCTGGCATGTCTAACCCTAGTCCTAATCCTAACCCTACCCCTAACCCTAACCTTAACCCTAGCACCCTAGCACCTAACCCTAACCCTAGTTTTCCCACATGTACCGTTATCCCACATGTACCGTAACATAATACATTATCAAAACACTTTATTAGGAACACTATACTAATACTGGGTAGGTAGGGCCTCCCTTTGCTCTCAAAACAGCCTCAATTCTTCACGGCACTGATTCCACAAGATGTTGGAAACATCCCTTAAACATCCTTAAGTAGCATGTGTTATTCCCCCCCTCCACCCGTTTCCTCCGACCATATAGTGAAACAATACTATTGTGCAATATGACAACCCTAGTCGTCTATCTGCACAGTATAGTACAGTGGATTGTGTACATAGCCTTTATTTATGTAAACCAGCTCCTTCCCTTCTTGTGATTTTTTTTCAAAGTTTTTTTTTTTTACCCTTTCCTAACACCAGGCACCCTTTTCACCCCTCCTAAATGTCGTTGTTTGGTACCTGTACTGTAGCAATGACAATAAAGTCCATTCATTCATTCATTCATTCATTCATTCATTCATTCATTCATTCAGACAGAAGCTCCATAACCTGCTGGACAGAAGACTGACTGAAGATCTGCAGCTGAAAGCATCTACTGCTACTCCCAAACCTAAGACCGATGTCAGAAGGCTGTCCAAACAAAAAACTATCCCAAGGGAAGGAAGTACGTATTATTTTTTGTAGTAGTTGTCCTTTCTGATCTCAAAATCAAATTCAGATTCTACTCCATTTAATTTAATAAATCAGTTCAGCGCAGGGAATTACTTTGATATGCAACAGTCCTTCCATAGAAATGAAATACTCTTTCTCCCTCCTTTACTCGTGTCGTGTGTGTCTGTGGGCTTCAATTTGCTTTCCATTAATAAGTGTACTACTGCCCGCCCCACGGTGGTGTAGCGGTCTAAGCACTGGCCACTAGTGCATGCTGCCCACCGGGGACTGGGTTCGAATCCCAGCTCGCCAGATCCGGATATGGCTGGGGCACATACGGGGAGCGGCATATTGGGCGGCCGCTCCCGAGGGCGGTATAGGAGTAGTTCCAGACAAGGATCCGTCGCGCAACAGCGCCCCCGGGGTGCCGGAATAACAGGTGCTGGGCTCGAGGAGCCAGTCAGCTAGTCTGCCTGGCGGCCTCCTCTGGGACTGCCGGCCACGGGGTCGTGCGGCGGATCCTATGCAATAGGCAGGGGATAATTGGATGCTAGGTTGGGTTCAATTGGATACCAAATTGGGTGAAAAAAGGGATAAAATCTGAAAAAAATAAATAAATAAATAAATAAGTGTACTACTACTGCATAACACAACATTTCGAAATGTTCCAGCACAGAGATGGAGGGAAAGTCTCCGGAATAAGTGACAAATAAAGTGACAAATAAAATGCCCATACACTTACAGAGACCATACAGACACAGACACAGACACAGACACAGACACACACACACACACACACACACACACACACACACGAGCAGACACACCTAGTGACTGACAACCCCTCACACTCAAACTCTGTCTGCCCCCCCAGGACCCTTTGTGGAGTATACACGGAAGGCTCCGGACAGTGCAAGCCCACAGCAAGGTAACTATAACCCCAATGGCTGTTGGGGGTTTGATTGACAGGCATGCCATGTGCGACACGGTCTGGTGAAAAGGTCCGCATGTCGGCAATTCTCAAGTTGTGCAAATGACCAAAACGCTTATTTTTCTTATTCTGTTTTTTGAATATTAGGAAAGTTTAAGTGTTGAAGAGCCCACTCGATATAACAAACAACAGTTTTAGGATCACTAAATACTTTAATTTAATTTGTGAACTGGATTCATTGTCTTGTCTGTCGTAGGCTACTGGGTAAGTGATACATGGCTTGTAAACAAACGCATGTTTTAGGATGTTGATATCAGAATGCGCTAAATGTGATGTGCTAAATGTTGTGCTAAACCTGCAGTTAGATGTTCATAGATTTTGAAACCTAAGCAGTGGACTCATCTCTCTACATTCTGAGTAAGTAGACTTCTAGGAGTGGATACCTGTGTTGTTTATTAAGGGATAGAGTTTATTAAGTGATAGTGTTGTAACTGTCTATTTTAAAAGACAAAGCCTGTCAGAAGAAGTCTAGTGAAACCACTAGCCCTGACCCAAGTAGGTGCTAATCTGCAAGTAGGAGGAGCCTTCTGTCCTCTATATATTGAATAGACCAGGGGCCATTTGGCTCATACATGCGACTAGTGAGAACACCTGTCAGTCGTTCGCATTGGTGGCCGTTAGTGGGAGGGGCTACAAGTCTGCTAGTTGTCAGCAATTACTGAGCCTCCATTAATATCTGGCCTGTCTGAGAGCGACAGCCTCCTGACACTAAGACTCGTGACAACAAGACAAGGGAGTCTATCTGTGGGAGTCCATCGAGGAAGGCCCGAGAGGAAGCCAGGGTACTTAGTACCTTCTCCTCCAGCTGTTTGTAGTGTTGCTGTCTTCTCTAGTCACTCCGGTCTACTGAGTGCGCTTAGCTACTCCTAGTTCTGTTGGTTCTTTAGCCCTCTTCCCCTCTACAGACTTTTATCACAATGTGCTTTCTCCCTATCCCTGTTCTTCTGACACTCAGGAGGACACCTAGATGCTACATCCCCCCTCGCAACCCTTCCAATCTCATCTACCCACCTTTTTCGACTGACCATGACTTTATCGCCATAGGTGGTCTCTGGAATTGCCAGTCGGCGGTCCGGAAAGCTGCCGCTATCTCAGCTTATGCATCTCTTATGGCCCTCAATTTCCTTGCTCTCACTGAAACCTGGATCACACCAGAAAACACAGCTACACCAGCAGCCCTTTCTGGTGCCTACTCCTTTTCTCATTCCCCTAGACCCTCTGGTCGAGGGGGAGGCACAGGACTCCTCATCTCGCCCAAGTGGTCACATACTGTCCTTCCCCTGGCACACCTGTCTATATCCTCCTTTGAATTTCATGCTGCTTTTGTCTCCTCCCCGGTCAAACTCCACATTGTTGTCATCTATCGCCCCCCCAGGCCAGCTCGGTGACTTCCTAGGCGAGATGGATGGCCTTCTCAGCTCCTTCCCTGATGATGGCACACTACTAGGTGACTTCAATTTCCAATCTGAGAAGCTTCTCTCATCTGGAGTACTTGACCTCCTCCTCTCCTTCGGCCTTACCCTGTCCCCCTCTCCTCCGACTCATAAGGCAGGCAATCAGCTCGACCTTGTCTTCACCAGATCTTCCCACACTTCCAACCTTACTGTTACCCCTCTTCCTCTTCTCTGGGACAGTGCTACTGCTACTGCTAAACAAGAGGCGTTGGCAGATGGAAAAAAATGGGGAGGCAAATGCAGATTTTCTGTCCCAATTAGTAATCATCACTGTTTCAAGGAGATGTCGTGGCAAGGAGTTGTTGTTGAATGGCTTCTATTTAAGCATGTCAGTATGAGCAGTACTCAGTATCATTCATGAGATCATGATGTCAGTATCATTAAACATTCTCTGTCCCTCTTTGTCTCTCCTTTGTTTTCCCTTTGTCTATCTCTCTCCTTATCTCTCTCTCTGTAACCAGATCATATGTGGACTCCTGACGCCCCCCTTATGAAATCCCAGGGACGCACACAGGAACCCGCTCCCTCAAACGGCGAAGACCGGAGCCCAAGTCCGCCGCGTGACGACTCCCAGCCACCCCTCCGTTCACAGAAGAAGTTCCGCAGATTCTCCCTGTCGGAAGCCAAGCAGTGCAGCTTCACCGAGATCCCTGAAGAGGTTCACGTCGACCCCACGCTCATCGACCTCTATAAGAAGGTGAAGGCCAAGCCTCCCTGCCCCAGTGCCTCTGGGACCAGCCCTGTCAGCAGGGAGGCCAGTGTGGTTCAGCTCCCGCCTGCCACCCAACACTACAGAGTCCAGAAGCCCATCAAGGGCCAGAGGGACCCCAACTGGAGGGACAGCCTGAACAAGCTCGTCTCTCTCTACGGCATCCGCTCCCCGCGGGCCTACAGACTGGCTGCACTGGCTCACCACCTGGCTGTTCCTGAGGCCTCTCCTTTACCCTCCCTCTTCTCAAGGCCTCCCAAGGCCTACCCTGCCCCTTCTGAAGGCCGCCCCCGCACCTTGCCCCTTCTCAAGGCCTCTCAAGGCCGCCCCCGCACCCTGCCTCTTCTCAAGGCCCCGCAAGGCCTCCCCTGCCCCTTCTCAAGGCCTCCCACGCACCCTGCCACTTCTCAAGGCTGCCCCTGCATCCTGCCCCTTCTCAAGGCCGCCCAAGGCCTCCCCTGCCCCTTCTCAAGGCCTCCCCCGCACCCTTCCCCTTCTCAAGGCCGCCCCTGCACCCTGCCCCTTCTCAAGGTCTCCCAAGGCCTCCCCTGCATTCTGCCCCTTCCGTGAAGGCGATGAGGACGATTTATGTTGCCGAGACCATTGTTGATAGTGTATCGGTATGCTTGTATGGATTTGTGTGTGGATATGTGAATTGGCCCAATGACAAATAAGGTTTTCAATTGACAAAAAAGTAAAATAGGTTAAAACTGCACATCAAAGTAGTTTTTGCTTTTATGGGGATGTTATTTACTTATTACTAAAATCTTATTGTCAAACAACGTATTGTAAGTGTTTTAATTGAGAATCATGTGACGACACCAGTCAAAATGTCATACGGGATAACGTTAATGAATTTTCTAAATATGATCATATTACAACTTTTAAAATCAATAATAGTTAATGAATATATAAAGTGAGGCAGTAACCAATATTTAGAGCTCAGAAAATAAAAATTGACAATTATTTGTTCTCATTATAATGTGTTTGCTTTAGACATGACCCTACTTGTTCAAGTTCTTTACCCTCATTTTAACGCGGCAATGTGATTTCAGCTGCAAAATGTCTAAAAATCGTTGTTTTCTCAACTCCATAAAATGTAATTATGCATTTTAAGGGAAAAATCTGTGTTATCCCGCCTGACTGAAATTGTTACTCGGTATGAGTTTCCACATGAATTGTAATTTTTACACTTAAACAACTTAAACATAATTTATGTCCATAAATAATTAATGTTCATGTTATGCAAAGGCAATAAAAGTGAAAATAGTTTTTAATTAGGCTATGCTCCCAAAAATAGAAAAATCACTCAGCACTACTTTTCAACATCAGATTCAATTCACTATTGAAAAGTACCGTGAATCATTTTTATTGAAGATCATATAGTCACTCA
This sequence comes from Nansenia antarctica, assembly GCF_963989245.1. Lineage (NCBI taxonomy): Eukaryota > Metazoa > Chordata > Actinopteri > Argentiniformes > Microstomatidae > Nansenia > Nansenia antarctica. The sequence continues at coordinate 2,114,158 of NC_137682.1, read as the reverse complement.
ACAACATTTCTTAGAGCAACAAGTTAAGTTACTACACTTAATATAGAATATGACCCAACAATGAATCAGCAAATAATATAGGGGTGTGTGTGTGTGTGTGTGTGTGTGTGTGTGTGTGTGTGTGTGTGTGTGTGTGTGTGCACGTGCGGTTGAGTCCATTATCAAAGGAAACAATGTCCACATGTTGAGCCTCAGTTAGCATATTAGCTTACAACAAATGGGGACTAGCTAACTAGCTAGTCTTGTTGTTGAAAATAATTTGGTAAAGTTAAACTTACATATCATATACATATCAGCAGTTGAATTTCCCGCCACTGAAGAGAAAAAAAACTGTATCTTGATGTCACTAGAGTGGATGGCCTTAAGGGACGCATTCCCCAATATGTAAGACATGTTCAAGTCACATCCACTCCTTTAACCAATTATTATATTCTTTGTTAAAGAGTACAGCTCTTCCACATTTTCCTAGTGTTTAATCAGCATAGAAAACGAATGGGTTTTCATCCTTGAAACCTGTTTAATTGGATCCCCTGACCCCACAAATGCATAGTTTGACACCAAAATGTGTGTCATTATAGCTATAACAGTAGCAAATACATGGGGTGTGGTAATTGCCAATGGGCTCTGATGTATTGTTGGCGGCCATTAAAAAAAAAGAAGAAAAAAAAAGATCTCACTTGTTTGGATAAAAGTTTTTCTATGACCCTGATGGTACATGGCACTTCCATGCCAAAGGGGACATTTCATTTTGTTGCATGAACTGAAGTTAACAGCCTCTAGTCTACTAGCCGCCTAAATCCAGCAGATGGCAGTAGTGCGACGTTAAGGATGCGAGCTGCCGTTTACATCCAACAACAGCAGAAGAAGAAGAGAAGAAGAAGAAGGAGGAAGTGGATTAGACTGCAGCTGGACCCTTCTCTCTCCTAATGTGACTTCTTGTTGCTAGCAGATAAAGATAAATAAACCAGTTAGAGATTCTGTCCATCTGCACAAACCAACGATGATGTTCTCCACGTCCATCTCTGCCAGAGCTCAGCTCACCACCTCCACGTCCAGCTGCGTTGGGGAATGACCAACCAGACAGAAACAGAACAGCTGTGTGTTTCAAACTCAAGCAGCTAGTTGATCAGTGACCCTAGGCTAGGCTAGCTAGGCTAGGCAGGTAGTTAGTTAGCTGTCGTAGCATTTCACCACCATGAACGTGAGAGGCCTGTTCCAAGACTTCAACCCCAGGTTAGTTATTATATAATACATCCATATTAACTAACTGAACACTGACTAATAGCGGCAGGCAGCTGCTCGCTAGCCGGCTAGGCTCTCCTCACATCCTCACATCACATGACGTGTTTATATGTGTTAGATGTGGCTAACGAGGTAGTTTAGCTAGTTAAGTGTGTTGCCTAGTAACGAGCTGCTTGTCATCGTTCTATTTCTTGCCAACATTCTAACTCTAAATTCTAAAGTTCTAAATTCTAGGGCCGGTTTCACAGACAAGGCTTAAGCCTAATCCTAGACTAAAAAACATCTTCAATGGAGATTTTACATTGAAAGTGTGATTTAGTCCAGGACTAGGCTTAAGCCTCGTCTCTGAAACCGGCCCCTAAAGTTCTAAATTCTAAAGTTCTAAATTCTAAAGTTCTAAATTCTAAAGTTGTTTGTTTTTAAGAATCCAACACTGTAGAAATACAATAATTAATGCAGCAAGCGGCTTGTAGCTTAGCAAGCATACACACACACTGCCCATACAAAGGATTATCATTGATGACAAAAACAAATGTTGTATGTACGATTTTGAATCAAAACATTTACCCAACAAACTAACAGCGCGTCCAGACTTAAGTGTTTTTTTTCTGTCGGGAATTGTCAATAGGCAATGTGCAAACGCATATGGCCCCTCCTCCTCTCACACTCCATCCTCCACCCCTTCCCCATCTCTTCATCGCCCTCACCCCCATGTTCTCTCTCTGTCTCCCTCTAGTAAGTTCCTGATCTACACATGCCTGCTGCTGTTCTTAGTGCTGCTGTCCCTGCGTCTGGACGGGGTGATCCAGTGGTCCTACTGGGCCGTGTTCTCGCCCATATGGCTCTGGAAGCTGCTGGTCGTCATCGGGGCCTCTGTGGGCACAGGGGTCTGGGCCCATAACCCGCAGTACAGGTGAGGAGGAGAGGAGTGGGGGGTAGTGGAGGCTGACCCATTCGTTTGTTAAGTCGTGACGTGTTTCCGGGTCCAAAGTTGGCTGAGGCGCTGTCTTCGAAATGCCTCAGTAATAATAATAATTCATTATATTTATATAGCGCTTTTCCGAGGCTCAAAGACGCTGACACATATGGAAAAACGGGAAAGTGCTGCAAAACTGTCATTCTACCGCTGTTGTACACTGGTACGATGGTGCGGGGAATTTCTGGTTTGGACCCGGAAATTGCTAAATGTCACGTTTGACGTCAGACTTAACAACCGAATAGTCACTGGTACAGGGTCAGATAGTGGTTCATTATACCTCTGTTCTGATAGAAGGCAGTTATACTAGGTATGTGTGTGTGTGCATGTGTGAAACGAGGTAAAGGTCTTTCTCTTGTTATCCTCTCTCTTGTCAACATTGACAATGGTTGGGTTGGAATGGAATGGAATGGAATGGAATGGAATGGACTTTATTTGTCATTGCTACAGTACAGGTACCAAACAACGAAATTTAGGAGGGGTGGCTCCCCTGGTGTTAGGAAAGGGATTGCGTTAGGAAAGGGTTGCGTCCATCAGTGGCTTCAGAAGCACAGGACACACAACTACTTGTAGCCTGCCTAATATATTGGACATAATTCTACACTCAAATGCACAGCTGCTTAACTGAAAGCCAGGTCAGACCCCAAAGATTAAGCTTTGGGGTAGTGGTGGTCTAGTGCAGGGGTCGGCAACCCGCGGCTCCGGAGCCGCATGCGGCTCTTTTGCCCATCTTCAGTGGCTCCCTGTGGCTTTGACCACAAATGGAAATTAACAACGATTATTTATTTTTTACGTTGCCGCGGTGTCTCTCCTTGAACTACAACTCCCTGTTTACGCTGTAATGTTGTACGAGGGCCAATAGGATTCGGATATGTTGGCACATGACTAGTATTTTGACTGGACCCAACATGAGACTGGATGTGACAGGTTTTTTTCAAGAGTAGACCTATATCCACAGGGATTGACGAAGTACTGCGGCAGGCAAAGCAAGAAACTATCCACATTGTCTACAACTTTGTGGCTAGATTTATAGACGGACATCGACGACGTACATCGATGAACGGGAGCTTCCCGGTGAGCGCTATTTGCCTACTTTTAAATGCAAAAAGCGGCTTGTCTTTAGCTCAAACCGTTTCCGAATTGTGAACTTCTAAAGAAGGTATGATAATATTATTTGGGAGCGCCGGCGTTCCTGTGGGTCACTTAAAATAGTGAAAAGAGGACGAGGGAGGCTAGTTTTCATTTGGTACTGTAGTCTACAGTCTGTAGATTTGTCTATTTTTTGGCTGACGATCTCTTGGTTTGCTCACTTCCTCCAGATGAAATTACAAACTTATCCATATTTTTTCTCAGGCTATTATAGCCAGATAAACGTATCAATCCACCTGTTAAAAGGCACCAGAATACACGAAATTGCATCTACTCTGTTAAAAAAAAAGACCCCCTTTACGCTATCCTAGTGTTTCACTTTTGTAAAGCACAATACGTTTGCATTCGGTTGTATGCATATGTGCTAAGGCTTATGTATTTGTAGCCTACTATTTTGATAGTAGGCTAATATATAGACACTTACAGCATGCGTTGCCTTCATTATAAGGCTTATATAAGGCTTTACATTTTTTGCGGCTCCAGACAGATTCGTTTTTTTGTTTTTTGGTCCAATATGGCTCTTTCAACATTTAAGGTTGCCGACCCCTGGTCTAGTGGATAGTGAGTTGGACTTGTGATCGGAAGGTTGTGAGTTCAAATCCCGCCTGAAGCCACACCACTACTAGTGTGCCCTTGAGTAAGGCACTTAGCCCTCAGTTACTCCAGGGGGAATATCCCTGTAATTCGTAATTGTAAGTCGCTTTGGATTAAAAGCGTCTACTAAATGGCTAAATTATTAATTAAATTGTTGAAAAAAAGTGGGAAAGATAGTTCGATCACACAGTGTGTTTGTGTGTGTGCTTGCATGTCTCCAGGGCGGAGGGAGAGACGTGTGTTGAGTTCAAGGCCATGCTGATCGCCGTGGGCCTCCACATCCTCCTGCTGATGTTCGAGGTGCTGGTGTGCGACCGCGTGGAGAGAGGGACTCACTTCTGGCTGCTCGTCTTCATGCCGCTCTTCTTCGTCTCGCCCGTGTCCGTGGCGGCCTGCGTGTGGGGCTTCCGCCACGACCGCTCACTGGAGGTCAGAGGACACACACGCACACACACACGCACGCACACACACACACACACACACACACGCACACACACACACACACACACACACACACACACACACAGGAGTGAGCATACTACATTGTTAGGCTTGGTTCATTTTGCTGAACTCAACAGTAAAACCACTCTCACTCACTCACTCACTCACTCTCACTCACTCACTCACTCACTCACTCACTCACTCACTTTCTCTCCCTCTCCCTCCCTCCCATAGCTGGAGATCCTGTGCTCTGTGAACATCCTCCAGTTCATCTTCATCGCTCTGAGGCTGGACAGGATCATCAGTTGGCCCTGGCTGGTAGGTTTATACTGTATCTATATATACCTTGGGAAGTAGGAAATGTCCTTTAAGGTGGATAACTGATCTTTGTTGACAAGTGTCTGTGTCTGTGTCTGTGTGTGTGCGTGTGTGTGTGTGTGTGTGTGTGTGTGTGTGTGTGTGTGTGTGCGTGTGTGTGTGTGTCTGCGTGTGTGTGTGTGTGTGCGTGCGCCAGGTGGTGTGTGTTCCTCTGTGGATCCTCATGTCGTTCCTGTGTCTGGTGGTCCTCTACTACATCGTCTGGTCCGTCCTCTTCCTGCGTTCCATGGACATCATCGCCGAGCAACGCCGCACACACATCACCATGGCGATCAGCTGGATGACCATCGTCGTGCCCCTCCTCACCTTCGAGGTGATTTAGAGCTTATCTTCTTCCTGATGAATCTAATACCAATTGTTTTGGATAAAAGCAGACCAGGGTCAAATAAGTTCAGATACTTGAGCTGTGCTTGACATAGTTTAACAATGTAAACACAGTGTGTTTCTGTTTAATACCAAAAGTTTAAAAAGCATTGACAGGTGACAGAATGTTGCGATTATTCGCAAAATGTATATCGCACAGAATTAAGAAGGTCTTACCAGACATTATTCATCATGATCAGACAGAATTTCAAAGCTGATCTATTCGGACCGTTTAGGGCAGTTCAGAGATATTGAGCGTCAAAGTTTTTACATTCCATTATGTTCTGTGAGATGGAACCTTTGTATTTTATGAATTACTAACTCAAAAATGTCAACATTTAAAAAATAACACCACACAGGCATTAATAAACACCTAATGGATCAGATTATGTAAAAAAACTCAATTTTGACAGAAAATGGAGATAGCACCTTATAATTCTAACGTCACGACATGGTGGTGAAACCCTTCTATCCCCACTTCAACTCCTATGTGCCCATAGGGAGACGTTGTCATTCTAACGTCACGATATGTAAATCTGTATTCACCCGTATTCATACAGTATCCCCTCTGAATGATATGGCCTTTCCATATCAGTGGAAATCATTAGTCATCACTAAATAATCATAAATCACTAATAATTCTACATTATACATGATACCAGATCTGTATTCACTCTCTCTCCTCCAGATCCTCCTGGTCCATAAGCTGGACGGTCACAACAGCTTCAGCTACGTGTCTGTGTTCGTCCCTCTGTGGCTGTCCCTGCTCACCCTCATGGCCACCACCTTCGGACAGAAGGGAGGGAACCACTGTGAGTTACTGCTTCATAGTTACTTTGTGGTAACTTTGTAGTAGCTAGCCTTGCTTGATGACCTAACTCGTGTATGATGCCTGACACCACGACAGTTCTCTAGGACCAAAAAAAGGAGCGCCGCGCCCTCTGGAGTCATGATAAACCCCTAGTCTTTAGAATGGGAAGCTGTTACTGACACACAAACATCACTAGATGGCGCCTCTTGTACATTAGCTCTCAGCTCTTTTATTTTGCTAAATATATGAGGAGATCGTGTTTATATAATATCAGTCTTATTCACTTCTTAGTGTCCCCCTGCGACCTCTGCTGATATATAAGAGCATTGCAGCCTTGGGGGGAAAAAAGATGGCACCAAATACACAGAAATTCAGCAAAATAGCTTCATACTAGCTTATCCTGGTGTGATTTTGAAAATGTAAGGATACTGGGGTGATAGAAAGGCACATCTTAAGAAAAGTCATGAAAATGCTCCTTCACTTATGTGAATCCAGTTGTTTAATAAACCTCTGTTCTTCCTTTCTCTTCCACCCCCCCCAGGGTGGTTCGGTATCCGCAAAGACTTCTGCCAGTTCCTGTTAGAGCTCCTCCCCTTCCTGAGAGAATACGGCAACGTGTCCTACGACCTCCAGCGCGAGGACCCGGAAGCATTCGAGGAGATGGTCATTCCCGAGCCGCCGAAAATCGCCCCCATCTTCCACAAGAAGACCGGCGTGGTGATCACCCAGAGCCCCGGGAAGTACTTTGTCCCGCCTCCCAAACTCTGCATCGACATGCCTGACTAAACTGGGACCACGACGGTAGGAGGGAGACTAGATTGAAGAGACTCAAGAGGGTGGGGTTAGGATCGGCTTCTTCTTCCCAGAGTCTTGACCGTAACCTTGACCATTAGTGTGGAAAAATGCAGAACTGATCTCGGATCAGCCGTCATGCTAAGGGCAACTTCTTCATCCCACTGAAACTAAAGAGCTGTGTCCTTGTCATTTTATGCAAGTGGAAGGAAGGTGCCTGTCCATTGGGACCAGGAAGGTGCCTGTCAAGTGTTCCAGTTCTGGTTAATCCGCTAAGACAAACACAGGCAAGGCTGAATTGCTATGATTCCGTACATGGACTAACCACACCAGCCAAGTATTGTTGTACAGATATCTATACTATGCTGTACCCCCCCAACGCTGTTTTATTAACATTGTCTTAATGATTCCGTATTATTGTTTTAGTATGATGATGCCTGTTACTGCTATGCCTGTTTCGACGTGCACAGGTTCTGCGCAGATCGTACGGATCATTATAGCAAATTGATAGGTTAAAATTCTCCTCCAGGCATTGTGGAGATCTGCTCACCTGTGCAGAGTCTCTTGTATCTTGAACATGCACACTTGTCTTGTCTGTCTGTGGCTGAATCAGAGGCATTCTACTTCCCTGATTGTGTATTGGAAGATTGCTGATCTTCTGGGCCCAGTATTTAAATCCTACCTTTTAATATAGATCAGAATAATTATACAGATTCTGTTTTTGCTATCCAGCATCAGATCTATCTGGCCGAATTCCAGTAGTATAGCTGAGCATTGTCTCACGCCAGATAGCGTGACTCCGTCTTATCAGTTGGGGCTCCGGGTGTCTTGTAGGAATGACACCATCTCATCGTATGACACCGTCATAAGACAATGTCTAGTATAGGGGAGATCAACCAGCTCGATCTGATCCTAGTTAGCAAAAAAGGTTTTCAAACACTGGGCCCTGTTGTTGACTAGTAGGGCGTTTGTGATACTTTACATTACCTCTTTGTTTGCATCCTGTAGCACAGAGACCCTCTCACGCGTATCTGCCGTCAGTTCTCTCTTATCTTCATCCCTATTTCAAGGTTCTCTGGTTGCCATTGGTTACTAGTGCACCACCTCACCCTCTGTTGTTATCTGTGATCCATTACTTTTCCTCTTTTAGCAACTGACACTTTACCCCCTGTATATTGATCTGGTCTGTATGACTTGCAGACTCTAGTCATTTTTGGTAATGGTTGGATATTGGGGGCTTCTGATAAACTTTGATTGGATGAGCCCACGATGTGGTTACAGTAGAGGTGCTGTCAACCATTGGGAGGTCCCTTGCCTTGCATCTCAGTGCTCATTGGATGAAATATTTATGATTGACCGGTAGTGTGTTGATATTGATAATAACCCCTCTCAACCTTTAATTGAGCTCCGAAGCCTCATGTTCTTCATTACTGTTCCTGGGGTTGCTTCCTACGGAGCCCCCCTGGGGTCACATGGTAGGAAAAAAATATTTGATGTGTGAATCCGTTCCCCCGATTTAGTAAATCTGTTCCCTCGGTTTAGTAAATCTGTTCCCTCGGTTTAGTAATTCGTTAGGGTTAGGGTTAGGCCCTACGAGCCAGAACGATCGCAAGGATTCTAACCCTAATCCTTGCGATCGTTCTGGCTCGTGGGGCCTAACCCTAACCCTAACAAATTACTAAACCGAGGGAACGGATTCACACATAAAATATTTTTTTCTACCATGTGACCCCAGGGGGGTTCCTTAGCTCCCCAACCATGTCCTCGCTTCCTTCTCAAAAGGAGGAGTGGAGTGAATGACCCTCCAAAACATGTGATTCAACAAGCCATTCGGATTTGCCTCAGATTCTGACCCAATGGATTGAGAGAAGGAAGAGAGACAGACGACTGGGATGCTGCAACCCTTCTCTGCTGTGACAGCTGCTGGTGAAAGGCGGTAACAAGTCGACAGCCGATTTAATGTTCAGACTTTTATTTAGAAAAATGCGAATACATTTCAGCGTTGTTGAAAAATCAACGGCACGCTCGCTAGTCAACTAACACACACAGCTTGTTTTGTGAGCCTGCTAAACAATGTAAAGTAGTGTTATAGTTAACTAGGTAGCAGTGGGGGGATTACTCACCCAATCCATTGCATTGCAATATTTTTGGCTTGACTAGTAGCGAGTGTGTGTTGTGATTTTCAAACAACGTTGAAATGTATTTCCGTGTTTCACAATAAAAGTCTGAACAGTTTGATTGGTTGCTGACCTGTTCCCCCCCCCTTTCACCGGCCGCTGTCACAGTTATATATGATAATGATCTCCCTGTCTCTGATGCGTAGCACTGGAAAGAATAAGGGTTTGTCCAGAAACCACCTCGAGCCCAGCAGTTCCCAAACTAGGGGTCGGGTCAGGGGTCAGGGGTCGGGGGTCGCCCATGTGGGGTCACCCATGTGGGGTCACCCATGTGGGGTCCCCGGATTTCAAATTGGGTTCCCCTGAGAAAATCTAACTAACCTCTTATGATTTGATAAACAACACACAAACATGTTTATTTGGTATGATGACAAACTGCTGTATGTCTGTGTTGCAGCTGTAGCCTATATAATATTGCAGGGTTTTGGGTACACTTAGACGTTATTATTATTATGTTTTGGCATAGTCGGCAATCAAATTGTAGGGGTCACAGGAAATTATTGATGTCAATTTGGGGGTCGCAAGTCAAAAGAGTTTGGGAACTCCTGGGCCTTGTTTCAGGACAGGGACCAAGGTTAGCTTTGATAGTGGACTCCTCCTCAGCGGGACTGAGAGAGACGACGCCAACCCTGCTCTCGAACAGTACTGGACCAACTGAACACTCCCTGATTAGACTAGTAGGCCAAAGTCAATCCAGCATGCCTGTTGATATATTTTCTGTCATTTTGTATCCAAAGCTCTGACAAAAAATAAAGTACTTTATTTAAAAACAACACATTCTTCTGTTATATGTTATTTATCACAACGTTGAACCATACAGTAGATTGCATCTTAGGAGATGTTCTCACATGAAAGTCCGAATCGAGACCCGGAGCAAGTGGATGAGTTCGCAACATTGTTGCATAAATTATTTCTCTGACTTGCGTTCTCACAGCCCTTCATGTAAACGAAGTAACATACGCAATCGAAGCAACAGACGTGGTAGTCGATTGGTCAGAAAATTTGAGAATTGCCCGTTCGTCCCTCTCTTATCCAGATCAACACGCATGCGCTGTTGTTTTCCTATGGACAGCCTCGGGCAGCGTTCTCACCAAAAGCAAAGTGAAGGATGCGTCGTTTCTAACCGAAGCGAAACCACCCTTTTCAAGCGGAGCATCCGACGGGTATTTGCTCCGGGAGCGACTTCGAATGCACGTTCTCACAGCTCCAAACGACGCAGAGCAAAGCGAACTTTATCTTTAAACTCAG
>NC_137682.1:2088987-2093987 GCF_963989245.1 Nansenia antarctica | reverse complement strand
ACGGGTCACTGTACTACAACACAAATCTGAACACAACTAAACTGCATACTGGGTATCTTTTTGATTTGTTCTAATAACCTACAGTATGTAACGTAGGTGGTTTGTTCTAACAACGTATGGAGTAAATGGTAAATGGACTGCACTTATATAGCGCCTTTTTTGCTGCTCCAAAGCTGCTCCAAAGCGCTTTACAATGGCCTCTCATTCACACATTCACACACCAATGGCGGCAAGCTGCCATGCAAGGCGCTGGCCCGCTCACTGGGAGCAATTTTGGGGTTCAGTGTCTTGCCCAAGGACACTTCGACATGTGGCCAGCCGGGGCTCGAACCGCTGATCTGCCAACCTTGTGATCATTAGGCGGCGACTCTACCTCCTGAGACACAGACGCCATGAATGAATGAATGAATGAAAACCTTTATTGTCCCCAATGGGGAAATTTTGTTGTCAAACAGCTTAGTTAGGGCAGACAGAAAACATTCAATAAATAAATAAATAAAACAGTGCAGGCTCAATAAGTAAAAAGTGCAAGTAAAGTGCTCAAGTGCATGTATAGTCCAAGTAGCAGTCTTAACGGCCTCTCAGCTCCAGGTCTCCCCCACCCTGCAGGGCCTGGTTGTAGAGTCGGAGTGCAGCTGGAATAAAGGACTGTCCAAATCTTTTTGTACTTTGACGGGGGAGAACAAATCTGTGGCTGAACTTGCTCCTCATCCCATGGAGGTGGTTTGTTCTAGCAACGTATGTAACGTAGGGTGTTTGTTCTAACAACGTATGTAACGTAGGTGGTTTGTTCTAACAACGTATGTAGTGTAGGTGATTTGGAGTGTCCCCTTCAGAGCTGTGTCTTCTATGTGGGAGACCCAGGTTTGAACCCTCCCAGTCACCGTGCCTTCAGAAAGTATTCAGACACCCCCTTCACTTTTTCCACATTTTGTTGTGTTATTATAGACTCAATTTAAAATGGATTACATTAGAAGGATTTGCCATCAATCAATCCACACACAATGACAATACCCCACAATGACAAAGTGTAAATGTATTGAGTCTACAAAATGTGGAAAAAGTCTGAATACTTTCTGAAGGCACTTATATACGTACTGAAGCTATCCTGACATTGGTTACCATGGTATAGCTTCAGCCATGCATGTCAATCCCATTGGCTCAGTGTAAAGCTGTGCACCCTGCTGCTTTGGGCCACAACCTGACTAGACGCTGTGTATTTAGTGGGATTGGGATGCAACAGTGGCTAAATGTAGCAGTTTGTGACGTTAGAACTATAAGGTTCTATCAAAATTGAGTTTTTTACATAATCTGATCCATTATGTGTTTATTAATGCCTGTGTGGTGTTATTTTTAAAATGTTGACATTTTTGAGTTAGTCATTCATAAAATACAAAGGTTCCATCTCACGAAACATAATGGAATGTAAAAACTTTGACGCTCAATATCTCTGAACTGCCCTAAACGGAGATAGAACCGTATAATTCTAAACTCACGAGTGGCTAAATGTAGCAGTTGTTGTTGGGCCTGTTGGCCAGATCGTCAGTGTACATCTTAATGTAGTGTACTCTTAACACTAGAACAGCCATGAGGGGTCATTTGAGTAAAGAAAAATGTTATATCTTTGCACTCAATCAAATTTCAGGACCCTCCTTTCATGGCTTTTCCTAGATATGTGCGTTCTACCACCAGTATCCTTACATTTTCAAAACCATATCAGGATAAGCTAGTATGAAGATATCTTGCTAGTTTTTTCTGTGGAGGAAGCAGGCTAATTTACAAGCCGGCCAACTAGTGGTCGTTGTGTGTAAATAGCAGGTTAGCATTGTAAAGAGGGGGCGGCTCTTATAGTAGGTAAGCACGGCTGTTCTAGTGTTAACGGACTTGACCTGGTCAGATTAATGTTGGATGGAATCAGATACAATCTGGTGGCTCTGGAAAAAAAACTCCATGCCTTATTAATTTAATATGCAACAATTGCATTTTGGGGGATTTTTTAATTTAATAATGGCCCTGGGCTTTTCCTTTCCACATCACATGGTCAGGGAAAAAAGAAACCTTGTATCAAGTATTTATTATGCGAAAGTATGCATAGAATTTATATTTCGTTTCACTTGTATTGTAAGGCCCAGATTTTTGTACTTTTGTACTCAGGTCGAAGGGAAAACATGTTGTTATGCGTCAGTAGCTGCGTTAGCTGCTCTGGTTCGGGGTGTTTTATTTGGTATGCGACCCTCGTCACCCATGTGAGGAGGCCGATGGCGATGCGGTAATTAAAAGATTAGGCCTGTAGGAGAAATGATTTAGCCCTGGACTAATAGCTTAATGACTGGGCTGTTATGATGACTGTTATTTTCTCTCTCTCTCTCTCTCTCTCTCTCTCTCTCTCTCTCTCTCTCTCCATCTCTCTCTCTCTCTCTCTGTCTCTCTCTCTCTCTCTCTCTCTCTCTCTCTCTCGCCATCTCTCTCTCCCCCCTTCTCTCTCTCTCTTTCTCCCTCGCCATCTCTCCCCCTTCTCTCTCTCTCTCTCGCCCCCCCCCCTCTCTCTCTCTCTCCCTCCCCCTCTCCCCCCTTCTCTCTCTCTCTTTCTCTCCCGCCATCTCTCCCTCCCCCCTTCTCTCTCTCTCTTTCTCCCTCGCCATCTCTCCCCCCTTCTCTCTCTCTCTCTCTCGCCCCCCCCCTCTCTCTCTCTCCCTCCCCCCTCTCCCCCCTTCTCTCTCTCTCTTTCTCCCTCCCCCCTCTCCCCCCTTCTCTCTCTCTCTCTCTCTCTCTCTCTCTCTCTTTCTCCCTCGCCGTCTCTCCCTCCCCCCTCTCCCCCTTCTCTCTCTCTCTCTTTCTCCCTCGCCGTCTCTCCCTCCCCCCTCTCCCCCCTTCTCTCTCTCTCTCTCTCTCTCTCTCTCTCTCTTTCTCCCTCGCCGTCTCTCCCTCCCCCTCTCCCCCCTTCTCTCTCTCTCTCTTTCTCTCTCGCCATCTCTCCCCCCTTCTCTCTCTCTCTTTCTCTCTCTAGATTTGACTGGCTGTTTTGTTGACTCTTTCGAAGTTATGGGTATGACATTGAGTTTGAAGATGAGAGATTTTTATCATACCAACTTTCACCTTCAGTTTTTTTACTGGGGCCATACTCTGTTGAAATAGTCTAGCGCCTCCTCCTCCTCCTCCTCGTTCTCTCCTTCCCCCTGTTTTTCTCTCTGTTCAGCAGTTCTCACTCACACTCTGCTCCTAACTCTCAACCACACACTTACACTTACACACACACACACACACACACATACACACACACGTAAACACACACACACACACACGTACACACACACACACACACACAAACACACACACACACACACACACACACACACGTACACAAACACACACACACACACACGTACACACACACACACTTACACACACACACACACGTACACACGTACATACACACACACACACACATAAACATACACACACACACATACACACGTACACACACATGTACACAAACACACACACACACAACACACACGTACACACACGTACACACACGTACACACACACACACACCTCTGCTGGATGTCTGCAGGGTGTGACAGTGTTATGCATCACTCTGTGGGGGTGCCAAGAGAGAGAGAGAGAGAGAGAGAGAGAGAGAGAGAGAGAGAGGGAGAGAGAAAGAGAGAGAGAGAGAGACAGAGAGAGAGAGAAGAAGAAGAAGAAGATGGGGGGGTTGTTGACTTCAGATTTCTGTTGAATTTCTAAACAGTTTGGACTGTCATTCATTGCCAGATTTTCCTCACATACAAACTCAGTCAGACAACGGAGACTGAATAGATTGTTACATTTAAAACAGATATAGATATTTCAGAATAGACATCTCCAAACATTCTCCATAACTATCTCTTTCTACCTCCCCCTTCTCTCTCTTCCCTCTCTCCTTCTAGTTTGCCCCTTTTTAATGCTAGATATTTAGCTAACAAGTCTCTCTTAATCAACGACTCGATTAGTTCCTATAAACTAGATTTTTGGTTTGTAACCGAAACCTGGCTAAACAAAGATAACAAGGAACCAATTCTTATCGAGTCAGCCAACCCCCAGATTTTATAATCTTAGATGTTGTCAGATCCCATAAGAAAGGAGGTGGATTCGCCTCCTTTTTCAGAGATAGTTTTAACTGCAAACAGGCATCCTTCAGAGAATTTTTATCATTTGAATATCTTTCAGTTGTTTTTTAAATGTTTCACTCAAATTCTTTTTTTAATAATTGTATATAGGCCACCTCAATACTCTACTATCTTCTTCAATGAACATACAGAGCTTCTCTCCATCATTACTACTGAATTTAATGGTCTGATCATTGCTGGTTATCTCAATATTCATGTAACTCAGAAGACAACAAAACCAAAAACTGTTCTGTTTTTGAACTTCAACAACATGTGAACCTCCCTACTCATAATCGAGGTCACACTCTGGACCTTATCATCACCAAAGGCCTAGATATTTCAAATGTTGTTGTAACTAACATCGCCCTGTCTGACCACTGTTGCATATTCTTCGGCGTATCTATCTTCCCCGTTATTTAAACTTAAACGTCTAAAACTATTTCCAAATGATATATCAATGAAAACACCAATGCACTGTTCACACAGGCCTTTTCCCTAGCCCCCCCAAAACTTCTATTTCAACCTCAGTAAATGACCTTCTACACGATTTCGAAAACCGAAAAGGAAATTGCACCCATTAGATCCAAATGCATCTGTGTAAGGAAAAAGCTCCCTGGAGAACTGCCCCATCTACGACCCATCTAAGACCCAAAAAAGAGAATGTCGTAAAAGCAGAGCACAGATGGAGGAAAAACAAACCTTCAAGTCCACTATGATATCTATAAAGAGAACCTTCAAAACTATAACTTAGAAATAAGAAGTGCCAGGCAATCATTTTTCTCTAAGATCATAAACAACAATATCAATAATGCCTGCATCCTTTTCAAAACTGTCGTCAGACTAACAAAT
>NC_137682.1:2076487-2081487 GCF_963989245.1 Nansenia antarctica | reverse complement strand
TTGCTACTGTTAATATATATATATATATATATGTTACGGTACATGTGGGGAAAACTAGGGTTAGGGTTAGGGTTAGACATGCCAGCATGAACCAAGTCGACCTAGCACCTAACCCTAACCCTAGTTTTCCCACATGTACCGTATTCCCACATGTACCGTAACATTTTTTTGTAATGCTGCCTACATGCTGTTACTCATGTCTTATCTGAACCAGCTCACCCGATCACCCCAATTGGTAATGTGTATTGTCTATGTTCATGTCTAAAAAATAAATAAAAAGAATTAAGAAAGAAAGAAAAATGATAAATATGTGATGGCCGCTGGTGGTGAAAAGGGGAACAAGTTGCCAACCAATCAAAATGTACCGTAGGCCTACTGACTTTTATTCTAAAAAATTAACACAAGGGAGCAGTTCACTATCCTGGGGCATAGGGCAGCTGGCTGGCCAGTGGAAGGTCATGAGTTCGACACCAAGCTACTTTACCTCACTGTTCGCTACAGTATAGTAGGTTTAGCAGAGAGAGTTACAGGTGAATAGCTATATTGATGTCCTGTCAGTCAACAGTCTAAACCAATCAAATGCCACCAGTGAGAGTGATGCAATGAATGCTAGCTGTGCAGACTCCCTTGGAGAGAGAAACAATCTGTGACAGAGTTATATATCTATCTGTTCATTACACCCGTTAACTAGCAGGTTTAGCTAATGTTAACTATCCGATTTAGCTAATGTACCGATAAGCCTGTGACACTACTACCACAATGTTTGCCTGATAACTCAACAGTAAAGCCTCTCTCTCTCTCACTCTCTCTCTCTCTCTCTCACTCTCTCTCTCTCTCTCTCTCTCACTCTCTCTCTCTCTCTCTCTCTCTCACTCTCTCTCTCTCTCTCACTCTCTCTCTCTCTCTCTCTCTCTCTCTCCGTCCCCTCTGTCTCCCTTTCTGCCCCACACCATCTCTCTATATCTTAATAACTCTCTCCACCACCACCCCCCACCCCCTCTCTGTCTGCCTGTCTGGCACACTGTTAAATTCTTGTCAAATCTTGCATTGCTGTGACACGGAGACGCCCTGAGTGTTTGTGAGTTCACACCCTCACGCCTGACCCTCCTCCTCTGAAACATTGCTATCTCTCTCTCCTCTGTCTCTGTCTATCTGTCGTATCGTCTCTCTCTATCTCTGGCTGTGTGCGAAATGGCATACTAGCATACTACTCATACTAGATAGGACGTAGATTTGAGTATGCGAGTGCGTTCACACTGTATAGTATGTGAAATCTGAGTATGTGAGAAATCTAGTATGTATACTATATTTTGCAGAATCTTTGAGTATGCCATGACAGCACACTGTTCAGCTACTCAATCCCCAAAATGCATTGTGTGTCTCTTCAGTCTCGTCAAACTGTGTCTTACAAACTCGTCATACAGCTGTTGTTTACATGGTCCTAGAGGCTGGAGACCGAAAGCTTGCAATAAACATAGTTTTTTTTGCACAGATTTGAGTGTGCAGATGCTGCTTTTTGCACTCTATTTGATACTCTTCAGCTGCAGCACTCCAGATAAGTCTGATCACGGATGAGCGGTGGTATTTTCACTATATTGGGAATTTACATGGTGAAATGCATCTTAGACATCAGTCACAGTCTCAGCTCAAGAATTCGTCGAGTAGCCGTGAGGTGCAAACGATATCAGATCATCGCCGTTTCGGCCAAATCCGGCGCCGTGTAGCCTAGGCCTAACTCTCTCTCCCTCTCACAGAGAGAGGGAAAGAGAGAGAGAGGAGAGAGGGAAGAGAAGAGATTCTTACATCTCCAGTGTGTAGTTAGTGTGTAACCTGATGCGTATGTAGGAGAAACAGGGAGTGTCTGAATGCTTGAGATCACTATCACTGTGGGATTGCTACGTTTGTTTTCTTCCATCTGCACAGCACACACACACACACACACACACACACGTCATTCTAGTGCCCGAGGCATGATAGACTGGGACTGTCGACACTTCAACTGGCGACGAGCACTGGGTTTGCCTCCCTTAATCAACTAAACTCAGTGAATCATTCCGTGAGCTTAGAACTATAAGGTTCTATCTCCGTTTAGGGCAGTTCAGAGATATTGAGCGTCAAAGTTTTTACATTCCATTATGTTTTGTGAGATGGAACCTTTGTATTTGATTAATTACTAACTAAAAAATGTCAGCATTTTAAAAATAACACCACACAGGCATTAATAAACACCTAATGGATCAGATTATGTAAAAAAAACTCAATTTTGACAAAAATTGAGATATAACCTTATAATTCTAACGTCACGATTCGCAGTCCACCTCTACTGGACGCTCTTAGCAGAACCTGACTAGAACACACAGGGCTTTTGTATGATGCTAATGCGATTCTTTGCTAGATGACATAATGGTTTTGTTTTGGAGCCTTCCACTCCCCAGGACCGCTACCAGGCAACGTGTTGTGACTTGGGAATTTGCAGACATATCTCAGCAATCACATCAGGGCATCTAAAAAAATTAAGACATCCATCCCTGTTGCGTGCAACAGCCTTTAATAGCTAGCTAGTCCAATGCCTCTGTCTGTGTAACAAGGTTGACTCCAAGTGTAGGTGCGTGTGTGTGTGAATGTGTGAGAGAGAGAGAGACAGAGAGAGAGAGACACAGAGAGAGAGAGAGAGAGAGAGAGAGAGAGAGAGGAAGAAACAGGGATTAGGGGAGGAGAAAGGAACACAGATTGAAAATGATAGGGATTGGGGGGGGGGAGGAGAGAGAGAGAGACTGAGAGAGAGAGAGAGAGATGGAGAGACGGACAGAGAAGGCTCTCTGTAACCTAACCCATTGAGACTCCAGGTGCAGAGAGTTGATCAGTACGTTTGGGCTGGCAGTGCACCCCCCTCCCCTCCCGTCCCCTCCCCTCCTCCTCCCCCTCCTCCTTACCCCTCCTAACCTCCCGCCCCTCTATCCTGGGTACTGTGAGCCTGCCTTTGTGTTGCTGCCAGCACTGAAACAGCGCCGGTGCCAGCGAACGCAACCCACACACACACACACACACACACACACACACACACACACACACACACACTCCTTACCTTACTTTACCCTGCGCCAGGCTAAGAAGAAGGGTGGGAGAAGGACAGGTGAGGTGAGAGAGGGATGGGGGGGGGGGGAGGTTGTATTGGAGACAGGATGGGCATATGTGTGTGTGTGTGTAGTGTGTAGGGTGAACAGTACCGTGCAGAGGCATGCGTGTGTGTGTATGCAGTGTGTAGTTTGTAGTGTGTAGGGTAGAGACAGTACCGAGCAGAGGTGTGTGTGTGTGTGTGTGGTTGTGGTTTGGAACAGACTTCAGAGCCGTCAGAGAGGAGGAGATCTGCTACTCATGTGCCGTTGTGTCAACTAACAGAGGGGAACTTATCCCCCTTTCTTTCTTTTTCTCTTTTTCCTCCCTCCCTTGCCCTGCTCTCATTCACCCTCCCTCTCCCTCTCTGTCTCTCTCTCTCTCTCTCTTGCTCTTTCTCCTTTTCAATGGAGCTCCTTGATGATACCGCTGGCACTGCAAGCTCGCCTTGTTCAATACACACACACACACACACACACACACACACACAGTCACAGTTGTCCCATGGGTTGTGGTAATCGTGCCAGACCCACTGCTGTTCCACCTGGATCACTCTGTGGGGAGTACTCCTCCCTCTCTCCCTCCCTCCTTCCCTCCTTCCCTCCCAGCTCTTCTCCTTCTCTCCCCTCCAACCCTTTCTCCCTCCTTTGCTCCCTCCCCTTCTCTCCATGCTCCCTCTCTCCTCCCCACCTCCCTCTCTCTGTCCCCTCCTTCCCTCTCCCCTCCCCCTCCCTCTCTCCCTCCCTTCACGGCACTGTGTGTGTGTGAGAAAGCAGGTGTTTAAATGTAATTTGACCATTTAACAACCATTAGTTACACTTGTTATTTCAATCCTAACTCTCCACTCATAAACCCCACCAGGAACCCCCCTTAACCTCTCACCTTTGACCTCTAGGAGCAATCTAGGAAGTATGGCTGTATATTGTCTCGGTTGACCTCTGTCCAAACAGCCAATAGTAAGAGGCTGTTTCTCAAGGTCAGATCCTGCCATTAGGAAGACAACTAATAAACAAATGGTCAGTGACGATAGCTGATCCAAACAAATTGCTTTCTAAAAAATCAGGCGACGAGGTCGAGCACTGGATAGCCTCTATGTACTTACTTGATGATTTAGTTTGTTTACAATGATATTCAAAGCACATCTTTGTTGCTATTAGAAAATGTTACCTATGTTTTTCTAATTTTCAGTGTGGCCAAAGAAGAGGGCATCTTCATCTTCATCACTACTGGGGATCCAGAAATGCTGAATCTTAAAGGGGCAGTCTGTAATTGGTACATCCTTTTTTATAAACGTTTTAACTAATTATAGCTGATTGATTCTTGGAGATTATAACTTATAAATGCCTCATGAGCTGCTTAGTTCAACTGTCTCCAGAACCCAAAATATAAGTTTGTTTTTACTCCATTGTTTGTAAACAATCAATTGTCAACAAACACTGTCTAGCTTCAACACATGTAATGGTTAAAACTATCATGTTGATAACGGAGGGTCAGTCCTTCCATCCGTAGCTCCATCTGTCATCTCTCCCTCCGCATCCCGCAGATGTACCAAACAAGTGGTGCATGGGAGCCTGCTTTGTTGTTGTTGAATTACAGATTGCCCCTTTAAATCTGGAGAGGAGAGGTGTTGTTTCCATATGAACATCTTTATTGTACGAAAACATTATTGTATGTGTGAATAAGTCAATTAAAATATATTAAAAAACATCTAATATTAAATGTGTGTTTAATTAATTGTCTCACATAAGAGTGAAAGGTCTATAATGTGTTGTTGTTTTTAAGGTAGATTTTAGAAAAGGTAATTAATTAATTAGTCATTAGTAATGACTCTGAGAGGAAGTGATTAGGTAGTTAGTAGTAATAGATAGTAGTAGTAGATAATTAGT
>NC_137682.1:2068987-2073987 GCF_963989245.1 Nansenia antarctica | reverse complement strand
TCATTTTAATACCGCCACTCTGATTCAGCCCTGAGTGTGTTGGAGCTGCTCAGCTTTGCACACTCGCTATTATGGAAGCATATAGCTGACTTAATTCAAATGCCAATGCAATATGAGATTGCAATTGCATGTTTCCACTTTTGCATGCATTCTTTCAGACAATATTCAAATTCAAATGCAATTCTAATGATTTGCATTTTCATTTTCACCCAACGCTATGGAACAGCTTCTTCCCGTTTTGATACCAAAAAAAAGCCTTTGTGTTCACATGCCTGAGTATTGCTGAGCGCACGGGAGGGAGAGCAGCAGTCACTAAGGGCTACAGACACACACACAGCCTCTGTCTCTGTCTCTGTCTCCCCCCCGTGAAAGTCAAGCTATAACCCGCCCCACTGTGGAACCAGCATGCGGTCTAGCTGGTGGGAATTATAGCCCGTTTATCTGCCCTCTGAGTCGGGGGCGCACACAGCCAGGGGGCCGCGGCTCGAACAAAAGATCCGCTCCCTCCAGCCCCCTGGGTCAGCCTTGGTGTAAAGAGACGGCCATTTAAATAACACTAGGGCAGCTAGGGCTCTCTAGACTGGGCTATATGGCTCTCTAGACTGGGCTAGGTCAATGATAATGTAGGCTACTACGTCTGTGTGCCCGGAGGAGAGCCATGGGTCACATGGGTACCGATGTTAAACAATTGTGTGTGTGTGGATTGAGGAGGAAGGAAGAGAGAGAGAGGCGAACCCAAACGGTATTGATATGACAGCATGATTGACACATTTACAGCCTATAGGAGATATGAGACGTGGGGTTTTCTAGACTAGCTGGCTGAGATTGACAGAACAGGATTATAGCAGGCTGCCAGAATACATAATGGGATTAAGGCGAAGCCTTGTCATCCGTTATAGTGCGCAGGGAGAGAGAGAGAGAGAGAGAGAGCGAGAGAGAGAGAGAGAGAGAGAGAGAGAGAGAGAGAGAGAGAGAGAGAGAGAGAGACAGACAGCCAGAGACTACCTAACCCTAATACAGCTATTCCTGGCCTTTTTCAAATTGGCTCAAATAATCCAACTGCATGGTGACGTTACAATAACCGCTGTCTCTGGTCATGTGTGTTGGTTGTGCTAGGGTAAGGGTTATTCTTTTGATTGGTTATGAAAACATGCTGAAAGCGCATGTTCCAACCGATCAATGGTGTCGGCCAATTAACTAAACGGTGAAATGAAAGCAATGCTGTTAGTCGAGATTTAAGACTAACCCCCCCCCCCCCCAACACACACACACACACACACACACACACACACACACGCGCGCACACACACACACACACACACACACACACACACACACACACACACACACTCCTCTCCGTGTCTCTCCTCCCCCCCCCCTCTCTTCTCCTTGACATGGATTTGGTTAAATACATTTCCGAGTGTTATTATTTCCATAGATTAGTCGAGTTTTCCCATGGTGGCCATTCGGCTTCTCCCTCTCTATTTCCACAGTATCCCTCCCTCTCTCTCTCTCTCTCTCTCTCTCTCTCTCTCTCTCTCTCTCTCTCTCTCTCTCTCTCTCTCTCTCTCTCTCTCTCTTCCTGCGTGTCTTTATAAGGAATTCAGATTATTTAGATTGACTAATTTCCTGAAAGAAATAATAAAAGTAGTAAACTAGTACCAGACTAAACCGACGTGTGACGTGTGACCTGACGGTTGGGAACGTGAGTGACGGTTGAAACGAAGAAGTGTAGTTTTGGATTTGCGCAACTAACCTTGGAATGCGCAGAAGAACGGACCAGGGAATGTGGACACGATATATAGCCAACAATCATATTCTCTCAGGATTTTTTTTTTCTTTCTCTCCTCGTAAATGAATGAATGAATGAATGATACGCCTATAATGACCACCCCCCTCTCTCTCCCTCTCTCTCTCTCTCTCTCTCTCTCTCTCTCTCTCTCTCTCTCCCTCTCTCTCTCTCTCTCTCTCTCTCTCTCATCGCCTGGAATAAGGGAAACTGTGTCAGTATCTATGAAACGCGCTTTGGTGATTTTTTACGCTCTTATTGTCGTAGTGATCTTTCTTAATCAACGCTCTTCGACCGTGTCGACCTTTCCCATTCGCATTAATGGTGTTAAACGATCAGTGGGAGAGTACACACACACACACACACACACACACACACACACACACACACACACACACACACACGCACACAGCAGTGTGTGTAGTAGGATGCTATTAGCCAAAGCACTTTTGCTAATCATATTATAGATCTCACTCCGTCTCCCGTGCGTGGGGCTATTTGCTTGCGTTGACGTCTTGGTGGTGGTGGCATTTATTATCGTCCATCCGTGTCCACCTCAGAGGTGATGACTCAAAACGTTCCCTGGTTGTGATAAGTCATTCCATAGTGGTAATAGTAGTAATAGGTAATAGTAGCCTATTACACATGACCAGGGACGAGAGAGAGAGAGGGGTCGTGTACTGTACTGTGCTGTGGTGGTGTCACACATAACAGTTGAAGTCCTCCATAGTCCTCCCTTTCAACTTTCTCTCTGTGTCGTCCTGAACCTGACAGAGATAGCAGCAGCGCTTCGACTCACAGGAATGTAAACACATCTTTAACAGCCTTGCATTGGACTGGGGAAGGCTTCAGTTTCACTTGGCTGGAACTCAAGATAGGCCTACTTACATTTCATAATCATTTTTACTAAGTCATTGTTATAGCCTAATCATAACACTAAAACGCGTGATATGTTTTATATACACATGTTTCATAGCCGACCAAGAAGAGAACTTTTTTTTTTTAGATACATCACACGATGGGTGTGTGCGTAGCTTATGTCTGCCGTGGGGGCTGTGGCGCAGCCGTCTAATGATCGCAAGGTTGGCAGATCGGCGGTTCGAGCCCCGGCTGGCCACATGTCGAAGTGTCCTTGGGCAAGACACTGAACCCCAAATTGCTCCCAGTGAGCGGGCCGGCGCCTTGCATGGCAGCTTGCCGCCATTGGTGTGTGAATGTGTGTGTGAACGGGTGAATGAGAGGCCGTTGTAAAGCGCTTTGGAATAAGGCGCTATATAAGTCAGTCCATTTACCGTGGACCTACTGTTGCTGAGTTTAAGTAGTTGGATAGCGGTTGGGGTTTGTGTCTGTCTTGGTGTAGTAGCGGCCGCAGCAGCAGCAGCAGCAGACCCACGGTGATAGGCTTCCCCCCGCCGGCTCAGCTCAGCTCAGCCAGCCGGATCTCTCTGCTCGTTTCGATTTGAACTGATCCGCGGCCAAGTGAGTCAGACGGCTTTGAAGTCCCTCGCTGAAGAGAGAGAGCCCTCCGCCGTGGAATGCGCCCGGTGCCTTTAGATCTATGTAGTACGCCGGGCAGAGTGAGTCAGTGCCAACAGTTTTCAGTCAACGTAATGTGACAATCTGGATCCGAGGGCCATACAGGCCCTCTCATTGACTGTCAGGAAGGGGTGGGTTGGTGTTTCAACCTCAAAGTTTCTGCTAACTAAAAACAACAACAATGAGTGTTTGAAAATGGAGACAGAGAGGGAGAGAGAGAGAGAGAGAAGTATTGCCTTTCATCTGACCGACAGCCTGTAACGATGAGATCACTGAATAATTGTGTTAGGAGCACGAGAAGGAATTTAACCCCTGAAGTAGCTTTGACGGTTTAAAAAAAAGAAAGACCCCTCTTGGCTATTAAAAGCCTTTGATGCTGCTTCAGTCTTCACTTATGGTACTCTCTCTTTCCACAAACACAAACCCTGTAGGCTACCTGAAAAACGCCTTGCCCTTTGGAGAACTGCAGCTATATGTGTGGGTGCGTTTGTGTGTGTGTGTGTGTGTGTGTGGTGTGTGTGTGTGCGTTCGTGTGTGTGTATGTGTGTGTGTGTGTGTGGACCGTAGGGGCGATGATAAACAGCAATTCTCGCATGGACGGAAAAAAAAAGGGGGTGGTGAATTTCTGCTGATCTTCAGTGCTGTGCCATATGGTGACTCCCCGAGAGAGAGGGGGGGGGGGGGGGTCGCAGAGGAGAGGAGAGGAGGGAGGGATGGAGGGAGAGAGGGAGGGAGGATGGGATGGCCTTGAGATGTGCTTGAACAGAGCTAAGCAGCTGCTCATTTAAAGTCGGTATTAAAGGAGGAACCAGCGATTCCTTGGACTGGGGGGGTTTGTGTCAGAGGGACCGCATAGACAGACACACCACTGGGGGACAGGGCAACTGACAGGGGAGATCTGAGAGAGAGTGTGTGTGTGTTCGTGTGTGTAGAATGTGTGTGTGTGTGTGTGTGTGGGGGGGGGGGGGGGGTTGGGGGGAAGGGGAGGTCAGTGAAGAGCACGTGCAGTAACCTTTGATGACGCAAACACACACACACACACACCCACGCACACACACACACACACACACACACACACACACACACTACAGCTTTTACAGCAATGATATTATCCCATTATATACTGCCAAAAAAAACCTCACCTCAAAGTCTCCCTATGGACACGTATAGGAGTTGAAGTGGGGATAGAAGGGTTTCACCACCACGCCTGACGTTAGAGTTATAAGGTTCTATCTCCATTTTTGTCAAAATTGAGTTTTGTACATAATCTGATCCATTGGGTGTTTATTAATGCCTGTGTGGTGTTATTTTTAAAATGTTGACATTTTTGAGTTAGTAATTAATAAAACACAAAGGTTCCATCTCACAAAACATAATGGAATGTAAAAACTTTGACGCTCAACATCTCTGAACTGCCCTAAACGGAGATAGAACCTTATCATTCTAAACGGAGATAGAACCTTATCATTCTAAACGGAGATAGAACCTTATCATTCTAAACTCACGAAGTGTCACAGGCAGGCTTCACGTCCATATCTCTCTGGTTGATCTACAGTAGAGATCTCCTTCATCTGCACTCTGAACGGGAGGCTAGCGGGGGAGGCTGGCGGAGGTAGACATCAAAACAATCATACTAAGTCTCATTGTAATGAATGGAATGGAACGAGGCTACGGT
>NC_137682.1:2058987-2061487 GCF_963989245.1 Nansenia antarctica | reverse complement strand
TTGGTTCCTCCCCCTATGTTTTTTATTTTTAGCGCGCATGGGAACATGCTCTGTGCGATGTTTGTGTGTGTGTGTGTGTGTGTGTGTGTGTCTGTTTATGTGTGTGTGGCTTAGGGGAGGGTTGGGTCTGGTCTTAATGTGAGCTGATGGTCACGCTCAGATAACTACTCTAGCGTGTTTGATTTTGTTGGCTGGAGAAGTGTGTGTGTGTGTGTGTGTGTGTGTGTGTGTGTGTGTGTGTGTGCGTGTGTGCGTGTGTGTGTGTGTGTGTGTGTTGTCATTTTGTGTACTTTTTAATCTAAGTGTGTACGTGTGCATTCATTGCAGAATTGGTGGATGAAATCACAGCCTAGTATGATGACTCACACCCTACACACTCACTACACACTACACACTCACTACACACTCACTCACACAGTCACGCTGACCACCAGACACAGGTCTAACTCTCACGTCCACATCACCACCGCTCAGTGACCCTCCGTCAGAGAGGCTCTTAATGTGGCTAATGATACGATGTTGTTTTCACATTCGTAAGGACCCGATTCATGCCAGACGTCCAGACGTGACACATTAATAACCGTCCTTAACGGATGAGGATGAGTCGTTCCCATGTTAAAAGGCGTCCTTCGCCCCAAATGAACGGGTCATATCGGCCCCCCCTGACTAGACGTCAGGAGAGAGTGTTTTAGTGTGGATACCCCATAACTAGACATCAGTAGAGATTGTGTTAGTGTGTGTGTGTTAGTGTGTTAGTGTGTTAGTGTGTGTAGAGGTCAGTAGAGAGTGTGTTAGTGTGTGTAGAGGTCAGTAGAGAGTAGTCTTTTCTAGTGAGCCCCTGGAGAGGCCCCAGGGAAACCCCCTTCTTCCTGCAGATATAAATCTCCCTGTGTGAAGGCGTGACAGGTCAGGGGTCTATGTACAACCACACTAAAGAGAGGAGAGGAAATGTTAAATCATCCCTCTTTTACTCCCTCACTCCCTCCTTCTCTCACCTCTTCTTTCTTTTTCCTCACTTCTCTCCTTTCTCCTCTTCCATTATCTCCCCCCTCTCCCACCCCCCTACTCTCATCTTTCCCTCTCTTTCATTCCACCCTATCCATCAGCTCCAACAGTTCTGTTGACTGGAGTAATGTCTTGTTAACAGAGGCTGTGCTGATCTAGAGTCAGCCTCAGAGACAGGAGAGAGACATAGGTCCCTATCGTGACTTTAGAATTATAAGGTTCTATCTCCATTTTTGGTCAAAATTGAGGTTTTTTTACATAATCTTATCCATTAGGTGTTTATTAATGCCTGTGTGGTGTTATTTTTAAAATGTTGACATTTTTGAGTTAGTAATTAATAAAAATACAAAGGTTCCATCTCACAGAACATAATGGAATGTAAAAACTTTGACGCTCAATATCTCTGAACTACCCTAAACGGAGATAGAACCTTATCATTCTAAACGGAGATAGAACCTTATCATTCTAAACGGAGATAGAACCTTATCATTCTAAACGGAGATAGAACCTTATCATTCTAAACGGAGATAGAACCTTATCATTCTAAGCTCACGCTATGTTCCATGATCCATGCTGGCACCCCAGTTAGAATGCAGCGTTGTGTTGGCCTTCACATTGTAAACGCTAGTGTGGCTATTGTAGCTTAGCCCTGAGCCTTTAAGAAAGACCTGTTACACACCACACCAAGATATCGGAAAAAACAGGTCAACAAAAACATATACAGATGAAATGACGAGACGACTATCCTATTTGATCCGTGGGAATTTGGAGTGTTTTTTTGATTGATTGAAAACTTTATTAGAAGATTTGCAGAAGTAGGTACATGGAAGTACATATTACATACAAGGTCAACTAAAAGGATAAAAAACCAAGAAAGCCACTGGCTTATTTCAATTGGGGTCCTTGATGTGTGACATCTGAAACAGTGTAGCCGCTGAAAAAATTCACCCTAGCGACTCAATTACGAAATCTCGTCTAAAACTGACGAAGTGCAAAAAAGTTTGACTCCATTCAAACTCGTTTCGTCCGCCAAAAAACAAACGGCCAAAACATACGAAGCGGACACACGGCCAGACCCTTGTCATCACCGCTGTCCATCAACGGATGACTCCTATAGAGAGACCACGGACTCAATCTGGGACTTCCAGTCAGGAGAGGGGAAGGATGAAAAGAGGGATCAGAACAGAGAGAGAGAGAGAGAGAGAGAGAGAGAGAGAGAGAGAGAGAGAGAGAGAGAGAGAGAGAGAGACAGACACAGAGAGAGAGAGAGAGAGACGGGAGATGACGCTGAAGAAAGGAGAGAGATGGATGTTGAGGGTGTGGGTGAGAAGAAAGGGATGGTGAAGACAGATGAATCAGGCCTGTGTGGAAACCACACAAAAGCATCTGAGAGCTGTGCTTAAGGAGATGATGAGATACGGATCACTTCAAATGAATACCCTCGCAGTGACGAGGCAGAGCACACACACACACACACACACACACACACACACAC
>NC_137682.1:2033322-2038322 GCF_963989245.1 Nansenia antarctica | reverse complement strand
TGTCTACTCTATCTATATCTACCTGTCTACACTATCTATATCTACCTGTCTACACTATCTATATCTACCTGTCTACACTATCTATATCTACCTGTCTACACTATCTATATCTACCTGTCTACACTATCTATATCTACCTGTCTACACTATCTATATCTACCTGTCTACACTATCTATATCTACCTGTCTACACTATCTATATCTACCTGCTGCTGTCTACACTATCTATATCTACCTGTCTACTCTATCTATATCTACCTGTCTACACTATCTATATCTACCTGTCTACACTATCTATATCTACCTGTCTACACTATCTATATCTACCTGTCTACACTATCTATATCTACCTGTCTACTCTATCTATATCTACCTGTCTACTCTATCTATATCTACCTGTCTACACTATCTATATCTACCTATCTACACTATCTATATCTACCTGTCTACACTATCTATATCTACCTGTCGGCACTATCTATATCTACCTGTCTACACTATCTATATCTACCTGCTGCTTCACCTGCTCTGTCTCTGTCTGCCACTCCTATGAGGAGGTCTACAGTCCACTGCATGGAGGATTATGAGGATCTGCACATTTGAAGGCTAATCATTAACATCTGGGACATGCATGACTAGTGACAAGGACAGAGACAGCCATTTTATTAGAGTCAGAAGATCTCTGGTGACAGGCGGCTCTAGTCTGTCGCATATTAATAAATCTTTAGAAGTATTACTGTATGGAGGCCGGTCGAGGCTGGTGGAGGTAGAAATCGAAGGATGCGTGGAATGCATGGAAGCAGGAATGCTATCGACACACATTCCTGCATTACAATGAGTCTGGCCTCCAATGTCTACCTCCACCAGCCTCCCCTGTCCTCCCATGTCTACCTCCACCAGCCTCCCCCTGTCCTCCCATGTCTACCTCCACGAGCCTCCCCTGTCCTCCGATGTCTACCTCCACCAGCCTCCCCTGTCCTCTGATGTCTACCTCCACCAGCCTCCCCTGTCCTCCCATGTCTACCTCCACCAGCCTCCCCTGTCCTCCAGTGTCTACCTCCACCAGCCTCCCCTGTCCTCCAATGCCTACCTCCACCAGCCTCCCCTGTCCTCCCATGTCTACCTCCACCAGCCTCCCCTGTCCTCCCATGTCTACCTCCACCAGCCTCCCCTGTCCTCCCATGTCTACCTCCACCAGCCTCCCCTGTCCTCTGATGTCTACCTCCACCAGCCTCCCCTGTCCTCCCATGTCTACCTCCACCAGCCTCCCCTGTCCTCCCATGTCTACCTCCACCAGCCTCCTCTCACTGGGGCAGAGGTCATAGTCATAAGAGTTCCTGTGATGATGGTTCAATTGTTATTATAGATCCCCATGGTGTACCAGAGGCTTTAAGCTCGCCTTCACCAGTTAACCCTCTCCTCCCCCTCCCCTTCCCATGTGTCCCCAGCACTACCTCAATCAGGCCCCTACACTTTCTTCTATTTACCTTTTGTGTCTTTTTATTATTACTACTCAATCTTTTCAGTTTGTAAAGCGTCTTTGAGTGTCTAGAAAAGCGCTATATAAGTCTAATGTATTATTATTATTATTATTATTATTATTATTATACTGGTAGCACAACAACTACATTGGTTAGCTTTTAATGTGTGGGACAGGGTGGGTGGTTCCCATATACACTATAGTCAGTTGCCTTTTTACTATTTGAAATTGGAACAAAAAGGGAAAAGCCCTAGCTGGCCCTGTGTGCAACATATTTCTATATCAGACTCAATTGCCATGGCATTGTTAATCGTTTATTTTCCATAATGCACAAACAAAAGCTCTATGTCAAACAATACGGAAAATATTGTTTCTATATATTGTTTATTTTCCGTTATGCACAAAGCAAGCTTAAATATTATATTAATATTGAAGTTAACTGTAGATTATTAATTATTAATCTCTGAGTATTGGAGAAGGGGTAGGATTAAATAAGTTTATGCTTCTTCCTACTCGTTTTTGTTGTTGTTGTTGTTGTTATAACTATTTTCTTTTTGATTTTGTCTTTGCTATTTTAATTTTTTCACATGTTCGAAATAAAGCTTTCATATCATATCTTTCATATCAAATACACTCACACACACCCAAAACCACTCTGAATAACACTAGTATAGTTGGAATAATATTCATGGCTGTGTTTTTCCAACAGGACAACAGTAGAACTACAACTCCCTAACACACTTGCGGGGGTCCAGGGTTTTGACAGCCATCCAATCCGCGTCATGACAGCTGAACACGTGACGCGGGTGAGTTTCTTCCCTCGGCGCCGCTCAATAGAACTGGCGGATTCAGGAACGGGAGAGACGGGACAGGAGAATCGCACTTTGTGGGGTAAGTCAGGGGATTTGGGAAGGAAACGGCACGGTGGATGTGTTTACCGTCTCTCTGGGCAGCGAATGGCTAAGGTTTGATTCTGCCGAAACGACAAACTGGGCTGGTAATGGACTAGTTAAGTAGCTGGCGTCTCTGTCGGGCCTGCGCTGTTTCCTGGTGTCCTGTCCCCCCCCTGTCCCAGGCGCGCTGGGTGTCTGGAGTTGAAACGAGCGAAAGTTTCAAAACGAGCAAATAATAAAACGCTATAATAATAAAACGCTATAATAATAAAACAACAACCTTTAGTTGAGTCATACCAGTTGTAACCCCTCACAGTCCGGACAGACAGACCAGGCAGGCACACAGGTTCACTTTCAAGCTGTTTTATTTATAACATACAGTACCTGAATGTGCAAACAAAATGATGGTTATTATTGATGGTAGGCTCCAGCGCAAAACAGCTCTCACCCCATCTCAACCGCTCACACAGACGAAAGCAAGGGCTTTTCTGCCTTTGTCATAATAACATCAAATAATTATCGGTTATCATACCATTCATATCATTATTATAACACACAAGACTGAACCATACCCATGGATACAACATACATATTACAACACACCTGAATGTGCAAACAAAACGATGGTGATTATTGATGGTAGGCTCAATAATCATTTTCAGTTTCAAAACGAGCGAAGTTGTAAAAAGTTCAGTTTCGGGGTGTTCCCAGACTTAGTTTGGGTCTATTCCGTTTTGTTGACAGTGACAAACAACGCTTAGATGTTCTACAATGTTGACTGTTGTGATATCAGACTAATGGTTGTTGAACAACAGAAAACAGAAAACCCCCGTTTTATTATGATAGCGTTTTTATTATTATAGCGTTTTTACTATTATAGCGTTTCTCTTTCTCTCACACCTTAATTGATGTCAGGGGGGGGGGGTTCGGCACATTACGAGGAAACTGAATTGTGTTATCTTATCTATATCCAAATATATGGCAAACATTTCAAGAATAGATCTTGTGTTTTTGAAAGCATAATAGATGCCCATAGTTACAGACTAGTGCACAAACCTTTACATGCCATAATCTCTGGCTCTGTTTTCGGCACTGTAATAAAACGACTAGTACTGACTGTCTGGTTGAAGCTGTAAGATTGTTCCAACCTTTGGGCTGCAACATAATTGCGTTTTAATGATAGATGTGTATACATACAGTGCCATTACCATAACATCTAGGCGGACATTATTAGTCTATCTTACCAACCAACCAGTTATATTAGATTGCTATTATCCAACAGCATGGACATAATGTGTTATGTAATGTGGCTTCTATAGACCTTTCTGTTTTTCATAATTCAGCAAATGTAAACATCATTTCCCCCCCATGTTGTAACCTATTCTTTGCCCATATTGAGATCATCACAATAGAACCCTATTTGAACGACAAGCCAGGCAGCCATCTATGATAATGTCAAAACAAAACAAGCGTGTCTTATCGATTTGGCCTCTCTCCCTCCCACTGATATGTTGTGATGGATTGAAAAGTGTAGGTCTGCGTGGTTTAGGCAGTGACGTATTGTCAAGGATTGCTAATGGTGACAGGAGGGCAACTCCCCCCCCCTCCCCCGCATTATTTACCCCTCTATCTGTCAAACGTTATAAATAGCCCCCCTCCTCTCAGCTCAGCAGCGCACGGTAGCTCTCAGTGGTATGTCTATGACCCGAGGTAACTATATCAGTAGATGGGTTACAGATATAGAGCTGCTTTGAAATGAATGAATCATGCCTGCCTTGGTTGATATGTGGGTTATATTTAGGGCCTAAATCGAATTTGTGTGCAACAACTGTACTGCTACTTAAGATGAGGTCATTGGGCTGTTTGATTTGCAGTTTACTGTAAACGCTTTTGCTGTATGCTACTTTGGTTTGGTGACAGTTGGCAGCCCCCCCCCCCCCCCACACACACACACACACACACACACACACACACACACACACACACACACACACACACACACACACACACACCTGCTATTCCTCCCCCCACTCATCACAATGGAACTTTCCCTTTCATTTCATGAGTTTGGAAAGAGATAAGAAGAGAAGAGACCCATAGCTTTTTATTGATATGGATGGAGAGACGCTGCACTGTACTGTTGCTCTGTGCAGCAACTCCCTACATGATTTACAGCGTAGTGATGTTTTCACTGGCGGGGCTTCTATGCGCTGGGAGGAGGGAGGAGTAAGCCATAACAGGTGTTAGCTAGCGCTGTCTGTCTAAGGAGGAGGCCAAGCGTGTTTACTAAGGGTCCGTGGTGCCAGCCCAGGACAGTGACTCAGGCCTACGTTGCACCTGTGCTGCACTGTCCTCCCAATAACAACAACACCTGTTTGCCTCTCTCTCTCTCTCTCTCTCTCTCTTTCTCTCCCTCTCCCTCTCCCTCTCCCCCCTCCTCCATCATTCTCATCCCTCTACCCTTCCTCCTGCTTTCGCATCCCTCTCTCTCCCTCCCTCTCTTCCCTCTCCTTCCTCCCTCCCTCCTCCCCCTCTCTCAGAGCCTCTGGAAGAAGCACTTGCTGCGCCATGGCCTCAGCTTCCACACCAATGTACAACTCCAACCCTCTGGAGAACAGCTCCAGTCA
>NC_137682.1:2003322-2023322 GCF_963989245.1 Nansenia antarctica | reverse complement strand
GTTGTGTATAGACGTACTGGGTGGTGTGTGTGTGTGTGTGTGTTGTGTATTGACGTGCTGGGTGGTGTGTGTGTGTGTAGTGGTGTGTTGTGTGTGTTGTGTATTGACGTACTGGGTGTGTGTGTGTGTGTGTTGTGTATTGACGTGCTGGGTGTGTGTGTGTGTGTCCTCCAGGATATGAGGAACCTCAGGTTTGCGCTGAAGCAGGAGGGCCACAGCAGGAGAGACATCTTTGACATCCTGTTCAAATACACCTTCCCCCTCTCCCACAGTATGGTACGTACTACTACTACTGTCCTTACCTGTCTGTCTGTCTGACTGTCTGTCTGTCTGTCTGTCTGACTGTCTGTCTGTCTGTCTGTCTGTGTTCAAATACACCTTCCCCTTCTCTCCCACATCATGGTAGGTATCTATCTCTTTATGTATGTACTACTACTGTCCTTACCTGTCTGTCTGTCTGTCTGGCCATGGTACGTACTACTAGCTACTTTCTACTTTCTATTCACAGGCAGAAACAAAATCCCAAAAGACAGTTCCGTCAAGTGTCTTTTTGGAAACATTAAGTCCGACCTAATTTGACAAACATTGATTTGTGACAAATGTGACAGCATGAATTTACATTTTACTTACTTACTAAGTTCCAAAGAACGTATTAATGAAATTAAACAAGTTGTTGTTTTTTTTCATACAAAATATGACTACCCTGGTTAAATAAAGGATTAATAATAATTAAGAAAATTACCACATTCACTGTCAGCCAGTCTTCCAAAGCTGATAGAGGAAGAGGTGTAGATAGATGGGTATGTGTATCAGCTTGCATCATTAACAGCAGAGCGGGGTGTCTGGTGCAGAGGTTAAAGGTTAAAGCAGCCGGCTAGCAGTCAGAAGGTTGCTGGTTTGATCCTTGCCTAAGGAGAGAGTGGAGGACTGTCATTTAATGTTTATCTTGGGGGGATTTAACAGAAGCCTTCATTTACGATAAATACACGTGTCTAAGTAAGTGAATCATCTAACCATCAGTACTCATAAGACATACTAATCTATGCCAATTCCACAGGCAGGGTGTAGCCTACACCATCATTTTAAACACACATTTGAGATCAGATTCAACTTATCATCATTCACTTAGTCATTGTTATTGCAGAGTAAAAGCATCACACATGCTACAACAGTTGAGTAACTGCCTGGCTGTCTTAATGGAGGGGGAAAAAAGAAGAAGAAATGTAATTCTTCCTTCTTCTAGCATTGTGACTACCAATGTCCCCTGGCCTGAACCGAGATAACTTTTTCTTGCGATGACTGATGGATAAATGATTCACTTACAACAAATATATAACCTTTGTCTAAGTAAGTCACTTTGAATAAAGGCTAAGTCTGCTAAATGCCAAAGATATGAATGTAAATGTCAGTGCTTTACCACAGCACACTGGGCTCTCTCACTGGGAGAGGATGTAGTGTTTCATTCATTGTCATATTTGCTCTCTCTAATCCAATAACCTCAACAAACAAATCTCTCCCAGTCCCAGTTGACTCAGCCAGCCCTGCCCGTGTCTCTATGTCTAATGAAACCTCAGCTCTCTCAGGTCAACTCAACCACAGTCATCTCAGGGGAGGCTGGTGGAGGTAGGAATCGGAGAAAGATGGAGTCATTGGAATGCATGGAATGGAATGAGGAATGTTCTGTGTGTTGATATCATTCTGTGGTTTCATTCCATGCGTGACAGTGAGTGAGTCTGTCATGCTCCAGTACTCCCTGCCTGTGGGTAGGAACAGGCCCTTGTGGAGATGTTAAAGGTTAAACAGTGCCTATTGTAACCTCTCTCTCCTCTCCTCACCCTTTCTATCTTCTGTTCTTTTCCTCCTGTCTCTTGCTCTCCTCCTCCTCTCCTCCTCTCCTCTCCTCCCCTCTCTCCTCCTCTCCTCTCTCCTCCTCTCCTCTCCTCCTCTCCTCTCTCCTCCTCTCCTCCTCTCCTCCTCTCCTCTCTCCCCCACAGCCTCTGTTTGCGTACCTGAGTCAGGAGAAGTATGAAGAGCACGGCTGGAGCGTCTACAAGCCCATGGAGGAGTTCAGGAGACAGGTGAGGAGAGAGAAGAGAGCCGTTACCAGTCATGAACCTGTGTCTGCCTTTACCAGTCATGAACCTGTGTCTGCCTATTCGGTTGTTAAGTCTGACGTCAAACGTGACGTTTAGCAACTTCCAGGTCCAAACCAGAAATTCCCCGCACCAGAGTACCAGTGTACTACAGCGGTAGAATGACAGTTCAATCGTTTTTTAGACTCGGATCTATTCATACAACAAGGGACACAGCACTTTCCCGTTTTTCCCATATTTGTCAGAGTCTTTGAGCCTCGGAAAAGCGCTATACAAATATAATGAATTATTATTATTACTGAGGCATTTTGAAGACAGCGCCTCAGCCAACTTTGGCTATGGAACATCTAACTGCATGTTTAGCACATCACAACATACTGACAGAATATGAACATGCTAAAAACACATAACTACATCACACAGTCCTTGCTTTTGAACAGTCCTTATGTTTGTTTACGACAACTCATGTATCCCTAACACTCACCTCAGTACAAAGCAGGAAGGCAGACGATACAGGGAATCCAAAACAAGCTGAATTCAAATACAAATTAAGTACAAATACATACATTTAAATGAGTATTTAGTGATCCTGAAACTGTTGTTTGTTTTATTGAACCAACATTTAAACTCTCGTATATGAAAGAAAGCTCACTTTTCTTTTTGGTAATTTTCGCGACTTGACGATACCAGACTTGTTACCTCTTCCACCAGACACTGTCACATATGCACAATTTAGCAGAGAATAGTTTGCAGTTTTGCGTCATCATTGCTTATCCTAAAATATCTCCAAACTGCTGACATCCTCCTCGGCCTACTTGCTACGAGAGATTATATCACGTTGCTGTAAAGTGGTATCGGGAGCAGTTGTATCAGAGTAGTTTTACATGAACACAGTATCGGGTACGAGTACTGGTAGCGGTATCGGTGCATCCCTAATCACTACACAGTCATTTAACTGTCTTCTTTATCTACAGCTGTCTGTAAAAAGTTTTTTTCAAATTTCATTTGAGGTTTTTGATTGGATGTTGTTATTGTCACCAGTGGTGCAGCCTCAGCCAACAACTCCTCATCAGTAGTCTTCTGATTGGTTGCTTGTCTCCCCTCCCCCAGGGTTTACCCAATGACAAGTGGCGTATCACATTCATCAATGAGAACTACGAGCTGTGTGACACGTACCCCACCATCCTGGTGGTCCCCTTCAAGGCTACAGAGGAGGACCTGCGGAGGGTGGCCACCTTCAGGTCCCGAGGACGCATTCCTGTGAGTGGGGGTGGAGGGAAGTGGAGGGAGGGGGGGGGGGGGTGTAAGGTGGAGGGCCAAAGTAGTTCATTAAGTCCAATGCACACGGCGTGCGATTTTGTCGCACGACAACATTCGATTCTCAATTCACACCAATGAATGAATTAATGTGAATGGAGAATCGAATGTTGTCGTGCGACAATATCGCATCGCACGCCGTGTGCATTGCGATATTTTAGTATCGCAATGCTTTAGAGTGTGAACATGGCCACTAGGGTTGGGCGGTTATATACGGTTATACCGTAGACCGCGGTTTTCGAAAAATAGCATCTAGGTTTTTGTTGATACCGTCATAAAACTGTCATAAACAGCTAAATATAATATATGCCTTAAGAGTGTTTGTCCAGCACCACTGTCTGTGTGGTTGAAGATGCTACGAAAGTGATGACAGAACTTTTTGTAAAACAATGTAATTTGTCCAATAAATAACCTGTCAGAAAAGACTACTTATATTAGAAGCAGCGCTCAGAACCGCGTGTCACGTGACCAAGCTTCTCCTCAGGAGGAAACGTGATCACACCACCCGTCTGCTGCGACATGTAGAATTATAAGGTTCCATCTCCATTTTTGTCAAAATTTAGTTTTTTACATAATCTGATCCATTAGGTGTTTATTAATGCCTGTGTGGTGTTATTTTTAAAATGTAGACATTTTTGAGTTAGTAATTAATAAAATACAAAGGTTCCATCTCACAAAACATAATGGAATGTAAAAACTTTGACGCTCAATATCTCTGAACTGCCCTAAACGGAGATAGAACCATATCATTCTAAACTCACGATTTGGGGGACGGTTTAACCATATCAAAAATGAGAAAACCGCCCGACCTTATAGACCCACCCCTTCTCCTCCCCTCCCTCCTCCTCTCCTCCCCCCCAGGTGTTGTCCTGGATCCACAGAGAGAACCAGGCGGTGATCGCCCGCTGCAGCCAGCCCCTGGTGGGCATGTCTGGGAAGCGCAACAAGGATGACGAGCGCTACCTGGACCTGATCCGCGAGGCCAACGGCACCGCCAAGCTCACCATCTACGACGCGCGGCCCAGCGTCAACGCAGTCGCCAACAAGGTCAGGCCACCGCAGGGGTCAAAGGGCGTCACAGGGGGTCAAACAGAGGCTTTCTCGGATTGGTGGTGATGGGTGATGGGATCATGTCAAAGAGAGGGGGGGGGATACTGTAAAGAGGTGCAAGGTCAGAGGTCAGACAGAGTTCACCGTGTCGTGCTGTGCAGTACCTCCTGTAGAATCAACCAGGTAACCAGGGTTACCGTGCTGGTCTTAAAAAGTCTAAAATCAAGCAATCCGATTTATAAGGCCTAAAAAGGACTGTTGTGTTCTCGTCCACTGTAGGGTCAACATGCTAGTTGTCTTCTTGGTTGTTTACTGGTGTCAGAAGAAGTGACTGAGGTAGAGTGTAGACGCTAACAGAACACAACCTGTGTGTGTGTGTGTGTGTGTGTGTGTGTGTGTGTGTGTGTGTGTGAGTGTATTGGAGTGTGATGTAACACACACTGCTCGTGCAAAGTGTGTGTGATGATTCAAAAGACTAATTATTATGATTTTATTTTATTTTATTAATAACTTGAATGGATTGTAGGCTTGTAATGCTGTTCCATACATACATTTTATTTTTTACGTTTCTTACCCAACAGCTGAAAAACATTTGTTGCAAAATGGCTGTTCTTTCCTGGACGCCTTGGCCTGCGCAGCGCACCCAGCCCCTCTGTGTGTCCCAACGTCTGATAGAAAGTCAGAGAAAGCTTGTAGAGTCATGGTCAATTCCCTGTCCACTCAGTCCATTTCAGTTTAGCTGAGATTTCTTCAATTCTTTAAATGGAATTTGTGTTTACTTCCTAAATTTTACAATTTAAATGGACTTGGGTCGGTGCGTGCAGTGGAGGCTGATGGAGGTAGAACTCTAAGGACAGCCTCATTGTAGTAATGCATGGAATCGCACGTGTGTTTGATTCTATGCCATGCTGCATTACAATGAGCCCGTCCTCTGATTTCTACCTCCACCAGCCTCTCCTTGGTGCGTGTGTGTCTGTGATGGTGTCATCACTCTCTCTCCTCCTCTGACCTCTGACCTTCTCTCCCCTCTCTGGCGTTCCCTCCCCAGGCCACGGGCGGAGGCTACGAGGGGGATGAGTACCAGACCGCTGAGCTGGTGTTCCTGGACATCCACAACATCCACGTGATGAGAGAGTCTCTGAAGAAGCTAAAGGACATCGTCTACCCCAACGTGGAGGAGTCACACTGGCTGTCCAGCCTGGAGTCCACGCACTGGCTAGAGCACATCAAGGTGTGTGCATGGCGTGTTGCCATGTGACACACACACACACACACACACACACGTACACACGCACACACACACACACGTACACATGCACACACACACACACGCACACACGCGTACACACACACACACGTACACACACGTACACACGCACACACGTACACCCGTACACACACAAACACACGTACACACGTACACACGCACACGCGTACACACACACGTACACACATACACACACGTACATACTGTTGCCTACTAGCAGAACTTTCTCGGGGGGGGGGGGGGGGGTACATGATCTATTCTACGGCATCTCCAACCCGTTCCTCCCTTCCTATCACAGCTGGTGTTGTCGGGCGCCATCCAGCTGGCTGATAAGATCTCCGGGGGGAACTCTGTGGTGGTCCACTGCAGTGACGGGTGGGACCGCACGGCCCAGCTCACCTCTCTGGCTATGCTGATGCTGGACAGCCACTACCGCACCCTCAGGGGCTTCCAGGTTCTGCTGGAGAAGGAGTGGATCAGCTTCGGACACAAGTTCGCCTCCGTGAGTCACAACAGTCACAACGGTTACCGTCACCACGGTTACCGTCACCACAGACCCAAACATGGGCAGATTTGGATGGAATACAGTTATGTTATTATCTATAGGAAGGAAGCTACTACTACACTGATTGTGTGTGTGTGTGTACGTGTGTGTGTGTGTGTGTGTGTGTGTGTGTGTGTGTGTGTGTGTGTGTGTTCGTGCGTGCGTGCGTGTGTGTGTGTGTGTGTACGTGTGTGCGTGCGTGCGTGTGTGTGTGTACGTGTGTACGTGTGTGCGTGTGTGTGTGTGTGTACGTGTGTGTGTGTGTGTGTGTGTGTGTGTGTGTACGTCTCCAGAGGATAGGACATGGGGACAAGAACCATGCGGATCAGGACCGGTCTCCCATCTTCGTGCAGTTCATCGACTGCGTGTGGCAGATGACCAAGCAGGTGGGTAGAACACACACA
This sequence comes from Nansenia antarctica, assembly GCF_963989245.1. Taxonomy (NCBI): domain Eukaryota; kingdom Metazoa; phylum Chordata; class Actinopteri; order Argentiniformes; family Microstomatidae; genus Nansenia; species Nansenia antarctica. The sequence goes on along the minus strand of NC_137682.1, from coordinate 2,016,647 downwards.
GGGTTCCAGCGCTGGTCTTAAAAAGCCTTAAAGTCTAAAATCCGGCAATTTATAAGGCCTAAAATGGTCTTAAATGCAAGGGGGTTCCATTTAATTAGGTCTAAAGAAATGAGGTGCTAGGTCTTACAAACGAGATTAGCTTGTCCTGCCAGGAAGCACTTTGTTCTCTTCACGTCGAAGTGACTTTCTACAGTTTAACTGTTCATGTTAATACATTTACTTTTGAGTAATTATGGGACTTATTTATTTTTATATTAATTATCCTTCAGACTGTTTTTGTCTGTATGGCAGTGAAATCCCTAATTTCATCACCTCGAGGATGACAAAAAAGCTATGGTGTCGCCGCGAATAGGTCTTAAAAGGTAAATTTTACTTGTTAAAACTGGTAGGAACCCTGCCACACACACCCGTGTGGGACATGGGCCTAGGATTGGAGCAGCTCACCTTGCAGCTCCACCACAGTCTCTCTGGCCATGTGTTTTGCATTGGTAGTTCTCTCCCCCATACAATGAGAGTGAACGCTGTGGGGGTCTAGAAAGGGGCTCTATAGAAATGCAATGAATGAATGCACGCTCAGCTGCATGATGTGTAGCTTTACCACTACGTCTGCTGCCTGCGAGCAGGGCTTTGTGCTGTTGTTAACCCTCCCTCCCCCCCCCTCCCTCCCTCCCTCCCCCCCACAGTTCCCCACGGCGTTTGAGTTTAACGAGCGTCTCTTGATCACCATCCTGGACCATCTGTACAGCTGTCGCTTTGGAACCTTCCTCTACAACTGTGAGAGTGTGCGAGACCAACACGTAAGTCAGGCTATTCTCCCTCTCTGCCTCTCTGCCTCTCTCTCTCTCTGCCTCTCTCTCTCTCTCTCTCTCTGCCTCTCTCTCCCTCCCTCCCCCTCTCTCTCTCTCTCTCTCTCTCTCTCTCTCTCTCTCTCTTTCTCTGTGATCCCAACATAAACCCTATTTGCACAGGACTAGTATTATCTGGGGACCTCATGTGATTTTGAAATGACCCCCCCACGTCTGTGTTACATGCGGCACATTCGCACAGGATAAGCTAAGTCTGTATTTACTGATATTATCCCCCAGATATGATATCAAGGCTCTGTGCAACATAGATATGCAACAAGATATCTATGTAACAAAATATATATATACTGTATATAATGTCTATCAACATTTGGCTTTAGATTTGAGGTCTCCCTGCTGTGTTGCGATATGAGCCTCCTGAATTTGCACCCAGAATGCTGTCTGCCAAAACTTAATTTATCATTTCGACTGCAGCAGAAAAACCATGACAGAAAACAAAAAAAAACATTGCAAACGAACCCAAAATCACAGATGCCGATTGACTCTCACAGATCTAATCACATGACCTCTATGTTTTGCCGAAATACGGTCGGTAAGTTGCGGAGGATTGCGCAGGATTAAGAACACGGACGACCTGTTCTACTCTGACTTCCTGTTCAGTCTCACTCTGCCTCTCTTCCTCCCCCTTTCCCTCCGTCCTTTCAAACTGTTTTGTCCCGTCGCGTGCACTCTCTCCCTCTCCCCCTTCTTCTGTCACCTGCCCTCACTCTCTCTCTGTTTCCCTCTCTTTGTCCCTCTCTCCCTACTTCTCCTCCCCATCGTGTGAAATAGAGCAGAAGAGAGGGAGAGAGAGAGGGAGAGGGAGAGAGAGAGGGATGCATCAGTGAGTCTGGGGTTGGAGTAATCAAGCAGCACTTTAGGCGGATGAAACATCCCCTCTCTCCTCCTCCCTCTCTCTACCCTCCCTATCCCCCTCGCCCCCCTCTCTCCTGCACTCTCACTGAGAGAGGTCCAAAGAACTACATCTCTCTCTGCACCTCAGAACCAGACAGGGTTCTGTTTGCAGAGTCTGTTTAATGTTGCATCAGTGTGATGTGGCTGTTAGGTTTGTGTGGATTGTGGCCTGGGGTGGTCCAGTGGTCTAGCACCGCGGTCTACAGTGCACACATATGCCCATGTCGGCATGGGTTCGAATCCGGCCCATGCCCTGCTGACATGCCCTCTCTCCCTTCTTCTCCTTACTTTCCTCTCTGTCTTCACTGTATCTGTACAATAAAATGAACAATATGAGTGGGACTGCCCCACTCAGAAAAAAATACTTAAAAAAAAAAAAAGAAGGTGTGTGTGGGTTAGGGTTAGGTCTGGAAAGTTCTGGAATAAAATATTGAGAATTTCCAGACCTGGGAAAGTATGGAAAACCCTGGAAGTCTGGAAATAAATCTGTGATTCAAGACCTATTCAGCCATATTCATAGAGAAGAGATCAGAATTGTGTTTCATATTTATTTTTTTCAAAGACAGGTCATTTCGACAGATCTGTGTTACGCTAAACGGTGCCTTTTTTAACATGTGTGCAGACTCGTCCAAACACAGACCCACTAAGCAGTCTGAACATGTACGTCTGGAAGTTCTAATGTACTGTCGGTCTGGAAGTTCTAATGTCGGTCTGGAAGTTCTAATGTCGGTCTGGAAGTTCTAATGTAGGTCTGGAAGTTCTAATGTCGGTCTGGAAGTCTTTTTAAATGGAACATTAGTAGGAACCCTGTAATGAGCATACTGTATGTCTTCGCGTACCGTAGTTTAAGATATGGGTTTGCTTTATCTTTGATCATCAGTATAAATAAATTCAGTATTTTTTCCTTTATACATGACTTTCTCCCCGAGTCCTTCTCCTTCTTCTTATCTTACCTCTCTCCCTCCTCCCCCCTCTCCCTCTCTGTAGGAGATGAGGTTGAAGACTGTGTCTCTGTGGTCCATGGTCAACAGTACCAGTGACCTCTACATGAACCCCTTCTACACCCCAGAGTCCAGCCGTGTGCTCTACCCCGTGGCCAGCATGCGCCACCTAGAGCTCTGGGTGACGTACTACATCCGCTGGAACCCACGCATACGACAGCAGGTAAAACCCTGAACATGAACGGATGGATGAATCCACGGATGAATGAAACGATGGATAGATGAACAACACATTGTGACGTTAGAATTATAAGGTTCTATCTCCATTTTTGTCAAAATTGAGTTTTTTACATAATCTGATCCATTAGGTGTTTATTAATGCCTGTGTGGTGTTATTTTTTAAAATGTTGACATTTTTGAGTTAGTAATTAATAAAAATACAAAGGTTCCATCTCACAGAACATAATGGAATGTAAAAACTTTGACGCTCAATATCTCTGAACTGCCCTAAACGGAGATAGAACCTTATCATTCTAAACGGAGATAGAACATATCATTCTAACCTCACGACATTACTTCCACCTTGCTGACTCTGACTTTTATTGAAATGAATGATCACAGTTAAAAGAACTGAAGAAATTCAGAATTTACAAAAAACATCTTTCATCTTCTGTTGCTGCCATTATGGTTTAATGATGATGACCTGATAACAGGTGTCAGAAATAGGCAGTGGTTTGGCACTTATTGTCAGTTAGTGGTTGATGTAACTTTATTTATATAGCACCTTTCATACAAGAAATGCAGCTCAAAGTGCACAAATGACCTTAACAATTAGGATGTTTTGTCAAGATTTTAGCTGAACAACAAGACATCCAGAACTAGGCATAACCCCCATCAGTCTGTGACACTGTGTTTACCTTGTGGTCAGTGTGAGTGTGATCATGTGACCCCTCTGGGTGTTGGTTTGGTTGGCTCCCGTGTCTGTGATGCTCCTACCCCTAAGGGCATGCATTGTGTGCCCCCCCCATACACCCCTCTCTCCCCCTAGCTCTTCTGCCCTCCCACCCACACCCAAACCCTGTGCAAACACACACACACACACACACACACACAACATCCCTCTCCCCCCTTGGCGGTTGGCAGGGCCTGAGTCACTGGAGCAGAAAATCCTCTTTCCCTGTCCTAATTACACACACACACACACACACGCACACACATACACACACGGGTTTGGCGTCACACCAGCCTGCTACTCACAAAGAGCTTCACTTCACTAATATCAATAATGAATATTCACTAGATGTATGTTTTGTGTTCGTGTGTACATGCCAGTGATCTTTGCCTTAACATTGTTAACAGTCTCTCTCTCGTTCTCTCTCTCTCTCTCTCTCTCTCTCTCTCTCTCTCTCTCTCTCTCTCTCTCTCTCTCTCTCTCCCTCCCCACCCCAACCCCCCCCTTCTTTCTACGCCCCTTGTCCTCCTCTTTCCCTTTCCCCTTTCTCCTTCCCTATCCTACCCTCTCTGTCTCCCCCACCCCCCTCTCTGTCTCCCCCTGGTGGTTGGCAGCAGCAGAGCCCGGTAGAGCAGCGCTACAAGGAGCTCCTGGCTCTGAGAGACGAGTACCTGAGGAAGCTGGAGGAACTGCAGCTCTCTGACTCCTCCCCTTCCTCTCACCTGTCCAACAGCTCCGCCCCCTCCGCAGCCTCCCCCACGCAGCACATCACACACCTGCACACCCCCTTCTGATCTCACCATACACACACTCACTGTCTCTGTTTGACACCCGATTAAAAAGCATTCTTTTCTCCTCCCTTTACTTGATAGTAATAATCACAGATCTGTAACTGAGTTGATAAGTGAAATCAGGTTGTTGTCACTATCATCGCTTTCACCCATCCAACTGTGGCAGATCTGTGATTACTTCAAAGACAGCAGAAGAAAGGATTGCATTTTGACAGTATTCCATCAGAGACACACACACACACACACACACACACACACACACACGTGCACACACGTACGTGCTTTTACAGGAAGTTTTTGTACATAGTGATAGTAATAATGAGGATAACAAGGATAGTAATAATGTTGATAACAATACGTAATACCATTGGTGATTATGCAATATGTCACAGTAAAGCCTTTTCACGACTTTTATAGATCCGACAAAACGAAAGAGAAGCCTTAAAGATTCAAACACTTTACTGTTATAGTACAGGATGAATGTGTAGAGGTGAAGCTCATTCCTCCTGTGAACTCCCAGTGTCTTGTGACAGGTGGCTGCTAGCCAGGGAACCTGTTAGACAGGGACTCCGTTAGCAAGGAACCCTTAACCCTGTTAACTAGAGACTCTCTGCTAGCTAGCTAAGGACTGATAGCTAGAGACTCCCTACTAGCTAGCTCAGGACTCTGCTAGCCAAGGACTGATAGCTAGCTAGGGACTCTGTCGGCTAGTTAGGGACTCTGTTCACTAGACTGAGACTCCCTGCTAGGTAGCTACGGACTCTTCTAGCCAAGGACAGTTAGCTACGGATGCTGCTGGCTGGGGACTTCACTGGCCGAGGAGTCCCTGTTAGCTAGGGACTCCGCTAGACCTCTGGCCATAAGGATCTGTTATAAGACAATGCTTTAACTCCTTGATAACTGTGCTTCTCCAAGGCCATAACAGGGGCCCTGTTGTGACCGACAGACTAAAGAAACTGAGCTTAGAGACACGAGAGTGGGACTGGTGGTGCGTTTAACTGGGTTTTACATTCACCATGTCACTGTAAGTACAATGTAGGCTACGCAGACATGCCCCAATATGATCAAAACGTCAAAAGTCAACCAGTTTAATGTGATACTAAGTCTCTGATGACATTGTAGTAGTGCACTGTTATTGGTTTTGATTTGATATCTTGCTCTAGTTTTTGGGGATGCGCAGTGAGTCAGGGTGCCTCTGTATTGTACTGTAGTTGGTCTTTGGAGAACACAGGAGGGAATTGCATTGGTTCCTATAGGAGGAGCAGTGAGTTTTTAATTTGACACGTTCCACTCAGTCTAATAACGACGACCAGCTGTCCACAGTCTCTGGTACTGCCCGTCAATGGCCCTGTCTAGAAACAACCCCTTAGAGAGCCTACGCCATAGACACTTGACCTAACGCTTACGCCCTCTACGACACACAATCTTAACCCATAGATCCTATGCCCCTAGACACGTACCCAAACCCCTAGGACCCTACGCCCCTAGACACCTGACCTAACCCCTAGACTCTATACATGGTCGGAGATCTGGAAGGATTGGATAGGCATAGGTTAAGCGAGACGGTGAAACATTTCAGATAGCTTCTTCAAGGGCGATGGCGGAGCCGCTACCATCTACCTTTTCTCTAATCATTTCAGATCTAAACAAGGGTGTCTCACAGCGGGGATGTTTCTGGACAAGGCGTCTCTCTCATATTGCCAACACCCTTCAGACCCGGTCACACTCCCTTATTAGCATTACTGTTTGTTCCTGAACCACGGTTCTCAACTTCACTGAAGCTTGATGGACTCCCCAACGAGCATCCCATCTCATCTCAGAACAGTCACGGTACTGAGTAAATAGTTCTGTGGCTTCTTTTGGACTTAGGGTTGACTAGACTTACCACAGATTTTGGCGGTTGGGGATAAGATGTGATCGGGATTGAAAATGTCCCTCAAAACATTCTGAGTGCTTTATTCCGGGCAAAGCCAGGGTTGTCGACGGCTGGTCATGTTCAGTTCTGTGCCTTCGACTGTCTCGAGGTCCCCCCCTCAGGACGACTGTCTCGAGGTCCCCCCCTCAGGACGACTGTCTCGAGGTCCCCCCCTCAGGCGGATATTTTGTACCCAAACGTCAGTCTTTGTCTGTGGGCGGCATCTGTGGTGGCAGGGGGAAGAAAGGACGCTCCTGATTGGCTGATGATCAGCTGACAGATATTCTTGGGGAAAGGAAGCGTCTTAATTGGTTGATTTACATTTAAATCATCAATGTTGTTTCAGGGCCTTGGACTGTTACCTACAGAGACCCTGAAAACACTGCGAAACGAAACCCTAGTGGTGTCTGTCTGTCTCTCATTGATCATATGACATCAAGAGATATGAAGACACTTGTGTATTTAGTCCACTGATCCCTGTGTTGAAAATGTAACGATTTCATTATAGGAACCCTGGTGGGTCCAGGGGGCAAATTTAATGTTGAAATTAAAGTATTATAACCCCAACAAGTTCAAGTCCTTAACAATGTTCCTGTGGGTGCCCCCCAATTTCCACCACTGCCTACATCCTCACGTAGGTGGATGTAGGGGCTAAGAATCACTTGGGGTCTAGGGTTAGGCCTAGCTCTAGGGTCATATTCAGTGGAGCCTACCCTGGTCAGATTACCCTACCCTAATCCTGACCTTGATCATACGGGGGGATGAGAACAGATCTGACCCTGTGTATAGTTATGGGCAACTCCTACCCTAACTACGAATCTGTAAGAATCCGGGTGTTGTTTTTTTAACCCTTTCAGTCCTGTATGCCGCCCCAGAATGCTCTAGTTTGGAAGACTTTGGCCTCAGTGAGGAGAGTTAAGCATAAACGATCGCGAGGAAAAATAAACGACAACGACTCAAAACACTTTTGGTTGGTTGCGTTTTAGGGAAAAAAAGAGACAAAATCTATTTTGTTTATTTTTTACTTTGTACAAGTACAGTAATTATGTAATTACCTCAAGCAAAGCCTATTTTACTGTTGAAAAAAGTTCTATTGTTGTAAGATATAATTATTTTATTTAGTGTAAAATTTGACAGTTTTATAAAAAAAAGGAAAGTAATAAGAAAAATGTTTTCGTTTTTTGGGTTGAATTGTTGGTAATTTGTGGATTTCTGCTACATTCATTTAGATTTCTTTTTTTTTCTTTTACCTTACGGGCATTTGGGGATTTTTGCTTTCTAACAGAGAGGAGGATAGAAGAACCTTACTGAGTCACTCCTGGGTGAGTCGGTTGGGAACTGGTTCAGTTCTCAGTTCCTTTTGACTCTTCATCTGCGATTCTAAGAATAGGGGAATTGAGCACTGTGATTCTTTCACTCCAGTGATTTTTGTATTTCATTTATTCTACCTTAATTTAGGTAATCTTAGTTTAAAGGGATTTTCCTTTGTGTCATATACTCCTTCATGTATGCTCCACTGTATGTTGGCTGGCTCTTGTTATGTAAATAATACTGATTAAATTAATTTAAAGATTTCTCACTTAAATTGTTGTATCTGCTTGTTTCTTTCCCTCTCTTGGTTACTGTAAAGTGTCCTTTTCATCGGAGGCAGAAATCGGAGGATGGGCTCATTGTGATCCATGGAACGGGTTGAGGAATGGTATCAAACATGTGTTGATCCATGCATTACAATGAGCTCATCCTCCGATTTCTACCTTCACCAGCCTCCCCTGGTATCCTTTCATAACAGACTGAGGACACAGACAGTTTACTCCAAAATCTGACCCTTCTTGTTGCACCTTCACCTCAGAACCATCAGTGGCCAAGGGGGTTAATCCAACACCATGATAGGCCCAATATGAATGCAGATATTCACTGTAAAGTATAATATTGATGCTCTTGATCCATTCTGATATCTGGAGATGTCTCAGCCCAGCTGTCTCCCAGGATCTTGACCGACTTCTACCGCTGCACCATTGAGAGCATCCTCACTGTGCGCTGTGTCCGACCGGAAGGCCCCGGAAGGCCCTGCTACGGGTGGTGGAAACCGCCCAGCGTATCATCGGCACCAAACTCCCTTCCATCGAGTCCCTCCAGGCAATCCTGCGTGGCGGAGGGTGGCAAGCATCATCAAGGATACCTCCCCCACCCCAACCACGGTCTGTCTGACCCCCTACCATCTAAGAGACTCAGGAGGTACAGGATCCTCGGGTCTGTTTGACCCCCTACCATCTAAGAGACTCAGGAAGTACAGGATCCTCGGGTCTGTTTGACCCCTGACCCTGACCCTACCATCTAAGAGACTCAGGATCCTCAGGTCCAGCACCAACAGGCTCCAGAACAGCTTCTCTCACAGAGCTTCACTCTGATAAACAATCCCCCCCTCCACTGTTAGGATATATATTTTCTAAGGTTTTATTGTTAATTCTTCTAGCACCAGTTAGTTAGATATCTTATCAGTTTTCCTGTTATAATAGACACGTTATCAGTATGGTACCCTACACAAGACCAATTATAAGGTATTAGGGAGTTACTTTCTGTCTGGGACTGTTCTGTCTGGCCTTCAAGCCAGGTGCAGCAGAATACTCCTTTCTCAACTCTCACGACAAACACAAGACAACACTCAATTCATAGTTTTAGCCCATTATAATCAAGGCCATTAGGTGTTACATCATAGTGACCAAAAGGGGAAGGACTAAACGTATATAATAGCATGTCAAATCTGAAGTGAACAACCTTCCTCCTGAGACCGCCTCAGGAGTTAGGTCCAGCTGATCTCTGTACTCTATATGTCATTTTCAATAAATATACCAAGTGTGCATTAGAGAACTAGAGAACTACACACAGCCCTCACCCACCTTGAAAAGAGAAACTCTTACAGTCATGGACAAACATATTGGCACGCCCACACTTCTGTCACTTTTCTCACAGAAAATGGTTGCAATTACAAATGCTTTGATATTCACATGTTTATTTCTTCTTTTTTTTGCATTGTAACAACATGCAGAACAAAAAGAAAAAAGCCCAATATTGTTAGAGAGGGATAACCTAAACATAACAAAATCAGTCAGCCTTTATCCAACCAGGCAGGTGAATTAAGAACACATTCTCATTAGGCCTTTACATTAGGCACGTGGAGTCAATAACGGCTACCCCTGGAATACCAGGAATGTCATCCTCTGTTATGGGATTTGGCCATAATGGTCATAATAGTGCTAAACGTGCCCTGATCTAGGCATAAACAGTACTTATGTTTTAAATGTGGACTCCAACTAGATATATAAGTGTTTTATATTATGCTAAATGTAAAATTGTAGGCTATGATGTATGATATATTTTAATGTTTGATATTTGTAATTTAAGTATGTTTTATATGTTAAATGTTATTTGTAATGTATGTTTTAAATGTGGACCCCACTAAAAGTAGCTCATGGCTATGGGTATAGCTAATGGGGATCCTTCCAATAAATAAACAAATAAAGTTTATAAACAAATAAACAAATAAACAACACTGCCAACAGTCACAGTGGAAAGCGCCATTAGGGTTGCTGATGCTGAGATGAAGATGAGAATGTCCACATTTAAAACATACATTACAAATAACATTTAACATATAAAACATGCTTAAATTACAAATATCAAACATTAAAATATATCATACATCATACAATTTTACATTTGTGGAGTGGACCCCCCCTCCCTCTGCAGAGATGCATTTCGGGTCATCCGGGTAGTCTGGGGGGGGTGTTCTCTCTCTGCTTCCTCATGTAAATAAACACTCCTCCTCTTCATCAGTGACGCGATCACCGCTGCGCAACACAGGAAGCAGCGAACCTCCTCTGTCTCTGGTTCGGAGCGCTGAGCAGTGTCTATGGCGATGGTGCATCCTGATCCTGAACCAACACATCAATACTTAAACGCATCGACCCAGATCTGTCTGCATCGGAGAGGAAACTAAAGTGATCATCCAGCACGGAGAGGAAACGGGAGGATCGTGAAGATGGAAAAACAGTCTGGAGGAGCTGGGGGATCTGACGGTAAACCCAGAACTCTGTCCTCCTCCACCGCTGGATCGCATCATGCAAGCGTGGAAACACTGGACAGGTGAATGAACACAATATACTGTTCTGTGCACAATACTAGAGATATGCATGAAACTGTTCCAATGTGTTTAACAGATGTGGTGTGATATAAATGTGGTGCATGCATTCATTGGCATGTAAAGGCGACGCGACGTTGACACAGACTTGAGACATGACAGCAGTAGCTTTTTCTTTTCCTTTTTATGTTTTTCTTTTGTTGTTTTTGTTGATGTTGAATTGTTGTATTATTGCTCTTATTGTTGAATAAAAAGAAAATTGCAAAAAAAGGCGACGCGACGTGGGCGTGAACATCGGAGAAGACCGACTGGCTTACTGTTCTGTCATGTTCGGTTTTGCATTGAGCTTGTTTGTATTACATTGCTTGGAACTGTGTTTATTTGTATGATGCATTAGGCCTCTCTGTCTCCCTATGGGCGCGGTTAATCTCTACTATACTGGTGCTGGAATCAGGAATGTGTCTGGAGTATTCTGGTATTCCGACAATGATCTGTGCACCAGATGGGCGGAGGGCTGCTCGGGGGTCTGTGCCAAGTCAACACGCCTCTGATAGAAAGCAGCGGTCCTCCTCAAGCTCAAGCAGCCACGACCTACTTTTGCCCTTTTGTGTTTGTGATAAAATGGACAACTGACTAACCTACTACAGGTCCACAGAATGGTAGACATACAGTACATGATAACATTGGACATTGAATATTTCTCTTACTGTCTGTTTGTTTGTCTTTTACTCTCCCCCCCCCCCCCCCCTCCCCACACACACACACATACACACACACACACACACACACACACACACACACACACACACACACACACACACACTCCCTCCTTTCCTTCCTCTCTCCAGTCCCACAGGGTCTCATGTAGAGTGGTGTAAGCAGCTGATAGCAGCGACCATCTCCAGTCAACTCGGATCCGTGCCCCCCGAAACAACTTCACGGGACTGCAAGGTGGGCTACACACACACACACACACACACACACACACACACACACACAGTTTCAGCATCCACACTCAGTGCTCATGTCTTCAAGTGTTATGCTCCTTTTTATTGATGATGATGACGATACCATTGTATAGTATTATAGTAATATATAAGTAATAATAAGTAATAATATACACAATTACAATTCATGTTTACGCGTAGGCCCTGGCTCGTCACACACACACACACACACACCGACACACACACACACACACACACACACACCGACACACATGGCATTTCTCATACAGATGTGTTTCTGACTGGCAGGTTGGTTATGTTGGGAGAAGAGCTGATCTGAGGGTAAGGTTGACAGCAGTAGGTGTGTGTGTGTGTGTGTGTGCGTGTGCGTGTGCGCGTGCGTGTCCGTGTGTGTGTGTGCGTGCGCGTGCGTGTGCGTGTGCGTGCGTGTGCGTGTGCGTGTGCGTGTGCGTGCGCGTGCGTGTGCGTGTGCGTGTGCGTCCAGATTCTGGTCTTCATGTTCTAGCTCAACTGCTGCAACCTTACTGCTCTGTCATGCTTTGGGAGTTGTAATGTGTATTTGTATTTATTTAACCAGACAGTCACATGGTCCCTAACAAAGGACTTACAACTAGTTTAAGGGTCCAAGGAGGGAAGAAGGTTCTAGAAGGCCGTTATAGGGAAGGTTCTAGAAGGCCATTATAGGGAAGGTTCTAGAAGGCCATTATAGGGAAGGTTCTACGTAGAAGGCCATTATAGGGAAAGACATTGTGACCCTGCTTGAATGTTTCTATCGTGCATCCTTCCTTCCTTCCTTCCTTCCTTTTCCTGAATACTTGAGGTCTTGAGGCACCTTGTGTCTTGGTACTGTGTGCTGTTATATAAGACTAAATGTTGAGAGTATGAGTCATGCTACGGTGGGGTGCAAAAACTCCTATTCAAAATGCCTTTTACAATTAATATCTAAGTGAAAAGAAGCAAACCTAACCTCTGGTCAAACCTGACCTCTAAGTTAAACAGGACACATTTCATCACATTTTAAAGCAAGATTATTTTTTATTTTTAACTTTTTACAATTTCAAAATAATAAAACAAGGAAAAAGACCTTGTGCAAACGTTTGGGAACCCTGTCAGCTAGTACAGCTGTAACTCCTCCTCGGGCGACTATAACCGCTTGCATACGCTTCCTGTAGCCAGCCAGCATCTAGAGACTGTGATGGCCATTCCAAAACCTTCATCCGTCTTTCCTGGAGGTACTTCATGGTTGATTTTGAGGTATGCTTCGGGTCATTGTCTTGCTGGAATACCCAACCTCTCTTCAACTTAAATTTCTGGACTGACCTTCGAACATTAGCCTCTAGAATGTCTTGATATGGTGGAATCCATTCTTCCTTCCACCCGCACAATATTGCCTGTGCCCCCAGCTGCTACACAACCCCAAAGAATAATGGATCCACCTCCATGGTTAACAGTTGGCAAGGTGTTCTTCTCTACAAATGCTTCACCTGTTTTTCAAACATACCTTCTTTGGTTGTGGCCAAAAAGTTAAATTTTGGTTTCATTAGTCCAAAGCACATTGTTCCGATAGGCTTCAGGTTTTCCAGAAGCTTACCTGTACAGTTCCACAGTGTATTTATGTCTTCATAGTGTTTTTGTTGGCTACATTAACTCTTTCACCTTGTAAGGAAGGTGCATATGACCTTTTCATTTTGCACTGTGAACATTAAAATTCTGATTGACATGTCCCCTTGTTTATGATATTCTCATCAACATCTGGCCCTAGTAGCTACTAACAGTGAAAAACATGTCCATGCTAACTTTAGCTAAACCAGACGAACAGCTAAGTTAACCACATGAAAACGTTAGTCTAATAAGTGTTGT
>NC_137682.1:1993322-1995822 GCF_963989245.1 Nansenia antarctica | reverse complement strand
GGAAGGTGGAATCTTCATGAAGAAGGTTTTCAGCTGGATTGATTGGTTGAGACACCTTGTGACGTTAGAGTTATAAGGTTCTATCTCCATTTTTGTCAAAATTGAGTTTTTTTACATAATCTGATCCATTAGGTGTTTATTAATGCCTGTGTGGTGTTATTTTTAAAATGTTGACATTTTTGAGTTTGTAATTAATAAAATACAAAGGTTCCATCTCACAAAACATAATGGAATGTAAAAACGTTGACGCTCAATATCTCTGAACTGCCCTAAACGGAGATAGAACCTTATCATTCTAAACGGAGATAGAACCTTATCATTCTAAACTGAGATAGAACCCTATAATTCTAAGCTCACGACCTGTCCCTCTCTGTCCCTCTCTGTCCCCCTCTGTCCCTCTCTGTCCCTCTCTGTCCCTCTCTGTCCCTCTCTGTCCCCCTCTGTCCCTCTCTGTCCCTCTCTGTCCCTCTCTGTCCCTCTCTGTCCCTCTCTGTCCCCCTCTGTCCCTCTCTGTCCCTCTCTGTCCCTCTCTGTCCCTCTCTGTCCCTCTCTGTCCCCCTCTGTTCCTCTCTGTCCCTCTCTGTCCCTCTCTGTCCCTCTCTGTCCCTCTCTGTCCCCCTCTGTCCCTCTCTGTCCCTCTCTGTCCCTCTCTGTCCCTCTCTGTCCCTCTCTGTCCCCCTCTGTTCCTCTCTGTCCCTCTCTGTCCCTCTCTGTCCCTCTCTGTCCCTCTCTGTCCCCCTCTGTCCCTCTCTGTCCCTCTCTGTCCCCCTCTGTCCCTCTCTGTCCCTCTCTGTCCCTCTCTGTCCCTCTCTGTCCCTCTCTGTCCCTCTCTGTCCCCCTCTGTCCCTCTCTGTCCCTCTCTGTCCCTCTCTGTCCCTCTCTGTCCCTCTCTGTCCCCCTCTGTCCCTCTCTGTCCCTCTCTGTCCCTCTCTGTCCCTCTCTGTCCTGTCGTAGCCCCTGTTTGCCTTCCTGTATAAGGAGGAGTTCCCCGTGGACGGCTGGAAGGTGTACGACCCCATGGCAGAGTACAAGAGACAGGTAAGAATAATAACAATAATAATAATAATAATAATAATAATAATAATAATAATACATTAGACTTATATAGCACTTTTCTAGACACTCAAAGACACTTTACAAACTGAAAAGATTGAGTAGTAATAATAAAAAGAAACAAGAAAGAAATAGAGAAAGAAAGTATAGGGGTCTAATTAAGGTAGTGCTGGGGACACATGGGAAGGGGAGGGAGGGGGAGAGGGTTAACTGGTGAAGGGGAGCTTGAAGAGGTGGGTTTGGGTTTGAGGGCCTGTTTAAATGTTGGGAGGGTGTTGGCCTGTCTGATGTGGTTGGGGAGGGCGTCCCAGAGGGATGGGGCTGCGGCTGAAAAGGCCCCGTCACCCCAGGTCCGGAGCTTGGTCCCGGTGGTCTATGGTTTCCAGGTAACCATGGAAACATGCAGGAGAAATCTATATAGAATTGGATCTTCAAGGTAACCTACTGCAGATGACAATAGCTCTTACATATCACCACCTTCTTAAAAGAATGGCTTATGTCACTTTTGAGGAAATGTTTTGGCCTAAATCTCATATATTCTAGATTGGGTTCACGGTTTATTCTGTTTTTCCTCAAAACTTGAAAACATGACGGAAGCCATTATTTTAAGAAGGTGAAGATAATATGATTCCCTTGAAGCGGTATCTTCAGCTCCTCCTAGGTGTTCTCAAGTGTGTCATGCATGGGGCGCTTAGGTGGCGTAGCGGGTTAAGCATCGACCACGTAACCGCAGGGTTCCCGGTTCGATTCCGGCCGTGGACATATCCTGCATGTCATCCCTCCTCTCTCTCTCTCACCCATCCTTCCTGTCTAAATCTCTACTGTGTCTGTCAATAAAAGGAAGAATATGAGTGGGACTGTACGGAGCCCCCCTGGGGTCACATGGTAGAAAAAAATTAGTTGATGTGTGAATCCGTTCCCTCTATTTAGTAAATCTGTTCCCTCGGTAATTTGTTAGGGTTATGGTTACGATCGCAAGGATTCTAACCCTAACCCTAATCCTTGCGATCGTTCTGGCTCGTAGGGCCTAACCCTAACCCTAACCCTAACGAATTACTAAACCGAGGGAACAAATTACTAAACAGTAACCCTCCTCCAACCCTCCTCCTCCTCACGGTGGTCTTGTCCTCAGGGTCTTCTCTCTCCCTCCCTCCCTCCCCTCCTCCCTCTCATGCTGGTCTTGTCCTCCAGGGTCTTCCCAACGAGAACTGGACCATCAGTAAGATGAACAGCAGCTATGAGGTGTGTGACACCTACCCCGCCCTGCTGGTCGTCCCCGCCAACATCCAGGACCAAGACCTCCGACGCGTGGTGTCCTTCAGAGCCAAGCACCGCATACCTGTATGTACCTGTCTGTCTGTCTGTCTGCCTGTCTGTCTGTCTGTCTGTCTGTGTCCTTCAGAGCCAAGCACCGCATACCGGTCTGTCTGTCTGTCTGTCTGCCTGT
>NC_137682.1:1973322-1985822 GCF_963989245.1 Nansenia antarctica | reverse complement strand
GTTTATTAATGCCTGTGTGGTGTTATTTAAAAAATGTTGACATTTTTGAGTTAGTAATTAATAACATACAAAGGTTCCATCTCACAAAACATAATGGAATGCAAAAACTTTGACGCTCAATATCTCTGAACTGCCCTACACGGAGATAGAACCTTATAATTCTAAACTCACGATGTGATGTATTCACTATGAAGTCATGTGATGTATTCACTATGAAGTCATGTGATGTATTCACTATGAAGTCATGTGATGTATTCACTATGAAGTCATGTGATGTATTCACTATGAAGTCATGTGATGTATTCACTATGAAGTCATGTGATGTATTCACTATGAAGTCATGTGATGTATTCACTATGAAGTCATGTGATGTATTCACTATGCATATTAGGAATAAGCTCATGTTCATATCGGGACATAATCCTTGCTTCTCCAGCCCACTGAAGTGATGTATTCGCTATGCATACTAAGTAGTAAGCAAGTGTGCATACTAAGTAGTAAGCAAGTGTGCATATTATTGCAACACTGTATTGTTGCCCTGACTCGAGGTTTACCTTTGTGTATGGTGTGTTCTCTTTCAACACGTTCCTTTGACAGTCTGTGCATTTGATTTTATATTGTCTGTGCTTTTTGTTTTTTTACTTTGTCTGTATTTCTGTCTAATTGATTTTCACAGTGATTATGGAAAGTCCCATATGATTAATCTTTTGTGCTTTTCCCTTTTTGACATGCCTGTGATTTTGCCAAACCATTGTGATGTTCTCGTACCCTACCCATTGAGTATTATTACTATTTGTGTTCATAACAAACCTGTGTTGTAAGCAGGTTGGTCTGAAGTAGCTACAGATCTCTCTGTATGTGCTGGGCTACAATCACTGCATTGTTACCAGTGAATGAAGGTCAATTATTTCATCCATTAATTAAGTTGCTCTTAGTTCTGTCTGCTACTGCTGTGTTTGTCTGCGCTCATATAGCCCCCTAGTGGTGACTGAGACACACGGCAGCAATACTGACCTTTCTCAAAATGTGAAAAAGATATACATTATAGTGTCCCCGGTAACTGATACTATACTATACTCAGAGTCTTTTGGACATTGCCTATCAACATATATGATCTCATGCTTTTGACATGACTAACATAGCATCCGTTTAATGACAAATATGTTTACTAATCAAGTGTTCATGATTGGAAACATCATATTCATATATTTGTGTTAGTTTCTCCGACATCTCAACCTTTGCCACGACACAGATCTTCAGAATCAGACAAAGACAATGTTCGACATGCTTTTCTCTGATAGTCTATTGTCATGTCTTCTACCGTATGTTTTGTATATTAAACAATTTCTTGTGTAATCTGTTGGTTTTTACCATTTCGCATAGGGATGCCCCGATCCCACTTTGTCACTACCGATACCGATACCTGGGCTTCAGGTATCTGTGATACCGATCCGATATTTGTATTTATTTTTATTGTATTTATTTTTACCCCTGAATAATAACAAATGCTTCCCCAGTATATAGTCCACAACAACAGTTGGCTATTAAAGACTGCCAAGAAAAACAGTACTCTGCAGTACTCAGCTGGTTTAAAGTTAAAACAATTTAGCAGCATTCAGCATTGTAGAAAAAAAAAGTTACTGTCTGATTTCTAGTTTTAGTGTCTTCAGGTTATTATTCTATTTATCTTCTCTTACAAATGGCAAATCAATTATAGCACCCTTTTTGTAGCCTGGTGACACCCGCTGGTGAGACCAGAAACCAGTCGCAGAATCGAAGGGGTCGAAAAGTGAAACTTATTGTGTCAACAACATCTGATTTTTTTTTCTTTTTTATAACAGGCAACTTGAAGTTTTAAGGTAGCCACTCGATATAATATACAACAGTTTAACGATCACTACAGGATCAATACATGTGTGTATTGGATTCACTGTCCTCGTTCGCTGCAGGCTGCCGGTAAGTGATAATGACTGGTAAACATGCTTTCGTTTTAGGACGTTCAAAAGCAAGTACTGTGTGTTCATCTAATTATGTGTAGGTATGTGTTTTTAGCATGTCCATGTTCTCTCAGCATGTTGTGATGTTATAAAAACGCAGTTAGACGTTCCTAGCGATGTACCACTGTTAGCCGCTAGCTGTTAGCAGCGTTTGTTGTTGTGGTTTGATCACTTTTCTCCTGTCTCCTGAGGTGCACCAACATTCAAATACTCGTGTCGTCTTTAATTTGTTCCCGATTTCAATGTATGACGCATCATTTGAAAGCTTACAATGTGTAGTTTCAAAATATGTAAAAAAAAAAAAAAACTTAGGCAAATAGTTTATGATTTCACCCAGTGGCGGCTGGCCGATAGAGGGCGCTGGGGCGCCGCCCCCACCTTCACAAAAAAAGTTTTTTTTTTAAATAAACATTGTTTATTCACAAAATGCGGCTGATATTCTGTCTGCGCCTATCAGCATTCATTAAAAATCCTCCAATACAATAAACATTTTTATCTGTGTGTGTGTGTGTGTGTAAAACTCACTGTTAAAATACATAGGGGAGAACGCGGGGGCGCCGGTCAATGGATGTCTATGCCAGGACGAATACTTTTCGTTTACACGTGAGCTGTAGCAGCGCTCCAATTGGCTGTCTCTATTTCTTGGCCAGGGCGCACAAATGTGCGTCCTCCTGAATCTCCTGTTGTATTGCAGACAATGCATTATGCTGAGGACTCCCGACTTCCGGTTTTCCGGACTTCGGGCTTCCGGAGTATTTTAAATGAACATTCGTAATGTCTGTCTCTGATGTTCATGGTCAATTAAATCAGCCTATTTTGTGCAACTAATAATGTTCCCGCTAATGGGTTAACCAAGCAGCCTCGCACCTAACGTGCAAGCACCTATCTTCGAACTATTCATAGCAATATGCGCGGAGCAAGGCGGAGGTACGGGTAAACACGGCTCATGTTCTGTCATCAAAGGTAAGAGTTGGTTTTCTTTAACTCAGCTGATGCATTGTTGTGTTTCTGACATGGTCTGGTTGTGTTTCTGACATGGTCTGGTTGTGTTTCTGACATGGTCTGGTTGTGTTACTGACATGGTCTGGTTGTGTTACAGACATGGTCTGGTTGTGTTACAGTCATGGTCTGGTTGTGTTTCTGACATGGTCTGGTTGTGTTTCTGACATGGTCTGGTTGTGTTTCTGACATGGTCTGGTTGTGATACATCATTGAATGTGTTGACCTGCTGTGATGTGTTGACCACCATCACTCTCCATCATCATCCATCATGTGTCTATGAAATAGATAGTACCGGTACTGTACTACTGACTGCAGCATTCATCTCTGCTCATTGATGTAGCCATGTCACACAGACACATAGTACACATATTCATCTGCTACCTTTATTAACCTGAGTGTAGCTGTGAGGCCTGTACTAGCCTTGTTGACTAGACTTCCTCCTTGTCTGACACTGGGTATTGGACCGTACCGACGTCCATAGACCGGTCACTCTTCCACCTCAGTGTCTGTAGTTGACAGGGTAACTTCTCCATGGCCCACACGGTCATTTTAAGGGTGAAAGTTGAAATTATACAATGGTTGTAACGCCAGTGCGTGTTTATGCGCGTGCACGCGGAAAAAAACCGTGCACGCGAAAAAAAACGCGCGCTGCGCGGGCGAAAGAGGACCCCCCCGCCACACTGCTGTGCCCCACCCAAAAAATTTTGCACCAGCCGCCACTGATTTCACCAGCTGGCTTCATGACAATGTCAGACTCATGACACACAGGTAGCTACTAGCCAACGCTCATGCGTGTGACCACTGACTACTACTACTACTGTTGTCATCATGTGAGTGACACGCCGGATCAGAGCCTATTTTTGTTCATGTCTGATCTGTGATTCAGCATTCTGGACCAATATCGGACAGATACCGATGCCGTGGATCGGATCAGGACATCCCTAATTTCTTCTGTAGAAATGTTAATTATTTTTTATTGGAACAGGTAAACGTGCCAATCTTTACGAGCCATGTGAAAGACACTTCTGACATTCCACTGACAAAAAATATCAAATACAAAAAGGAAATCAAAGTCTTTGTTGTCTTTTGTTTTCAAATGATTTTATTGGGTTTCATCATCATGGTATGAACAGCTTTCCATCATCATGTTTGTCCAGTCAGTGAGAGACAGCAGTGAGGTGACAGAGATGGTCCTAGAGACTAATCACTTCACCTGTGAACAGTATCCAACATTCACAAGTGTGTGTGTGTGTGTGGGGGGGGGGGGGTGTGTGTGTGTGTGGTGTGTGTGTGGGGCAGGGGGGGGTACAGTTGACAGGCACTAGTGGAGCAGGTAGTGTTACGTGCAGAAGGCCATTCCGTATCTGAACTGTAATGCTTCATGTTTACATTGTGATGTCATAGATCATCCTGGATCATCATGACCGAACTAGAATGAGATGAGGAATAAGAATTACGCAGTGATGTCATAATGATGTCATGCACCTCAGGAGACCTCAGGAAGTGGAAGCCTATCTCTACAGTTTCAACTGCAGTGACACTATTGGACCAATCATTTCCATTCCATTTTTCGTCAGTGGGCCTAGTCATCATTCACCACCACCACCACCACTGTCCTCGACCGACTACGACAACAACAACAATAACACCACCGTTATCATCAAACCTCCCTAGCTAACCCAATGAGAAACACTTCCAAAGACTACATACTAAACATAGTACCAAACATGCGTTTATGTACAGTTTCATCGTTATCGTTTGCTACCCTTCTATCTACGCCTGTATGTGTAGAAGGAGACACCCTGCCTTGTTGGGCTGTTGCTGCTGGTAGCAGAGGACGCTAGCAGGGGTAGAAATCTGAGGAATGGCATGAGGAACGGTATCAAACGTTGATGCCATTCTTCATGCCGTCCCATAGCATTACAATGAACTTGTCCTCCGATTTCTACCTCCACCAGCCTCCACTGGCTGATGGTCAGTGTACCATAGAGCCCAGAAAAAAACAAAGTAACCAAGTGCGACCTTGAGCCTTAGGCCTGCAGAGCAAGCTAGCTAACTCTAACTCTGAATCACTGATTCATGACTCATAGAAGCTTCGTTACGTCTTCAGTTCTAATTTCCATTCAGGCAAATTCTCCATACTGCATCCGTTAGATGAGAAGCCCCAATCAATAGGCTACCGTTCTGATTGACTGGCAGGTTTCACTCACACGCAACTCTGTGCTCATCTCTCTCACGGCCAATAAGCCTCGTCTATAGGGGTGGGAGTGGGGGAACTAAGAGATTATCTAAATTTGGGTTAGAAATGTACATATTTGTGAGGATTTCTTTATGTACCTATTTTTATTTTTTTATTTGATTGAGTGATCGTATGTGATTGTATGTGATGCTTTAGTGAGGAAGACACCTGTAAACATTCAAATTGGCCTTAAAAAATTCCAAGCTTTGTGAAGACGTCTTTAGTTTTTAGTCGTTTCGTTCTTTTTTTTTGGTCGTGCCCAAACAACCTCACATCCAACCGTTTATAAAATCACTTTTTCTTTCCCGACCCGTGCACACACCCAGCATTTGCTCTTGCAGAACAATTACAGAATCAATCAATCAGTCAATACATCAATCAATCAATCAATCCACCGAACAATCAATTAAGGAGTCAAATCTCCAATCCATCAACGCTACATCTTTGGTGGCTTGTCTTTTT
The DNA here is from genome assembly GCF_963989245.1 of Nansenia antarctica. NCBI lineage: Eukaryota > Metazoa > Chordata > Actinopteri > Argentiniformes > Microstomatidae > Nansenia > Nansenia antarctica. Next base: position 1,980,122 of record NC_137682.1, on the reverse strand, counting down.
TTTTTTTGCTACAAGCGATTAACGCTATATCAAACTGAGATCGAAAAGAGTACATTCGGTAAACATTCGTTAGAAACATTCGTTGTTGTGTGTAAAGTTCTCACCAGAGCTGGGGTCACTCACACTAGCGTTCTGTTTTCTGTTTTCATTACCTTTAGATCCACTTGATTTAACAGGGTCCAACGTATTGGCACCTAATAGCATAAACGGCAAAGTAAAAGTGCCACAGTCACACCAAACCACCCTACATACTAGCCAAGTTAAACCAAGCCCACCTAACAGAAGTGAAGGACAACAGAAGCTGTTCTGAGGCCGTGTCTGGCTCTCACTGGGGGTGGTGGAGTACTGCAGGGCCCAATGTGAGTTACAGGGTAGTAAGGCATAGAGAGAAGCACCATTGGTAGTTAGCAGTGCACACCTGAATCTGGGTGTGAGGGATGGGAGGAGAGGAGAGGAGAGGAGAGGAGAGGAGAGAGGAGAGGAGAAGAGAGGAGAAGAGAGGAGAGAGGAGAGGAGATGGGGGGGGGGAGGAGAGGAGAGGGGAGAGGAGAGGAGATGGGGGGGGAGGAGAGGAGAGGAGAGGAGAGGAGAGGAGGGGAGGGGAGGAGAGGAGAGGAGAGGGGAGAGGAGAGGAGAGGAGGGGTGGGGAGGGGAGGAGAGGAGAGAGGAGAGGGGAGGGGAGGGGAGAGGAGAAGAGAGGAGAGGAGAGGAGAGGAGAGGAGAGGGGAGGGGAGGGGAGGGGAGGGGAGGGGAGAGGAGAAGAGAGGAGAGGAGAGGAGAGGAGAGGGGAGGGGAGGGGAGAGGAGAAGAGAGGAGGGGAGAGGAGATAGGAGAGGGGGGGTGCTGGAGCATCACAGAGTGGAGTGGCTATTATAGGCTGCTGCGTTTCCAAGGCAACAAGGGAGCCAAACGGAACAGGGTGCAGCATACAGTGGGGCGTGGCGCTGACGGCCCTAAGTTTGTATTCTGGAATAAGAGACACTTGGAAACTTTTTTAACTACCTAAAAAAAACATCAGATACAAGTTTTAAGCTTAAGTATAAGACAAACTCCACTCGTCAGTAAACCGTGGTGTATAAAGAGTGGGGGAGCGAAAAAACGCGCGCGCACACACACACATTGTAACAAGAGTGTAGTAGGCTATTATACCGTAATATTCAGGATACGTTCATACAACAATAATAGTAAAAACACAGAACAGCTCACAGCATTATTTACAAGCTTCATATCATATCTCCCTAGTTTTCTAAACACCACCCAACTGCAACAAAGCAACACCCATTAGAAATACTAGTCAACCTAAACTATATACCTAAACTACGCTGTTTAGTATTGCTAACCCTTCTACGGCTCTATAAATTACTTCAATTAAAAAAACAACTCCAGTCTCTATAATAGCCATGATATCAACTTCAATATTCAAAGGTCAAAGGTTAAAATATTATCGAAGGCTTCAGTTTCACATTGACTTCACCCTTAGTGGGGCATCGCAACAGAACAAACAAATACACACAAACAAAGATAGCGTCATCGTACCTTCATGACAATCACGTTTCCAACACATTTAAACTTCTCCCTCTCCTTCTCCTTCTTCTTCTCCAAATCGTATTATTAAAAAATGCAACTCATAGTGTTGACAGTAAAGCAGCTCTGGGGTTTTAGTAAGTCATTTATAAATGAACGCCAGTTTCTTTTTCTTTTTTTCTTTCCGTCCTTTAAATGGACACTATAAAAGGCAGCAACCACTGCAAAACACTCCCTCAGGACAAGGCGAGTATATATATATACAATGAAGGTAGAAATGTTACAAAAACACATGGATATACAAGGTCGTGAGAGCGGAGGGGGGGGGGAAATGTCTACAATGCTTTGAAGTTTAAAGAACTTTCACCACTAAAACGGAACAAACGCCGTCCTGTAGGTTCCATGAAAGTGCATTGGGGATTATCAACTCTCATAATAATGCAACGTGGACAACATAACAAATCTCTTCTCTTTGATATGTCAAAGCAACGCGAATCCACCCACTATTTCGATTTAGACAAGACTCCTGCACCAATCACAGGGCCTGCGCTGATTAGATAAATTGGGGGGGGACAGGGGGGGACAGATTATGGAAAAAGCACGTGGGCTATACTTGACATCATCTCAAACTGTCTGTTAGAAATAGCATGAGATGACATGCTTCATTCAGACTCCTCCTCCTCCTTCATAATCATATTGTAATCGGATTGTAAACAGGCATTATTAGTGGTGTAAAAAAAACAGACAAATAAATAAAAATGATATGTACACAACAATGTTTTGGCAGAGGTAGGTCTACAGAGCTTGGACAGACTGGCCCCCCCGTGCCGGCACCCTGTTTCACATGATAATCACATTGCTAAACGTCACGTTTGACGTCAGACCCGTATTCTAGAATGTAAGTCCTATTCGGTTGTTAAGTCTGACGTCAAACGTGACGTTTAGCAATTTCCGGGTCCAAACCAGAAATTCCCTGCACCAGAGTACCAGTGTACTACAGCGGTAGAATGACAGTTCAATCGTTTTTTAGACTGGGATCTATTCATACAACAAGGGACACAGCAGCACTTTCCCGTTTTTCCCATATTTGTCAGCATCTTTGAGCCTCGGAAAAGCGCTATACAAATATAATGAATTATTATTATTACTGAGGCATTTCGAAGACAGCGCCTCAGCCAACTTTGGACCCGGAAACACGTCACATCACGACAACCGAATTGTAGCATGCCATCACATTCTGACATAGAATGCCGTGATCATTCCGATCTTAGTTGTATTCTAGAATGGAAGTCCTATTGTAGAACGCTACCATGGAAGGGTTGGTGCCGACACAGGGTTGTTACCATTCTACACTGTTCTCTGTATTGCTACAACTCTCTGGGTGTGAGGGGAGGGGACATCTCTCCGAAGTGTGTGTGTGTGTGGGTGTGTGTGTGTGTGTGTGTGTTTAAGTGGGGGGGGCTCTTCGTGGGAGGAGTTTGTGGGTGAAGGTGTAAGGGGACACGGGAGCAGTAAACGAGAGAGGGTGGTGGTGTTACACTGTGTTCTCCTCGCTGGGGGGCTCGGCGTTGGCGGGCTCCAGCAGAGTCTGTTGAACTGCGGGGGGGAGAAAAGAGGAGAGAGGCTTACAGACGGCTATAACACGGTTATAACACCCATAGTAAAGGAATGGTATCAAACACATGTGCGCTGATGTGCTTTGATAGTGTTGTTTACCTGGAGGTTCTGAGGAGGCTGGGGGAGGTAGAAATCGGAGGACAGGCTCATTAGAACACGTTTGATACCGTTCCTCGTTCCGTTCCATGCGTTACAATGAACCCGTCCTCCCATTATTCCACCAGTCTCCCCTGGAGGTGCATTTGCTTTACTATCACCACCATTCCTTCATTTGAAGTCACATGTAACAGGCTAGATTCTGTTGTTCCTGTGATTAAACTACCTTTGGGAGATGCTGATCTTAGTGCAAACTGCACAGGAAGCAGCTGGTTGATTATAACACTGGGACATTTCAGTTGATGAGGGAAATAAAACCTTTCTCTCTCGCATCTCTGTTGTTCTCCTTCTCACCAGACTGGTTCTCTGCAGCTAGCGAACACTCTGGGGATTAATGTTACCAACATTCCATGAGGTCTTCGTGTTTCCCCTCTCCCTCCCTCCCTCCCTCCCTCCCTCCCTCCCTCCCTCCCTCCTCCCATCTCCCTCTCCCTCTCCCTCCCTCCCTCCCTCCCCATCTCCCTCTCACCCTCCCTCCCTCCCCATCTCCCTCTACCCCTCTCTCTGTTACCAATATACCATGAGGTCTTCATGTTTCCCCTCTCCCTCTCCCCCTCCCTCCCTCCCTCCCTCCCCATCTCCCTCTCCCCCTCCCTCCCTCCCTCCCCATCTCCCTCTCCCCCTCCCTCCCTCCCTCCCCATCTCCCTCTCCCCCTCCCTCCCTCCCTCCCCATCTCCCTCTCCCCCTCCCTCCCTCCCTCCCCATCTCCCTCTCCCCCTCCCCATCTCCCTCTACCCCATCTCTCTGTTACCAATATACCATGAGGTCTTCGTGTTTCCCCTCTCCCTCCCTCCCTCCCTCCCCATCTCCCATAGGCCAAATTGCGCGACTATCATGCACAAATCAACCTAATGTTAGATCAACCTACTGTGGTACTTCTGTGGTACTTCCTGATAGTGGTTAAAGGTAGGAAAGGGGCGTGTTAAAGTTACCTTGAGGTTCTGTGGCCACCACGGCGTCAGGGGCATCAGCCTTCACCAGGTCTGTGTTCAGGCTCTCTGTGGGACCAAGGAGAGAACGCAACGATGAAGTCACATGATCACAACCTAACAACTGAAATCCACCTAAGTCCAAAGATCACTGCCAAAGAACTAAGACTACCTTCAAAGAATCATTCCCTATCTTCCGCCGTAGACTGAAGACCCATCTCTTCAGGCTACACCTTAACTGTCCCTCCTGAGACATCTACTACCCCCTGTACTGTTTCTTCTGAGACATCTACTACCCCCCTGCACTGTGTCTCCTGAGACATCTACTACCCCCTATACTAGTGTTAGTCAGTGCTACTTTTAATGTATTATTTGCAAAATGATCAGTTTTGAAGTCTATCAGGGTTTTCAATCTCTGAAAAGTTATATTGATCAGACAGTCAACAATAGGTTTTGGCCACTGACCTGCCCCCTACTGGCTGTGAGGGGCAAGCACACTTCACAATTTCCACAGGAATTGTCCCTGTCTAGTTTTCAGTTATTGTTTGTATTGCTTTGTTGGTATAGTCGAATGTCTACTGGAAAGTTCAATAGAAGTGATCAATAAAAGTTTTCACAAATTTTTTCTCTGAAAAGCATGAATAAAACCAAAAATGTATGTATGCTAAATTTATGCTATGGTACAAAACGAAATGAAAAACTGCTGGGACCTCTACTACCCCGATGTATTGTTTCTCAAGAGACATCTACTACCCCCTGTACTGTTTCTCCTGAGACATCTACTACCCCCTTGTACTGTTTCTCCTGAGACATCTACTACCCCCTTGTACTGTTTCTCCTGAGACATCTACTACCCCCTGTACTGTTCCTCCTGAGATATCTACTACCCCCCTGTACTGTCCCTCCTGAGACATCTACTACCCCCTGTACTGTTCCTCCTGAGATATCTACTACCACCTTGTACTGTTTCTCCTGAGACATCTACTACCCCCCTGTACTGTTCCTCCTGAGACATCTACTACTACCCCCCTGTACTGTTTGTTTAAACTGAATGTTTACCACCGAATAGTAGTAGAGTAGAGTTTTTTTCCTGCATAGAGAATTATGAGGCCGCCTCCAGCTCTCGACAAAACTCTGACGGTAGTATTTTCTACAAGCGTTGCACTCGGTGGATTGCGCCGACGTGGTGGATTATCGCAATATCCAGAATGACAAGTCGAGTCTATACTAGGTGTTAGTCAGTGCTACTTTTAATGTATTATTTGCAAAATGATCAGTTTTGAAGTCTATCAGGGTTTTCAATCTCTGAAAAGTTGACCTGCCCCCTACTGGCTGTGAGGGGCAAGCACACTTCACAATTTCCACAGGAATAGTCCCTGTCTAGTTATCAGTTATTGTTTGTATTGCTGTATTGCTTTGTTGGTATAGCCAAAGGTCTGCTGGAAAGTTCAATAGAAGTGATCAATAAAAGTTTTCACAATTTTTTTCTCTGAAAAGCAGGAATAAAACCAAAAATGTATTTCATTTATTCTATGGTACAAAACGAAATGAAAAACTGCCGGTACGCATTCGGTATTCGGCCAAATGTTTCCTTAAATTCTGCTTCGGCTTCGGCCAAGAATTTTCAATTCGGTGCATCCCTACCTGAGACCTCTACTACCCCCTGTACTGTTTCTCCTGAGACATCTACTACCCCCTGTACTGTTTCTCCTGAGACATCTACTACCCCCTGTACTGTTTCTCCTGAGACATCTACTACCCCCTGTACTGTTTCTCCTAAGACATCTACTACCCCCTGTACTGCCTCTCCTGAGACATCTACTACCCCCTGTACTGTTTCTCCTGAGACATCTACTACCCCCTGTACTGTTTCTCCTGAGACATCTACTACCCCCCTGTACTGTCCCTCCTGAGACATCTACTACCCCCCTGTACTGTCCCTCCTGAGACATCTACTACCCCCTGTACTGTTTCTCCTGAGACATCTACTACCCCCTGTACTGTCCCTCCTGAGACATCTACTACCCCCCTGTACTGTCCCTCCTGAGACATCTACTACCCCCAGCACTGTGTCTCCTGAGACATCTACTACCCCCCATCACTGTGTCTCCTGAGACATCTACTACCCCCTGTACTGTTTCTCCTGAGACATCTACTACCCCCTGTACTGTTTCTCCTGTGCCATAATAAAAAATAAAACTAATTCTAGCACGACGACTGCCAATGGCCCCAGGCTCGAGCGTTGATGACTTTTCCCTGCTGTGATTGGTGGACAGATGATTCACTTACACATGTACTTGTTGTAAGTCACTTTGCATAAAGGCGTCTGCTAAATGCCAAAGATGGAAGGAACTAAGATCTCTACCGGAAAACAAAACTCCCCCACTAAGAACTAAGATCTCTACCTAAGTACTAAGTCTCCCTACTAAATACTAATAACTCCTAGGGGCCGGTTTCAGAGACAAGGCTTAAGCCTAGTCCTGGACTAAATCACACTTTCAATGTAAAATATCCATTGAAGATGCTTTTTAGTCTAGGATTAGGCTTAAGCCTTGTCTGTGAAACCGGCCCCT
>NC_137682.1:1963322-1970822 GCF_963989245.1 Nansenia antarctica | reverse complement strand
AACACCAGGCTTGGGGCGCTTAGGTGGCGTAGCGGACTAAGCGTTGACCATGTAACCGCAGGGTTCCCGGCCGATTCCGGCCGGAGACATATCCTGCATGTCATCCCTCCTCTCTCTCTCACCCATCCTTCCTGTCAAATCTCTACTGTCTCTATCACAATAAAAAAGAAAAATATGAGTGGGACTGCCCCACTAAAAAAAAACAGTCATGACCTATGACCCACGGGGGCTTAGGGAGGAGAGCAGGGGCGCTACCAATGCTAAGGTTGTAGGTTCAATTCCCTGCTGGGACCACATATACTATACTACTACTCGAAATCGCTGTCGTTGCTTTGGATGAATCACACTTTATTGGTTTCTTTACTTAGCTATTTGGAATTCTGGTGGATTAAATAATTACCTTTGCCCTTGTCGGGGCTGTAGCCTTCGTCCTTGCCGACGTCAAACAAATCGCTGTCTGAGAAGGATCCACCTAAAGAGGAGGAATAGTGTTCAAGTTAACTGGCAACCCGTCTCTGACACACTAGGCTCCCGGCCAGTGAGGACGGCCCCGTAGAGACACTGTCCCAAACGTCCCTGAAGGAACCCTAACCCTCTTCAGACAGAGGGAGGGAGAGGAGAAAGAGAACGAGAGCTGGACACCAAGCAAAGGGGAAGAAGGAAGAGTAGATTGTATTGGGTTGCCAGATCTCAGCCAGGAAAAGCAAAGAGAGGGTTATATCGGCCTTCGACAATATCCAGAGGGAGTGAGACAGACTACAGCTAGACTGAAACCTTCATGCGGGTTGCCAGATAAAAGGTTGCCAGATCAGAAGATAAGAGACACACTGGCAGAGAAACGATGGTGCTTGTAGAGAGAGTTAGTAAGGATGCTGGTTTCTGTTCCAGACCATTGTTTATTTTGCTCTGCGTGCTTCACACACACACACACACACACACACACACACACACACATACACACACACATACACACACACACACACACAGAGCAGAGATTTTAGGTTGTCTGGTCAGCCTTTATTTTCAGAATGTAGAGCTTCCCAGTCCCTGGAGGTGAGAGAGTTAGGAACTGAGAGAGGAGGGGGAAGCAGAGAGAGAGAGGGGGGGGGGGGGGGTTAGACACAGAGAGAGAGCAAAGAGGAAGAGAGATAAATACACAGGAGTGGGGGGGGGGGCAGACAGAGTTAGAGGGAGAACTGAGAGAGAGAGAGAGAGAGAGAGAGAGAGAGAGAGAGAGACAGAGAGAGAGAGAGAGACAGAGAGAGAGAGAGAGAGAGAGAGAGACAGAGAGAGAGAGAGAGACAGAGAGAGAGAGAGAGAGAGAGAGAGAGAGAGAGAGAGAGAGAGAGAGAGACAGAGAGAGAGAGAGAGACAGAGAGAGAGAGAGAGAGAGAGAGAGAGAGAGAGAGAGAGAGAGAGACAGAGAGAGAGAGACAGAGAGAGACACAGAGAGAAAGCGAGAGAGAGAGACAGAGTATAAAGAATAGGAGTGATGCAGGGACAGGAGGTTAGATAGACAGAGCTAGTTATGCCCCAGGAGGCTGTCAGCAGGGCATGCATGGTAAGGTAGGTAGGTACTGGGGGGGGTCGATCGGGTCAGACAGGGTTCTTACCCCCGTCCCCTCTGTTGTTGGGGCTGCCGTCACCCCTGCCCCCGCCTCCAGCACCTTTATCTGACAAGCACATGACACGCCATCAACCCCCGCTACTACTAACTACCTTAGCTACCTTAGCTACCTTATGCCTGTCTGCCTGCCTGTCTGCCTGTCTGCCTGTCTGTCTGTCTGTCTGTCTGTCTGTCTGATGTCTGTCTGTCTGTCTGTCTGATGTCTGTCTGCCTGCCTGCCTGTCTGTCTGTCTGTCTGTGTGTCTGTCTGTGTGTCTGCCTGTCTGCCTGCCTGTCTGCCTGTCTGTCTGTCTGTCTGTCTGTCTGTCTGTCTGATGTCTGTCTGTCTGTCTGTCTGATGTCTGTCTGTCTGCCTGTCTGATGTCTGTCTGTCTGTCTGATGTCTGTCTGTCTGTCTGATGTCTGTCTGTCTGTCTGTCTGTCTGATGTCTGTCTGTCTGCCTGTCTGTCTGTCTGCCTGTCTGTCTGTCTGCCTGCCTGCCTGCCTGCCTATCTGCCTATCTGTCTGTCTGTCTGTCTGTCTGTCTCCTCCATACTAACTGACCTGTGTCTGTCACTGTTAGGGATGGGAATCGTCAAACTGGTTTCAGTCGGGAACCGGTTCCAAATTGTTCTATCCATCGGGAATCGTAAGCCTCCAAAGTTATCGATTCCTTTTATCGATGCCAGCATGTTTTTCCAACAGTTGCGAGTTGCAAAAACTCACGTGTCATCATCACGTCAAACTCTGCAGTGTGGTGTCGGAGTGTAACGTTTTATTTAGTCACAACAAGGACAGTATTCAGGCGCTCAGGCTATGCCACAACGCCTGGTGTCCGTTCGCAAACTTTGTTTGAGAAAGCTGATAAAGTAGCAACATGTTATCTATTTAAAATGTGACAAACTAAGTCAAACGAAATGCAACGTCGTGGATTCTAAACGGTAGACGACATGCACGTCGCTGGCAGTGAATAATAACGCGCCCATTGATACTTGCTAGCCGTGCTACCAATGTTTTAGCATTTTCTTTTTTCTCAAGTAAGGACAAGGAATCGTGCATATGTTATTCATATCCTGCAGTAAGTTGTATAGTATCTCATTGTATGTAAATGTTCCTTTGGTTTATTATATGGTAATTTGGTAATTATATTATTAAGTTACTCTTCCAATTAATGAGACCACTGAAAATATATTTTAATAAGTAAAACGCATAGTTTAATATATATTAATATGTGTAGCATAATGATACTGCTGGCTGCACTGTAGCCTCTTTTCTAAATAGGACAGACATGAGTCTATTCACATGATCTTGTTTTAGCCACACCGTCTAAACTCTAAAGAAGAATTGTTTATTTTATCAGTCAGTTTTAGATTTGTTTTATTGTGACGGTTATTGTCCTTTTAAGAAAAGGAGCATTGTAATTCATTTTAACATGTTCAAATGTTACTGGGCAGACATTCTACACTGTGTTCAGAGACTCAAGAGATAATAAAACAGCTGCGTTGATGCTGAACACCTGTGTAGGCCGACTGTTTTCTACACAGAACATTCTGCAGGAATCGATAAAGAATCGGACCGATCGATAAGCAGATAATCGTCAATCGATAATGGCATCGGTATCGATCTAACATCTTATCGATTCCCATCCCTAGTCACTCACTGCACTAGGACGGACCAACCCACCTGCGGTTCCCTTGTTCTTGTCCTTCCCTCCGATGTCGTTGTTGGGGTCCAGAGCATCACTCAGGTCAAACTCATCAGCAGCTAAAGGGAGGGGAGGGGAGGGGGGGGGCAAAGGTCAAGGGTCAGCCAGAGTAAAGCCATGCGGGTGACAGGGAGGAGATACCTACCACACCCAGCCTAGAGGAAACCACTACTGTGGCCATTATGGGATGGTTATGTTTCCATGGCAACAACTGTTTGGTTGTTGAACATGTTCATCTATCAGTCTGGTTTGGTGGGTTCAACGTGGTCTATCCACACACTGATAACTGATAACGGCATTAAACAATTAAAGAAAAAACAGACATACAGTATGTTACATCCATGGAAACTGATCAGCTGATCCGTGTACACAACAATAACACAAACAAACAAACAGACAGACATTACGTGACACGGTCTGGTCAATTGGTCCGCAAGTTCTTGGCATCCGATTTAATGTTCGGCCGTTCCTTCCGGAAAAATTTCAATAACATTTCAGCGTTGTTGAAAATCAATGACACACTCGCTAGTCAACGAACACAGCTAGTTTTGTGAGCCTGCTAACAATGTAAAGTAGTGTTCTAGTTAACTAGGTAGCAGTGGAGAAGATTACTCACCGAATCCATTGCGTTGTTGCAGTATTTTGGCTTGGCTAGCGATGTTTGTGTTGTGATTTTCAACTACGTTGAATTGTATTTCTGTGTTTCAAAATAGGTCTTGATTGGTTGCCAACTTGCGGCCCAAATGACCAGACGACCGTGTCACATATAAGATGGGAACGCACATAGTGAGCTTAGAATGATAAGGTTCTATCTCCGTTTAGAATGATAAGGTTCTATCTCCGCTTAGGGCAGTTCAGAGATATTGAGCGTCAAAGTTTTTACATTCCATTATGTTCTGTGAAATGGAATCTTTGTATTTTATGAATTACTAACTCAAAAATGTCAACATTTTAAAAAGAACACCACACAGGCATTAATAAACACCTAATGGATCAGATTATGTAAAAAAACTCAATTTTGACATAAATGGAGATAGAACCTTGTAATTCTAACGTCACGACATAGTGACAACATGACACGGCACTAACAGTCTCTGTTAGCCACGCGACTGAGAGAGACGGCTGCTGACAGTAGCCAGCGTGAGCCAGGAGCCCAAAACAGTGGAATGAAGCCAGTCTCAGATTGGGTAGACGGTAGATGGTGTAGTAGCTGGAAAAACCTAGCAGAAATACACGGATACATTGACTGACAGAACAAAAATGGAAGACAGAGAGACACACAGACTGAACAGCATACGACGTGAACAACAATGTGTGACTGACTACAGTGGTTCGATGACGTGACCAGGATGTTGTTGACGAACGCAAGACGTGTGAACGTAGCATGTCGGCATGTCGTGTCTCAATCATTCTAAATGACTATCCTTTCCTCATCTCCTTTCTTTATCTCCTCCTCCTCTCCTCTCCTCTCCTCTCCTCTCCTCTCCGCTCCTCACCTCCATTACAGCTGATACTGATGCTGTCACCAGTCAAAACCCACTGTTATGGAAACCGTCCTCCATCTTGGCATCGAACATTCCATAACGCTAACATTCTCATGTCCAACATAATGGAATGGAATCGCCATGGAATCTTTAGTGCCAATATGGCTGCCTTTTCCCATTCTTAAGGGTTAGGGTTAGGGTTTTGTGATTTTGTCGCACGACAACATTCGATTCTCAATTCTTTGAATTATTTCAATTAGTGTGAATGGAGAATCGAATGTTGTCGTGCGACAAAATCGCATCGCACGCCGTGTGCATTGTCTCATTCAAAACAATGGAATCGAATTCGGCGGTGCGACAAAATCGCCGCCGTGTGCATTGGCCTTTAATCTCAAACAGAGTTGGCCAAATTCTGTATTCATTGACGTTGGCGTTTCAGAATGATGGGTCATGGTGGTACGGTTATAGACGGGACGGCGATGTCATGATGGGGGACAGGTGGGGTCTACGTGCGAATGGTACAAACCGGTCTGGCCCGCCTTAGGCGGTGCTCGCGGGGCGCCGGGGGACCCGGTGGTGTGGGGCAGCAGGTCGGGTCGGAGGGTGGCGTCAAAGAACCCTTCATCCTGGGTCTCATCTGTTAGTGGCCGAGGGGAGCGCTGGCAGGTTAGTGGGGTTAGGAGGAGGAGCATGGCGGCATAGGTAGAGAGAGATGGTCTAACACAGCCCTGTTTGGGGATTATTGGACTGGAGGTGCATCACATAAGACACATAATGGTACAAACCTGTTTGGGTCTGATGGTTATTAATGGCAAGATAAGATAGACTTTTTGTGTGCGTGTGAATGCGCGCTGATTTAGTACGGTGAGTCAGGAAGTGCGGGTGTTAGATCTCTGGTAAGCAGACAGGAGTGGAGGGGTCGACCTTTTCAAAGACCTGGTTCCCAGGAGACAGTTAAGACCCCAAGACCTCAACTAGATCATGTCGTAGAAAACTCTTCTACTCTTAATACTTTTAACTATAAATACTTTACATTAATTAATAATAAATAATCAAAGTAACCGGAGCTGATGATGATTAGGCTACAAGAGAGACCCTTTATTGAGAACAATGCCGGCCTGTTAGTTTGAGTTTGCAAAGCGACTCCAGACCAGCCGTCCACAGACCTTTCTACCTCTTCCTAGAGCACTCATAAAAATGGTAGTTTGCTCACTGATTAACCCCCGTTTGTCTCCGAGTTCCCAGGCATTCCCGGCCTGTCCTGTTTACTTTTACAAAGGTGGAGCCAGGGGTCATCTTACACGACCGGTGACCTCCTCCTGATCACACCTGGTGCCATTCAGTCTTCTTCCCAGCGCTCCTAAACCCCTTTCATCTTGAGTTCAATCATGAGGTCATACGAGGTCATAATGAGGTCGTATGAGGTCATATGAGGCATATATAGTTCGACACAGTTTAGCTTTCTCTTAATATGCACATGTTTAACCCGCAATTAAAAGAGAAATCCACCATAACCACACTGGATGGGTGTTCCCCATAGAACATGAGCTTGTGGAGGAGTTTGTTTCATCTGTGTCTGGGGAAACCTCTCCCCCTCTCTCCCCCCCAGGAGGCTCACCTGGTTTGGGCTTGGGTTTGGCCGGAGCCTTGGTGGCCTTGGGGACGACCTTGGGTGGGACCTTAGTCGTGGTCTTCTCATCCTCTCCGCCGAAGAAGTCTGTCAGGTCCAGGTCTGTGAGGTCCAGGTCTGTGAAACATCAACGTGGTTAGTAAACGGATGACTCCTAACAAGGGTTCATGAACGGATGACTCCTAACAAGGGTTCATGAACGGATGAATCCTAACTGGAGAGCTGCTCACATACAGTCGTCAGTAACTTGGATACTTGTGCAGAAAATCTCTGTATGCATGACACACATTTATGCTTGTGCAAAAATCTCTGTATCTCTGTATGCATGACACACACTTATGCAGAAACCTGCCATTGGCACGAATGCATAATGAAGAGGGCCCACACACTGCATACTGTATGCTCTCCTCTGCTGCGCCACAACAACATGTGGGATGGGCTTGTGTCTTGCGACTGAAAGATTAGCTCCATACATTTACAATTGACATTGGGACGTGCATCAGTGTAGGCTGGAGGAGGCAGACATCGGAGGGTAATGCACACACACAGACACACACACACACACACACACACACCACATATACCCACACACACACACACACACACCACATATACCCACACACAGACACACACACAGACACACACACACACACACACACACACACACACACCATATACCTACACACAGACACACACACACACACACACACACACAAACACGTAACATGTTTTGTTATCCTTCCTCGTTCCATTCCATCAGCCCATCCTACGGCTTCTAACTCCACCAGCCTCCATTGATGTGCATATGACTACAATATATTATTACAGTATATTACTACAGTACAGTATGCTCTGCCTGGTTACCTGCTCCTGCTCCTCCGCCTGCCGGGACCGCAGGCTTAGGCTTGGGGGTGGCTGAGGAGAGACGGAGGACATGTAGGGTTAGGGTTAGGTACATCAGTAGGATACCATATCAGCTCATAGTTGAGTATAACACATAAGGAATGACAATTCACAAGGCACACATATCCCTTTGAATATTGCACATACGTACATAGTTAGGATTCGGCTCTG
>NC_137682.1:1938322-1958322 GCF_963989245.1 Nansenia antarctica | reverse complement strand
CGGTAGACTATGTGACCAGACTGCAAAGACACAATCGTCTCAAAGACGTTTTTATCTCCCACTTCCTCCCATGAATATGTCTGTCTGTTGTTTTATTACAAACATCTAGATAGGTTATCCTTCATGTGGTGGCTGGCTGGACCTCAAGGTTACATGCCAGACAGATGCAGACAGTGAAAGCAGGGTTGACCGGGTGTAGTTAGTACCTATGTAATAACTAATTACGTATCAATTACAATCATCTGTCAAGCCTTTGCGCTCTTGCCCGCGTGTACCGTTATTCCGCCCGTTAGAATAAAGAAACGCCCGCAACAAGCCGCGTCAGACACCCGGGCAGAGAGAGAAATCTGATGAACTCGGCATAGCCAGAGAGAAAGCCTCAACAAAGAACATGGAAACAGCTTACCTTTCACTGCCAGCACACACAGAGACCACCTTACCTTTCACTGCCAGCACAGAGACCACCAGAAACACGAGCGACCACGCCGAAAAAGAACATCTCCCCATGGTTGAAAGACCCGAACACTGCTTTATGTCGAGAGAAAATAAAAATGATTCAGTGCAACAAACAAAAAAAAAAGATAGAAGTGATTTCTCTTCTTCCCTAAGGCCTGGGTTGGTGTGTTAGAGGGCTAAACTGTTGTTGAGTCGTCTGAGCCTTTTTTTACACTTTGATCATAAACCCCCTCCCCAAAAAAATCTTTGTACCCTCGGCGGTGCGACAGACAGACAGTCTGCAGTGCGTTAGTGAAATGTGCCGCTTGGCGGAGAGCTGAGAGCAGCAGCGTGGAATCACGTTACAGGGGCGTGGGGCGGTTCCTCTCTCTCAGTTATGACTTTATGACTAGTCAGGGTAGACACACACACAGACACAATGATCATTTAAATACCGTTATTTATTTCCGTTATAAAGTATCACATGTACCAGAAATGTTTGATTTAAAGAGATTGTGTTGTGTTGTTGGTATGACAATGCAGAATGAATGAATGAATGAAAGCTTTATTTCGAACATGTGAAAAAAGAAATAGGTATAACAACAAAAAACAAAACAAAAACAAGAAAAAACAAAACAAAACTAAAAACACTATTTACTTAACATGTCCGAAAAGGAGTAGGAAGAAGCATAAGCTTATTTAATCCTACCCCTTCTCCAATACTCAGAGATTAATAATTAATAATCTGCAGTTGACTTCAATATTAATATAATATTTTTTTTTAATTAAATCAAATGTATTTACATATTTACATATTTACCAACAATAGAAAACAGATAATGTCCGGTATCCAGAAATATTTGATGTTAAAGAGATTGTGTTACTTGGTATGACAATGCAGGGTTGTTGGTTAAATCACAGCTTGGTTGGTCAATGGTCAGAGAGAAAGTGATGTAGCCCTATCAAATAATGAATTAAATAAGACACAACGTAAAATGTGCTGCCTGCTTCATTTGATACATTCAGTTGGGTCAACATACATTTGATGACCTGCTGAAAGTGGAGGTAGGCGTAGGCCTATTCACTAAGATGATATTGATTTGGGCACAGAGATCCACTTAAGAGAGAAGGGGGGTGGAGGACAGAAGGATAAGTGGAGGAGAGGGGAGGAGAAGAGAGAGAGAGACAATGATAGAAGGAGAGAATGAACGTGGAGGAGAGAGGGAGAGAATGGAGAGAGTGGAGGAGGGAAAGAGAGAGTGGAGTGGAGGAGAGAATAAACAATAATTGCTGGGATTTATAACCGCCTTTCCACCTTCCACAGGTACTCAAAGTGGTTGACATTGTATGGGGGAACTCACCTTATCACTACCAAGGAGAAGGGGAGGGGAGGGGAGGGGGGATGAGAGAAGGAGAGGCAAGTAAGGAATGGAGAGATGAGAGAAGGAGGAGAGTAAAGGAGAAAATTATGAGATTGGAGTGGAGGAGTGGAGGAATTAGAGTGAATGAGAATGACGAGACGATGACGTGGCTTCTGGAGGGGTGTCCAGAAATATAGCCCGGGTGAGCCCCTCAACCAGGTCTCGGGGTGGTAAAAGGGTAGCCCCTCAACCAGGTCTCGGGGTGGTAAAAGGGTAGCCCCTCAACCAGGTCTCGGGGTGGTAAAAGGGTAGCCCCTCGGCCCCGAGCCTGGTGGAGTGGAGAGGAAACAACAACCCATACGCCGAAGAAGAAGTGAATGAGAGAAGGAAAGAGGAGGGCAATTGAGGAAGAGGAGAAGGAGAGTGAACGAGAGAGAGAGGGAGTGGAGGAGAGAAGGGGAGTGAGGGAGAGAGAGAGGGATAGTGAAGAAGAGAATGAGGAGAGATGAAGAGGAGAAGGAGAGTGAATGAGAGAGGGAGGGAGTGGAGGAGAGAAGGGGAGTGAGGGAGAGAGGGAGGGATAGTGAAGAAGGGGAGTGAGGGAGAGAGGGATAGTGAAGAAGAGAATGAGGAGAGATGAGAGAAGGAGAAGAAGAAGGGGACTGAAGGAGGAGAAACACTGTCTGTCACTGTCTGGTTGCGTTTCCTCTTTTTCCCTTAATGGATAATAGAGAACTCACCGTGATAGATCTGTCCATTCCTGTTTGTCACATTGATAAGCCACTTGCAGTTGTGATTTACATCATGGGGCTCCCAAGAGGAAACTGATGATATTTTATATACTATCTTATCTATATATTTTTATTATTCTATTATTCAATTGTCACTTCATTTTATTGCTGTTGTTTGTGGCGTGAGCTTCTGTAATATCTTAACGTCTTAATCTTAATGTTACTCAGGGGAGGCTAGTGGAGGTATGGGATGGAATGAGGATCCATGATGCATTGCAATGAGCCTGTCCCCAGGTAGCTCTACCAGTGTCCCTTAGTATTACCGTGTGTTACTCAGTGGTGGACTCCAACATGGGACCCCATCAGTGCACATGGTCAAGTTTAGACCATTGGAAGGACAGCCAATAGGGCATATCCTCTAATTTTACCACTCAAAAGGGCACTTTAGTGTGACGTTTTTCAACTGTGGGGGCACATGGTCAAATTTAGACCATTGGAGGGGCACCAATAGGGCATTTTTGACACTCAAAAGGGCACTTAAGCGAGACGTTTTTCAACCGTGGGGCACCAGGAGGGGCGGTCGCCCCCCCTGCCCCCCCCCCTGAGTCCGCCAGTGGTGTTACTACTGTGTTGTGTGTTACTACTGTGTTCTATTGTGTTTTTCTAAAGGAGAGCTTGCCAGGACGATTGGGGTGGAGGGGTTATGAGGGGTTATGAGGGGTGGAGGGGTTATGAGGGGTGGTGGGCGTGGTTCTCAGCCATCAGGCCAAGAGGACATCCTCAAGTTCCCAGATATTAATACAGTTATAAGCCCAGATATAATACAGTTATAATCAAACAAGAACCCAACATCACAAGTACATTAATTAGTGAGATAATGCAACAGAAACATTCAGGAATACATTTGCATAATTGCTAATTGCAAATTAATAATAACTGTGAATTTCGGTTCTTTGTTGGTCCTCATTGGTCCTGTGGTTCTTTGGTTCTTATGTGATTCTAACTATATTACATACAGTATGTTCTATATTACATGCAGTATGTTCTATATTACATGCAGTATGTTCTATATTACATACAGTATGTTCTATATTACACACAGTATGTTCTATATTACATACAGTGTGTTCTATATTACATACAGTGTGTTCTATATTACATACAGTATGTTCTATATTACATACAGTCTGTTCTATATTACATACAGTATGTTCTATATTACATACAGTATGTTCTATATTACATACAGTATGTTCTATATTACATACAGTGTGTTCTATATTACATACAGTGTGTTCTATATTACATACAGTGTGTTCTATATTACACACAGTATGTTCTATATTACACACAGTATGTTCTATATTACATACAGTATGTTCTATATTACATACAGTATGTTCTATATTACACACAGTATGTTCTATATTACATACAGTGTGTTCTATATTACATACAGTATGTTCTATATTACATACAGTCTGTTCTATATTACATACAGTATGTTCTATATTACATACAGTATGTTCTATATTACATACAGTCTGTTCTATATTACATACAGTATGTTCTATATTACATACAGTATGTTCTATATTACATAGGCAAGGCAAGGCAAGTTTATTTGTATTGCACATTTCATACAACAGGGGCAATTCAAAGTGCTTTACATGCATTATTTAAAAAAACAGCAAGAGGAGCATAAGAAAATAAAAATTACAATGAATATAAGCAAATATAAGAAGTAAATAGATAAAACATTTAAAAAGACAATAGTTAATGGGAAAAAGACATTGATAGAAGTGTTTGTGTTTAATCATAACTGGTGCAAAACATGAAGATTTTTAGCTTAGATTTAAATATCTTAAGGGTTTGGGCCTGTTTGATTTCTTCAGGGAGTTTGTTCCAGGAGCATGCAGCAGCGTGACTGAAAGCTGCTGCACCGTGTTTTGTTTTTACTCTTGGAATTATTAGCTGATTTGTCAGCTGACCTTAGGGACCTTGCAGGAATATAGGATGGGAGGAGATCTGATATGTATTTTGGTCCAAGACCCTTTTGTGATTTGTATGTAATTAGGAGGATTTTGAATTCAATTCTCTGAGAGACTTGTAGCCAGTGCAGGGATCTCAGGATTGGTGTAATGTGTTCAAATTTCTTTGTTTTTGTTAGGACCCTAGCAGCGGCGTTTTGGATGAGCTGCAATTTACGAACAGCTCCTTTAGATAGGCCTGTTAGTAGACCATTACAATAATCAAGTCACCTCGAAACAAATGCATGGATGAGTTTTTCAAGGTCTTGCTTGGACATGAAACCTCTCATTCTTGTTATGTTTTTCAGGTGATAGTAGGCTGATTTAGTTATCGAGTTTATGTCACTGTTGAAGTTTAGATCGGAGTCTAGAATTACACCAAGATTTCTGACCTGTTTTTTTGTGTGAAGAGAGAGAGAATCAAGTTTTGCACTGACTTTCGATCTTTTATCAGGTGCACCGAATACAATTATCTCTGTTTTGTCCTTGTTTAGTTGGAGGAAGTTTTGTGTCATCCAGGCGTTTATTTGCTCAATGCAATTACAGAGATTGTCAATGGGACTATAGTCGTTCGGTGAGAGGGCTATGTAGATTTGAGTGTCATCCGCATAGTTGTGGTAGGCAATTTTGTTCTTTTTTATGATGTGTCCCAATGGAAGCATGTAGAGATTGAATAGAAGGGGGCCAAGGATTGACCCTTGGGGAACCCCACATGTCATTTTAATTTGGTCAGATACAAAGTTGCCAATGGAGACAAGCTTCTGTCCTGTAGGTAGGATCTAAACCAGTTTAGGGCAGTGCCCGAAAGTCCTACCCAGGTTTTTAGTCTATCTATTAGAATGTCATGGTCTACACTACAGTGTCAAAGGCAGCACTAAGATCTAGTAGTATCAAAACTGAGATTTTTCCGGAGTCTGTGTTTACGCGAATGTCATTAAGGACCTTAATAAGGGCCGTTTCAGTGCTATGTAGGGGGCGAAAGCCTGATTGAAAGTCATCAAAGAGATCATTTAGGGTCAAATAATTGCTAAGTTGTTCGTGGGCAACCATTTCAATAATTTTTCCTGTACAGGGAAGGTTTGATATGGGTCTGTAGTTGTTTAGTACAAATGGGTCTAGGCCGTTCTTTTTTAGTAGAGGCTTAATAACTGCAGTTTTCAGGGCTTCAGTGAAGATTCCTGATGAAAGGGAGGTGTTAATTATTTGTATTAGATCGCCTGCCATGCAGCTAAATATGTTTTTTAAAAAGCTTGTTGGCAGGACATCAAGGGCACAGGTGGATGGTTTAAGACGTGACATGATTTTATCTAGGGTCTTGTAATCAATGGTGTTAAATTGTGACATGGTTGTTATGTCCGTCCTATTTGGGGTTGTTAATGGGGACATGTTTTTCATGCCTGACTAGAATGCCTTGTCTAATGGTTTCTATTTTATTGTTAAAAAAGGATGCAAGCTCATTGCATTTACTAGTTGAGTGAAATTCCTGAGCAATGGGTGTTGGGGGATTTGTTAGTCTGTCAACAGTTCTGAAAAGGATCCGGGCATTATTGATGTTATTGTTTATGATCTTAGAGAAAAATGATTGCCTGGCACTTCTTATTTCTAAGTTATAGTTTTGAAGATTCTCTTTATAGATATCATAGTGGACTTGAAGGTTTGTTTTTCTCCATCTGCGCTCTGCTTTACGACATTCTCTTTTTTGGGTCTTTACGGATGGGGCAGTTCTCCAGGGAGCTTTTTGCTTACCAGAGATGCATTTGGATCTAATGGGTGCAATATCATCAATGGTTTTTGTGATTTTTAAGTTGAAGTCGTGTAGAAGGTCATTTACTGAGGTTGGAATAGAAGTTTGGGGGGGGGGCTAGGGAAAAGGCCTGTGTGAACAGTGCACTGGTCTTTTCATTGATATATCGTTTGGAAATAGTTTTAGACATAGTTTGAATAACAGGAAAGATAGATACGTCAAAGAATATGCAACAGTGGTCAGACAGGGCAATATCAGTTACAACAACATTTGAAATATCTAGGCCTTTGGTGATGATAAGGTCCAGAGTGTGACCTTGAACATACAGTATGTTCTATATTACATACAGTATGTTCAAGTGTTTTGTTGGGGTGGTATTTTTTTTCATATGACAGAACTTGTGCCGGTCATGAGAGTTTCAGTTAAGTCAACTTATACATGTAAGTAACACAATATTCATAGATGCATGTATTAAAAAAGAAAAAGTCTCGAGATTATGCAGCTGGCTACGTTGAATATTTATTTCTGAATATTATGTTTGTGGAACAAATGAAAATTAGGGCTAATGACCACCTCTGCTACAGAGGCATGGTTATGAAACCTTTACCAGATTAGAGTTGATGAAACTTTGACTTTCAATTAGTCACACATTACATATTATAATGTGTGACTATCTAATATATATATGTACATATATTGTATTATGTGAGTTTGATTAGAACAATTAATAATTGTAAATTATGCATACAAAACAATAACTCACAGACAGCAAATACATAATAAATAAACAGACAAGTAAACAAATCATCATGATAATTCAGCTGCAGATATTTCGCTGTACAAAGAAATGGAATCATCTCCAAGTAGGCCTAAGCCTATAGTGCATAAATATAAATTACACTGATGTTTCAATATCCTTAATCTGATAAGAGTTGTGAGTGTTTTCTTTCACAGAATCTGTAATGGTTCATGCAACAAACAAACAAATGTTGGTAGCCACAGATTTCGTTAATTTTCATTTACCTAACTGGTTAGTTCACAGTCAAATCAAAGCTTTTCATTTGTTGCCATCTACAGTATTACCAAAGTAGTAACTACATCTGTCTATTTGTGTCTAAGATCAGCTGTATGTGTTTAGGAGAAATCTGCAGGTGTCGATCACAGAAGAAGAGAAACGATATAATGCAATGTGAAGCTACAGTTCATCACACAGGATATACTCTACTACTCATACTGATGAAATCATCTCTAAAATACCTAATAAAGGACGAATGGCATTCTTTTCTCACAACAAATAATTTGATGTCAACAGCATTGTTGTTGTCCAAACATATAATTTCTGTTTATTTATATAATTTCCATAATCCATAATCCGTGCAATAAAACATGACAGGTATTAGATGGTAATAGTGTACAGTATTCACAGTAGTCCTCCAATCAGAAGTCCTTACCTGAGAGAGGATGATGTCATCTGAGCAGTAAAAGAATCTGTCAATCACATTGCCGCTATAACAGACTGCAGGCTACTATACTCCCCTATACTGTACTACAGCACATGCCTTACTACCACACAGACCTGATGAACTTCCCCATCACTTTACTGCAAAACTTTTTCTGAGCGGCTTTTTTTTTTTTAAAGAGCGCCTATGACGAGGCCCACGTCTCATCCAATCGGGAGCGAGAGATCCTCGGCGTGTGTAACGTCCCCTCCAACCAGGAATGATGGAGGCTGTTTTAAACCGGGAGGGCTGCTGGCCAATCAGAGCGTTCTCGTACAGAGCTAGCGCGAGGCTGTGTTCCATGGGGTTTTAAGGCAGGGGAGAGAGAAGGGAGAGAAAGGCGAGACGGTAACATCCAGGCTGGTTAACAACACAGGTACGTCCAGCGTCCGACGCTCTGTTATCCATATGCAATAATAACATTGTATATTTGTAAAATGTACTTTATGTTTAGAAGTCTTTAGAACAGATAGTTTTTTTCTATGTCATGATTATTTGAATCATTTAAAAGTAGGATATGGTTATTTTTAAGTGGTTTTGTGCCATATAAATTGAAATAGGGTTCAAATGTGTTTATTGTTCATTAATCATGCAGTCTGATAGTATTTCGTGTGTTTTCCATCATGCAATGTTTCTATTTCTTTAAAAATGCGCAGAAATCTGTTCAGAATAATTTAATCTATTTTTCTTTCGTTTACACTGCCATGTCTTATAAAGAAAATCAGTGTTTCATTGTTGCCTTGATGACTCTGTGTTTTTTCTCGTGGGTGTTGAAGTAATGAAAAGTTATTAAACTGCAATTTTGTAGCCATGTATTCCTCGCACGCATCGCTGCCGTGTGTAACACTGTGAATATGGCTGGCTATGCCCTGTCTGCGAATAACACTGTCCTTCCAATGCCAACCCATTTCGATGTCATCTCGGCCAAAACGCATCATTCGGGTGGAAAAACGTTCGCTTTCCGTCGAACGTTTTTATCTCTATCGAACCGTGTAAAGAAAATTTGAATGTCATCGTCGAAAGTATGTTTTGGACATTTTTATCTCCGCTAGTCAAATGATCGCTCTCGCCATGTATTAAAATGGCTGGCGAGGTAAACCATTGACAAGGAGCTGTTCCGCCACACATAAGGGAAGGCAAAATCTTTGGAGAAAAAACTATTTCCCCATCGCACAAAAATAACGCACTTTTTCGTTTCCTTTTCATAATGTCTATCTCTAACTTTCTGTATTAAAGAATTTTTACTTTTCCTCTTTATTCCCCTTTTCACAACTTGTCGCTCTCGGCAGGATGACTCGCGTTAGAAATGGCTGGCGCACTGCCTTTGTTACAGACAGCATTGCACCAAGCGACGGTCAGGGGGAGAACTTCGCGAAACTGGGAAATGTCGCGAAATACGCAATGACAGTACAAAATAATATCACGCAAATAAAAAGAACAGTTTTCGTTTTATCTGATGATGTGATTTTTTTCTTGATTAATGTTCAGATTTGGTCGTGAGAGCCCTCGGAACAGGAGGGGGGTGTGTGTGGCTTTGTTACATGGGGGTAAGCCTTCCTCTCAGAAGCCATTTTACTGAATGGAGAAGAACCTTAGCCTTCCTCTACTCTGTAGCCCCGCTAACCAACACTATGTACTATGTACCAGGGCTCTAAGCTACCGTACGGAGGAGCGCACATTTAAAACCCCGAAAAGTAATAACATTTTTGGACAAATAAGATTGAAATGTGCAAGAAGGTGGAAAATAAACAGCAGTTTCTCTCATGAAGACGCATTTCACAAAATGGAAGATGAATAATTCGTGTTGATGACCTCTCTGTTACATTCGTCTATCGCAACATTATAACCATGTACCGCTCCGTGCGCTCCTTATAGCTTCTATGGGCAGAGTCAAGTTCGCGTTGCGTTAGTATGTAACCTAACGGAATAAAGTTTGCGGAGCGGAAAAATATGAAAATAAAAAGATATCGTTAATGACAAGAGTGGGCGGTGGCGATGAGAGAATATGGCGGGGGGAGGCTTTATTAGAAGAAGATTTTAATAGGAGGCATTTTTACAAAATGCAAAAGTGCATTTTAGATTGGATTTTTTTTTTTTGCCAAGATTTTATATATAAGAGTTTATAGACATGATAATGGTATTATATTTACCAAATATTGAAAAAGATAAATACATTTAAAATATTCTATTAGGCTATTTGACACAGTTATTACATTATATAACGGACTTCACAACATTATAAACATTTTCTACAGTTATCCCACCCATGGAATTCTATCCTATTCTGACATTAGGAAATAAAAAAATAAAAAATTATAATGTTCACTATCAATTCATATGAAGTAGATGATTTTGTATAATGAAATGAAGTCTAAACTGATACACCATAAACATGACAAAAACACAGATGATAACCTGACATTCTGAATAAATACAGTAGTTACACATTTACTCAACATTTTGTGACGCATACAATCATATAGA
This sequence comes from Nansenia antarctica, assembly GCF_963989245.1. Taxonomy (NCBI): domain Eukaryota; kingdom Metazoa; phylum Chordata; class Actinopteri; order Argentiniformes; family Microstomatidae; genus Nansenia; species Nansenia antarctica. The sequence goes on along the minus strand of NC_137682.1, from coordinate 1,948,038 downwards.
TTGGTTTATATACACCACAATCGTATCTACATACATACCCCAATAATTATAATTTAAAAAACATTATATAATTCCATATAAATATGATAAATCTTTACACAACACAATTTTATTATGATTATGATACAAAACTGACTAACCATTTCTATCATCTGCCAATCTCCTCTCTTCCAGACTCAGACCCAATCAAAGAAGTTAATATCGCAACAACGTCCCGCCCACTCATCAGGATGGCCAAAGGCACCCCTGGGAAGCCCAAGGGCAAGATGTCCGCCTACGCCTACTTTGTTCAGACTTGCCGTGAGGAGCACAAGAAGAAGAGCCCAGAGATCCCCGTCAACTTCTCTGAGTTCTCCAAGAAGTGCTCTGGCCGATGGAAGGTGAGCTGGTCAATAGTCAATAAATGATCAATGATCAATAAATGCAGGGGCTCCAGTCAAGTCACCTGTATCAGTTATATGCACAGGATACAGGTAGTAAACTGTACAATGACATCCTTACTTAGCAAGGTTCCTCTCAACAGGGATACTGTGATAACACAGAAGTAATAATCAATCAATATCAGCGATACATAGTAATAATAACAACAAAACACAATAAGATAAGGCGCAATGCCAGTACTAATTCAATGACAATTAAGTATAAGTAGCCGTACTGGCAGTAAAAGGCAGTAAGGTGAATATACACAATAGGAAACTAACTTTATCTTAGTGGGCTAACACACTCTAGTCCTAAGTCTATTCTAAGTAGACTTGGGTCAAATACATGTTAACAACTTAGAAAAAGAATTTGAGTTGAGGTTGATTTGGCACTTTTGGGACCATTGGTTGCATTGTGCTTAAGCCAAAACATAATGACTAAATCAACAACAGCTACTCAATAGTGATAGTGAGTGATAGTATTCGACATATATAATTTGACATATAATAAAATGAAAACATTATATTCTTATATCATTATTTATACAACACTTACAGGACAGAGTGCTAACAGCTGTTGTTGTTGTTGTTGTCTGATCCAGACGATGTCAGGCAAGGAGAAGGGCAAGTTTGAGGACCTGGCCAGGCAGGACAAGGTTCGCTACGACAACGAGATGCAGCACTTTGCTCCTGGTGGCAAGAAGGGCAGGAAGAAGGACCCCAACGCCCCCAAGAGACCCCCGTACGTCACTCACACACACACACACAAGAACGCACTCACTCGCTCCCATCTATGGAGTGATGGTCCTATTACTGGATTGATTACTATCATGTATTTTTACAACCACTTAATCACTTTTGTGTTTCAGTCTTTACTTTGTCATGATCCATCAGTCAAAGTGGAGAACAATCGCACACATATCAAATATGAATATTATAATAATGAACCAAATGTTCCCCTTTCCTTATCCATAGATATATTGTTATGATGCGTAAGAAATTCTGGCAATAACAAATAATCATCTGACATCATTCAACTGAAAATAAATGTTATCCCTGATTTTCTTTATTTTTTTTGAATACATGCATTTACATTCATAGCGAAACATTGAAGTACAAATGAATGTAATTTAATTTTCCTCCTTTTCTACCTCCGTAGCTCCGGTTTCTTCATCTTCTGCTCAGACCACCGGCCCAAGATCAAGGCCACGCACCCCAACATGGGCATCGGAGACACGGCCAAGAAGCTGGGGGAGATGTGGAACAACCTGACGGACGCCACCAAGCAGCCCTACCTCATCAAGGCCAACAAGCTCAAGGACAAGTACCAGAAGGTATGATTTATTATGATTATTATTATTATTGTTGCTATTACATGAGTTAGTTTGTTGTTGTGTGGATAGACATCAGCTGTTCCAGAAGGTAAGTACCAGAGGGTCAGATGACCTCACCATCCAGGTAGTGGCACTGTAGTACGGAGGTTAAATCACCTGTCCACATTCCGTTCCGCTTTTGACTCCTCCCACATGTCATGTAGCTTGACTCCTCCCACATGTCATGTAGCTTGACTCCTCCCACATGTCATGTAGCTTGACTCCTCCCACATGTCATGTAGCTTGACTCCTCCCACATGTCATGTAGCCAATGTTGTGATTCAGCTTCACGCACTTGTAGCAACCGGCCTTTCCACTATTTCCACTTTCCTATTGATGAATAGAGAGAATGACACATTTTAACATGCAAAGATCTCATATGGGTAACCATGAACCGGCTCCCAGCTGGAATCACTAGGACTATGTACACTGGAATCACTAGGACTATGTACACTGGTGGAGGCCGGTGTGTCAGGGGAGGCTGGAGGATGTATACTTACATTTACATGTTTGGCCTTACAGCCATTCCACTGGTCTATCCATCAGTCTGAGCAATAATAAGTCATCAGCTGTGGGGCCATAAGGGCCATAAATCTCCTTATATCATCAGACCCCTGGTAGACCTGATAACACACCACTACATGGTAGTAGATCAACAGTGATCGATCTGAGTTTAGTACCTTGTATCTGATAGAGCATGATAATAACTAGATAACATTATAGTCACGTGCATCTGATAGTAGCAGCCACTGTGAGACTGAGAGACATTTGTCCTACACATTGAACCACCATGAAACCATGAAAAATATGATTACTATTCTTACCAAGAATGTGATGTTTGCTTTCTTGTGATTCTATTTGGACAACAGTTCTACAGAGAAGAAATAAATTAAATTAATGTTTCTATAACACCTTTTGTGTGTGTGTCTCCTCTCTCTCTCTCTCTCTCTCTCTCTGTCTCTCTCTCTCTCTCTCTCAGGATGTTGCTGACTATAAGTCAGGCAAGGGCAAGGTGGGAGGTGCCGCTAGCACGGGCAGCGTGCCCCCCAAACCCGTGGCGAAGAGTAATATGGATGACGAGGACGATGACGACGATGAAGAGGAGGACGATGACGAGGAGGAGGATGATGATGACGAGGATGATGAATAGGCTGTTTTTGTGTGTTGTTTTATTACGATGAATAATGATGATGATGATGATGATTTATTATTAATGCATTTTTTTCTTTCCAGTTGAAATGCAAGTAGGGTTTGGGAAACACTGGTGATACTTTTATGTTGCTTTTTTTTCGTGCGCCCCCCCCCAACCCCCCACCTCACCCCACACACACCCCCATTGATTCTGTGTAATTGCTCGGAGACAAAGACGAGGCAACCACTGCAACTGTGAGAGAACCTTGAAGCAGGACCCCTATCCCCCCATCAGCTGTATATGTGTTTGTGTGTATGTGTGTGTGTGTGTGTGTGTGTGTGTGTGTGTGTGTGCGCGCGCTACAGTGTCCCATCTCACCAGCACTGTCCAGTGTCTTCCTTAACCCTTATAGCATTTGTCTCACTGGGTGTATATCAAGAAGCATTTAAACACGTGGTAGCATTGCGGTATATAAACACTTTTTGTTCTTGTTTTTTAAAAGAATGTGCAAGGTGGTGTGTTACTGTATACGGTTGATTTAGACTAGTCTTTGTTTTTTCCCCGTTTTTGTTTCATTTTTATTTTTGACTTCCCAGTGATATTATGATTGCACATATCTAGGGGTGTGTGTAGGTGTGTGTGCGTGCGTGTGTGCGTGTGTGTGTGAAAGGCACTATTAACACTACAACTCTCTTCTGTCGTTGAAGCCCACGTGTCCGGTGAGAGATGCGGACACGGGGGGGGAGATAGCAGTGGCATATGAAGACTCTGATTTCTCCTTTTTGGCTAAGTGCATTTTTAAATATTAACCGTTCGTTGTTTAAGGTCCTCTCATGCTGAAAAAGAGACATTGATTGAACTAAAAGTGCGGTTGTTGGCGATATAAATCTGTACTTATCTGTATGTAAGATTTTTTCTTTTTTGTATGTTTAGAATGCTATGTTTGCAATTAAAGTATGACATTTTTACGTGTGTGTAATTTCATTTTGCTGCTCTCCCCCCCTCTCCCTCACTCATCTGCCACACATGTGACACGCTGTACTCTGAATATCAACTAAAGTGGATTTGCAATAAAGAGACCATCAATTGCCCTTTGAACTCTCTCAGAATTACTCTAAGCATAAATGCTCACGCTGACCAAATCCATCTTGACTTACTGGTCTGATGCACAACATAAATATGTTAATTAATTAATTAGCTATCTAATCAATACATGCCAGGATCTGGGACAGGGAAATTAACTCTTAGCGGTCAATGTCTGGTCGGGATCTGTCCCATCCCATTAAAGGTGAAATGTGTTAGCTAAAAGCCAATTCTACGGAGCCCCCCTGGGGTCACATGGTAGAAGAAAAAAAAAGTAAGTTTAGTAATTTGTTCCCTCGGTTTAGTGATTCGTTAGGGTTAGGGTTAGAATCCTTGCGATCGTGCTGGCTCGTAGGGCCTAACCCTAACCCTAACAAATTACTAAACCGAGGGAACGAATTACTAAACCGAGGGAACGGATTCACACATCAAATACTTTTTTTTCTACCATGTGACCCCAGGGTCACAGGCTCCGTACAATTCAGCAATCAATAGTTCTTATTTTTTCCTTCTATTTCCAATTCTAGAATTAGGAGTGTCAATTAACTTCCTGCATTTATAGACAAGATCAAAAGGGGAATAATCAACCTCCATAGAATTAGAATCAAGAATAAATTATGAATTCTGATTCTATAATGTCTAATCCTATAATGACCTCTATTGTTGCAGTTCTTTAACGCCAGCCCTCCACCGGTCACAGCATGACTCCTATCAACAACCCTGCAGGAGGCCTGCCGCTCCATTGTGGACTGTGTGTTGATGTGTTTGGATAATGGTGATGATAGAGTATATGAACAGAGTCCATGGCCCCCACTTAGAGGTGAAGTTCTAATCTAATTAAAGGGATGGTTTACTCTTTTACAACTTCTTAGCACCGGGTTCCAATTGCCTTGAAAGTCTACGGAGTCAAGAGAGACCGTTTTTCATGGTTCAGAGTTGTTCAGAGCTAGCTACTAACTTCAGCTAGCTATAGCTACCACGAAAGTCTGTCTGTCTTGTCTATTTGTCCGTCTGTCTGTCTGTGTTTCTGTCTGGCTGTCTATTTGTCAGTCCGTCTGGCTGTCTGACTTTTCTGTCTGTATACTAGTCTGTCTGTCTGTCTGTCTGTCTGACTGTTTGTATGTCATTCTGTCTGACTGTTTGTCTGTCTGACTGTTTGTCTGTCATTCTGTCTGTCTGTGTGTGTGTGTTGTTTTGACCTCTGTCTGCCAGTCTGCTTGTTGTGAAATGATGACTTTTCTGTCTGTCTGCTACCCTGTCTGTCTGCCGGTATGTCTACCTGCCTGCCTGTCTGTCTGTCTGTCTGACTGACTGACTGTCTATCTGTCTGTCTGTCTGTTTGTTTTTCTGCCTACTGTCTGTCTGTCTGTCTCTCTGTTTTTCTGCCTACTGTCTGTCTGTCTGTCTGCCTGACTGTCTGTCTGTCTGTCTGTCCGTCTGTCTGTGTGTGCTTGTCTGTCTGTCTCTCTGTCTATCTGCTTGTCTGTCTGTCTGCCTGTCTGTCTGTCTGCCTCTCTGTGTGTGCTTGTCTGTCTGTCTCTCTGTCTATCTGCTTGTCTGTCGGTCTGTCTGCTTGTCTGTCTGTCTCTATGTCTGTATGTAGAAGAATAGAATAGAATAGACTGTATTGTCCTTGTACAGTTGCCTGTATACAATGAAATTGTAGTGGTTCTTCTGAAGGTGCAAAAACTGAAAAACAACAAATATTACACACTAGACAATTAAAAAGCGAAAATGCTATAAAGCAAGCTAAAAGACATGAGGTCAGTGGTGTTATAATACTGTCTGTCTGTCTGTCTGTCTGCCTGCCTGTCTGTCTGTGCGTTGTTTTGCACTCTGTCTGTCTGTCTATCTGCTTGTCTGTCTGTCTGCCTGCCTGCCTGCCTGTCTGTCTGTCTATGTGTTGTCTCAAACGCTGTCCGTCTGTCTGTCTGTCTAGTGCCTACTTTGCGACTACTGTGTACTTGAACTCTGTCTGTCGGTTGGTCGGTCGGTCAGTCGGTCTGCCTGCTAGTCTGTCTGTCTGTCTGTGTGTCTGACATTCTGTCTCTGTCTGTCTGTCTGTCTGTCTGACATTCTGTCTCTGTCTGTCGGTCTGTCTGTCTGCCCTGTGTGTGTGTGTGTGTGTGTGTGTGTGTGTGTGTGTGTGTGTGTGTGTGTGCGTGTGTCTCTCTCTCTCTCTCTCTCTCTCTCTCTCTCTCTCTCTCTCTCTTTATAAAGAAGGGACACTTGTTACTAGGTCATTATTACACATGTTTTGCCAAATAGTTATCCTGGAATAGTGCTTATACTGTATAATGATTATAGAGGAAGATTATAGAGGAAGCTATTTTAGATGAATTTCAATGGTCACAATACATGAAGTACGTGAGCTAGGCTATAATCTATACAAATCTATAAATCTATGCTGATGATGAATACCAGATCTAGGATCCAAAACCTGTTTATGGCACACCTGCGCTCATTCGATACCACGTTCTCACCACTAGATGGCGAGAGAAATGCATATGTTACGGTACATGTGGGAAAACTAGGGTTAGGGTTAGGTGCTAGGGTGCTACGGTTAAGGTTAGGGTTAGGGTTAGGGGTAGGGTTAGACATGCCAGCATGTACCAAGTGGACGTAGCACCTAACCCTAACCCTAGTTTTCCCACATGTACCGTAAAACATAGACCTGAGAGAAAGCTCTGCTTTGGGAGATCGTGACTAAAGTAGAATAGACTGCTGAGAGAGAGTGCATTGGATGACACAAATGCCATTACAATGTTTTGGCCTCTACTTCTTATGGTATAACATGCATCTAGGTGCAGTGGAGGTTATGTGTAATCACGTGCTCGTGTGGAATTAGCTCTGTATCAGACATATAACATCTGTTTCCCTTAATTAGGTCTTTTTTTTTTTTTTTTACATAATCTGATCCATTAGGTGTTTATTAATGCCTGTGTGGTGTTATTTTTTTAAATGTTTACATTTTTGAGTTAGTCAGTGTTCATTTACATTGATTATGCATTGTATTTCTAAAGCCTAAGATCAGTGCACTGTCTCACAGACATAATGCCCAGAAACTAACTGCATTTAAATGGATCTCAGAATTATTATTTTTTTGAACAACATTTTTATTCAAGCTCATACTAAACATTTTTACATTGTTGCTTACATTGTAAGATAATAATAGGATCTCAGATGTGTAATGTAACGTGGTTATTATGGGTGGCTTGTTGAGACGGAACCCTGAATACGGATTAAAGTTGCCAATGTAAACACGCCCTTGTTCCGCCGAGTGGAGTTTCGCAACAAACCCAAAAGGCCACACACACACACACACACACACACACACACACACACACACACACACACACACACACACACACACACACACACACGCACGCACACACACACACACACGCACGCACGCACACACACACACACACACACACACACACACACACACACACACACACACACACACACACACACACACACACACACACGCACACACACACACAAAATGTTATTGGCCGAGTGACGCGCGTAAAAAAAAAAACGCATTCGGCGAGAGCGAACATTTATTTCCCCTGCTTATCGGTTACAAAGAGCCACACCCTCTAAACTAAAAAAAGATGTTTAATTGGTGGTCCCAGGGGCAGGGCGGGTGGTCTATCCGCTGATGCACACGGTTCAGAAGAGCTGATTAGTCGAAGGTGTTGTCAATCTCCAGGAGGAGGCGCGGCTCCGTCGCTCGCTGTCAGCGGGACTCGGGCAGTGTTCGAAATGGCATACTAGCATACTGCATACTAGCATACTCAATTAGTATATACTGCACACTGCCTACTAAATTCATAATAAGTATGCCAATACCAGCCGACCGAAAATCTAGTTACATACATTTCTTGCATACTCAAATTTCACATAATCTACAGTGTGAACGCACTGCATACTCAAAATCTACGTCATATCTAGTATGCAGTATGCTAGTATGCTAGTATGCTATTTCGAACACAGCCTCGGACTAAAAGGTGGTTCCGTCTGGAGGGCTGCGGAAACGGGCTGATAGTTCCAGGGAGAGAGGAGACCTCTGGTTGAATCTTCAGCCCCGATCGAGAGGAGCACCGAGGCTTGGAACAGCTCGCAATCACAATATCAGCCCTGATTTAACACACAGAGTATTACAGTAATAAATACTGAACCAGACAGAAGGCCTTCTGCAGGGGAGATGGGGGACAAGGCAGGCACCAGGTGAGGATGTTTTCACTTTGGCTTGTTTTTGTTTTGCCACTTGTGTGTTTCAATGTTTTCTCTTTTATTGATGTTTATTTATTATTATGATGGAGTTTCGCATGCAGGCGGACACATTGTAGCAGCAGTGAGCTGAGCGCAGCACACGGGAGGGTTGGAGTGGTCGTGGGTAATAATATAATATAATAAGGGAAATAGAGAGAGGAGAGAGACATCATTGTGTGAATATTATATCATCTATGCGCGCATGGTGACATTACGGACCGGGGGATACCGTATGATCCCGGGATGCAAAATAGCGGTGTCTGTGTGTGTGTGTGTGTGTGTGTGTGTGTGTGTGTGTGTGTGTGTGTGTGTGTGTGTGTGTGTGTGTGTGTGTGTGTGTGTAGAGTGTGTGTGTGTGTGTGTGTGTGTGTGTGTGTGTGTCTGTGTGTGTGTCTGTGTCTGTGTCTGTGTCTGTGTCTGTGTGTGTGTGTGTGTGTGTGTCTGTCTGTCAGGGTGAGGTTACTGGAGAGACGAAACCTCTTGAACCCGCCAGGACATCACGAATTATTCTGCTCTGGCCAACTGAGCTTTCTAGTGGGCTGGAACAACAAGCCACACACACCAACACAGATTCTCTCAGTGTGAGAGTGTGTTCTGTGTTGATGAACAACTCGCGTCTGTTTTTATCCTATCATCACTGCGGGCAACATCATCATCATCATAGTGATGTTAATAGTTTAGTCCACCAGTTTGTTGTAAAAGAAAAACAGACTTCCTCTTTTTGCTGAAGTAAAGAGAAGTGTTTTAGACCTGTCATGTACAATGCTGTCTGACTCAAAAGCTCCGCGACTATCTGTCTGTTTATCTGAACATAAACTGTGTATAGCCTACTACCGCATCATCACCGTACGCCACCCTCCACTATGACGTGGGTGTGACGTATGGTTCGGTTTAATTCTAATGCACGCGTACATGTGGAATGTGGTTTTTATGAATATCATTAAAACACATATGGAGAGTTTGTAATGTCTCATATGTGTAGCCTATATAAACACACTGACGAAGACGAAATGCTGTGTTGTTAATTGGAGTATTAATTAAAAACATTGGGGAGCATATTACATATTACATTATTACATTATTACATTATGTGCGGGTATAGCACCGGTTATGAAAATTATTTTGGGATGTGCACATTACCTCTATACCCTTGATGATAAACATAGTTGTAACATAGTTGTAATATGGCCTATATCTATCTATATAACAGACCTCGTCTTGCTTAAAGAGTGCAAAGAAACACAAACTCAGATGGACATGTTTGTTGACAGGAGGTTTTTCCGTGATGTTGTTGGCGTGTTTATAATGTTCTTTTTTCGGAAAAGAACAACCGCCGTCACAGATGCTCAGAAGCGGAACACACTTGTGGCGGCCTAGTGTGTGTGTGTGTGTGTGTGTGTGTGTGTGTGTGTGTGTGGTGTGTGTAAT
>NC_137682.1:1932148-1934648 GCF_963989245.1 Nansenia antarctica | reverse complement strand
ATTGATTGATTGCTCAGACACTTGGCTTGTTCATCAGATTGGAAATCACTGTGTTTGTCCAGATTCTTCATTTGCACAATATACCAGATATGATGGCTGGAGAAATATACAACCATCAACATTTTACTGTCTTATGTTATGATCCACACGATATGTGTTGTGTCAACGAGGGAGAAGCTTAGAAGAACAAGTTCGCCAACAAGCCAGCAGATAGCAAATCTATTATGTGACACGGAGGATCGCCTCTCGTGTCTCTCAGAGGTCTTCTGGTAGCAGGGGGGTTTAGTTTGGGACCGTCCCTCTCTAGTTCAATGGCAAGAATGTATTTTTAACATTCGACCTGCCTGTGTAAATTGAATTCACCAACTCGTGACGTTAGAATTATAAGGTTCTATCTCAATTTTTGTCAAAATTGAGTTTTCTTTTACATAATCTGATCCATTAGGTGTTTATTAATGCCTGTGTGTTGTTATTTTTAAAATGTTGACATTTTTGAGTTAGTCATTCATAAAATACAAAGGTTCCATCTCACAAAACATAATGGAATGTAAAAACTTTGACACTCAATATCTCTGAACTACCCTAGACGGAGATAGAACCTTATCATTCTAAGCTCACCAACTGTCAGTCAACATGGCTAACATGACAACACCTGCAAAGCCGTTCATTTACAATGGATCATCTACTGTGTGTCATTGTTACATTGTTACACCGTAGCTTCATCCTGCTCACGCTCAGACAATGATGTAATGAGAGTGTTCAAGGATGGTGTGATGTCACAATGTGATGGTCATGAAGCTCATAATTCAGTTCATATTGTGAATGAATGCATGGGCATGGCATTCTTACAATGCACTGGCAACAATATGACAATGTTGTGATGTGTTGTGATGATAGAGCAATTAGAATCGCCTGCCTCCTTTATGTATGGACCACATAAATGTTACAATTTAGCTTCTTTGTTTTTGTCTAGGTTTGTTTTTGTAAATCTGAATGGTGATTGTCTTCATCTGTCAGTAAACCAGTCAAGTGTAGAAAAAGATTATCCAAAACTTTAAAACAAAGATATTTTTTTCCAGTTTACCTTAGTTTAGGTATCCATGGAAACGCACGCAATCATGTCGGTTCGTAGGCTATGGTGTCAGACCTTTTATGTTAGGGACACTTTTAAGCTACTACAACTATTACGAGTAAAATCTAGATTCATAGAATGATACTTAAAATGCTACGTGGTAATTTAATTAATTCACAATAAAGTAAGACAAAGTATATTGTTATTAAGGAAACCACAATACTGTATAAGCAATATGTTATTTTAGTCAATAAAATGGAACAAAATGACAATGAAACAAAAATGTAAAAGATTGAAAAACTTAAAAACATTGGAAAAATATATGTTGCTTCTTTATTTTGTACTGTATTTTAGAACATTTTAAAAATAAGAAAAACAGTTAACATACAAAGTTGTCTCCATGTCTTTTTATTTGTGTGTGTGTGTGTGTGTGTGAGAGAGAGAGAGAGAGAGAGAGAGAGAGAGAGAGAGAGAGAGAGAGAGAGAGAGAGAGAGAGAGAGAGAGAGAGAGAGAGAGAGAGAGAGAGAGAGAGAGAGAGAGAGAGAGAGAGAGAGAGAGAGAGAGAGAGAGAGAGAGAGAGAGAGAGAGAGAGAGAGAGAGAGAGAGAGAGAGAGAGAGAGAGAGAGAGAGAGAGAGAGAGAGAGAGAGAGAGAGAGAGAGAGAGAGAGGAGAGAGAGAGAGGAGAAAGGAGAAACCAGAGGGGATAGGACAGGAAAAAACACCAAGAAGGTGGTGAAACTTTTTTATTACAAAGACCACCAAATGCATTTCCTGATATCATACAAAAATGAGAATCCCACAGTATCAACCCCAATTCCAAGAAAACCAGACAACAGGAACCAATAAACAACCCCCCCGCCCCCCCCCCAAAAACAAATGTGGTCGTGTTGAGGAGGGCGCAACATACTGCGTGTTGAAGTGATAATAAACAGAGCTACATATCAGAGAGGCATGTCTAAACATTATGTTTCAATCTGAACCTTCCAAGAACCAAGGGGGGGGTGAAAAGGGGCCATACATACTGTGCTTGGCACAGATATATCATCCTTTCACATGGTCCTTTCCAATACCGTTACAGTAACTATGGTGGATTCATAGCCCAGGCCAGTAACAGCTCAGCTCGGTTCGGCACTGTAGTATGAATTAGGGTACTGTAGTGTCCAACAATAGCACACAGGAAAGACATGAGTTCCCTGGAACCTTTCTGAATGTTCCAGAACGTTGCTCCCTGAACGTTCCAGAACGTTGCCAGTGCTCTCCCTCCTCTCAGGGTTGTGGGTCCAGCATGATCTCGCAGGTCCGCCCCAGCTCGCCCAGTTTGACCCGGGCGTACTCTGCTCTGTTCAGCGCCATCTGACAGTCCTTCCTGGCTGAGTATGTGGAGCCCTCGTGGGGCTGACCTGTGGCCACCTAGGGGAGAGAGAAGG
>NC_137682.1:1907148-1927148 GCF_963989245.1 Nansenia antarctica | reverse complement strand
ACCGCCTGTATGACCTATTATCCCCGGGCCTGTGGCTCCCTAAGGGTAAGTCACATTTACTATCCAGGGTTGGACAGTAACGCCCGGAGCAAGTGAAACAATCACTGGGTTTGTTTTTGCGCGAGCCCGACGACGCTGCTGGGATCCTGGATCTGTTTACCTGTGTGCAGGAAGAACAACAGACGGCGCAGGCGGCAGACCAGACTAGACGACCGCGTACGCTTTGATAATATCTTCTTCACTCCGCGATCATCTAGTCTGGTCTGGCGCCTGCGCCGTCTGTTGTTCTTCCTGCACACAGGTAAACACATCCAGGATCCACAACAAACCCGGCAAATGTTTGACTTGCTCCGGGCAAGCGGGCAAGCGTTACTGTCGAACCCGGCTATATTAATATGCATACTGTATACCTGGTTTAGAGTGCTAGAAGACATTATGGACTGCTTACCCGGACATAGATTAAGACCAATCCTAGACTGAAATGCATGGAGTATGGGTTTAATCTGTGTCCGGGGAACCTGCCCCACCAGTATTATTTTGTATTAAGGCCGGTTGGCTTTACTTCTGTCTGACCATGAGTGTGTTTGTCCTCACAGGACAAACTTTGTGCCTATTTCCTATCCAAGATGGACAGTGCCCACCCCAAAGTACAAGAGGTTGGTCTTCTGTTTATTTGTTTTGTGTTTTTTATGTTTGTCTCTGTTTGTGTGACTTCTTGATTAGGCTGTTTCTTGACATGTATGACATGTTTCCTGTTCTCTGTCCCCAGGTGGCGTGTGAATGTTATGGTCGTCTCCCCTCTCTGGGTGGGGTGCTGGAGAGAGGGGGAGGCGGCCGCAGAGCGGAGGGCTGGACCAATCAGATCCACTGCCTGCTGGCTTCAGCCAACGGCATGCTTGCACAGCTCTACCAGAGTTCAGAGTCAGGTAAACTAGCTAATCAGGGTCAGGTAAACTAGCTAATCAGAGTCAGGTAAACTAGCCAATCAGAGTCAGGTAAACTAGCCAATCAGAGTCAGGTAAACTACAGCTCTACCAGAGTTCAGAGTCAGGTAAACTAGCCAATCAGAGTCAGGTAAACTAGCCAATCAGAGTCAGGTAGACTACAGCTCTACCAGAGTTCAGAGTCAGGTAAACTAGCCAATCAGAGTCAGGTAAACTAGCCAATCAGAGTCAGGTAAACTAGCCAATCAGAGTCAGGTAAACTAGCCAATCAGAGTCAGGTAAACTACAGCTCTACCAGAGTTCAGAGTCAGGTAAACGACCTAATCAGAGTCAGGTAAACTACCTAACGGCGATTCTCCACTACCGTCCCCTACCAGAAGTTAAGTTAAGAAGTTGTTATTTTCTTGCATTGTCTCATAAAATTGAGACGATGCTCCGAGTTTTAGTGACTGATGATGAATCAGTCTCTCTGCTGTCTGTCTCCCCCCGGTGGCCAGAAGGGGCAGTGCAGTACGAGGGCCCCGGCGTGGAGCTGCCCTACCCTCCCCTGGACGACACGGACCCCCTCCTCCTGCTGCAGCTCCAGCACAGATACAGAGCTGTGTGTCTGGCCCTCAAACACACGCTCAGGTACACACACACACACACACACACGCACACACACACACACACACACACACGCACGCACACACACACACACACACAGATACAGAGCTGTGTGTCTGGCCCTCAAACACACTCTCAGGTACACGCCTACACCCTCCTCACCCATCCCTTTTTTTTTTGTGATCAAATATTTTCTTTATTTTCTTTTAAAACAAACAAACATAATGACAAAACAAGACAACAAGGCCACATCCTGCAATCAACGCCCCCAACAGCCCATACAACCACGCCACAACACACAAATTACAATATAGCTTCTAGGTATTAGGGAGTCGGGACATACATTACAAGTCGGGACCCAAAACGTAAAAGAAAGTAAAACAAATAACCCCCACCCACCCACCCCAGGGACCAGAGGACAAGTCAGTTACAGTTGTGATAAACCTACACTCAACTCAAAAGATTTTTAAGATCGACCGCTGTGGATATCCACAAATTAATATTTGCCTCTTTAGCACCATGCATACGGGCTGTAGAGTTCCAAATAGACAACATCCCAAAAACTTAAAACCCATTGTTTAAATGAAAGTGAATGTGGAGGCTTCCAACGTGTGGCAACCATTTTTTTTGCTGCCGTCAGACCAGCAAACTGAATGCGTTTTTTTGTTTGAGGGAGGAGTAACAGGGAAAGATCATTGAGGATCAATACAGAAGGAGAAGGGGGTATAGTCACAGAGAGCAGAGCAGAAAGTTTAGAAGCGACCATTACCCAAAACTCTGTAACCTCTGGACACTCCCAAATCATATGAATAAATGTGCCCACAACCCCCAGAGGACACAGAGTACAATTGGGGTCATTTATGATTTTCATAGTACACATCTTCCGAGGAGTCATATAAGTCCTATGAATAAAATTATAATGAATTTGTTGGTGATCAGGATTCCTTGATGTTTGTAGGACATCTGACCACACTTTATCCCAGTCAAATTCTAGGTCTAGGTCCGGAATGTCCACCTTCCATACAGATCCAACTGCCAATGGGAGGTATGTTTTCTGCAGGAAGTACCCATATCATGTGGAAACTAAGCCCCTCGTACTACCCACCCTGTCCAGAACAACAAGCACCGGGTGCCTGTGAAGTGGCTCCTTCCATGGGACCCCATAGGTTTTCATGGCAGCCCTTAGTTGTAAATAAAAGAAAAAGGAGGAGCGTGGTAAATTAAACTGAATTCGTAACTCTTCAAAAGAGTGAAGACCTTTATCCCCAATAACATCGCCCAATGAATGAATACCCCCGTCAGCCCATTGTTGGCATCTAATCGGACGCCCACCAATTAAGAGTGCATCATTATTAAATATTGGTGAGCAGGGGTTCCATCCAGAGGGCAGTTTACATGTTTTTGTCATTGCTCGCCAGACACTGATTAATTGAGAAATAATTAGGCCAAACCGTCGCCTACACTGAGCAGGTGGAGTGTTGGAAAACAGCACCTCCTTCAGGGTGAGAGGGAATGTCAATCCCTCTTCCAAAGCACGCCAAGAAACCTCAGCCATGGGATTAAACCAAGTTACCAGAGGACGCAGTGTGAAAGCCCAATAGTAAAATTTAAAATTAGGTAGAGAAAGGCCTCCATCCTGTCTCTCACGCTGTAATGTGGTCAATTTAATTCTGGGTCGTTTACCTCTCCAGATGAATTTAGTAACTGCAGATTGCAATTTGTTCCAATAAAGAGCGGGGGGAGGAAGAGGCAGCATAGAACTTACAAAATTAATTCGGGGGAGCACATTCATTTTAACTATGGAAACCCTAGCCCTCAGGGAATTCGGCAGTGCCACCCATCTGTCCAAATCCTGTGTTATATTGGAAAGGAAATTCTTGAAATTGGTATTAACTGTAGTCAGCAGTGAGGGATAGATGTCAATGCCTAAATATTTAAATGTGGTAACTATCGGAATCTGGGAGGGCACAACTGCACTCCTCATGGCCTCATTTAGCGGCAAGAGAGCAGACTTGGTCCAATTTATTCTGTATCCAGAAATGGCGCTAAAAGCATCAAAGATGGACAGAATATGGGGAATGGATTGAGGAGCATCATCTACATACAGAAGTACATCGTCTGCATATAGGGATATGTGATGCTGAGTGCCACCGATAGAAATTGGTGTGACTGTGGTCGACTGGCGGACCCTCTGAGCCAGGGGCTCCAGGGAAAGCGCAAATAGTAATGGGCTGAGCGGACATCCCTGTCTGGAGCATTTAGCAATCGCAAACGGTGACGAAAAGTTCCTCCCAGTCATTACCATTGCAGAAGGATTAGAATAAATCGTCTTGATCATATTTAAAAACATCGTACCGAAACCCAATTTTTCAAGGACCGTCCATAAATAGGACCACTCTAAACGGTCGAATGCTTTCATAGCGTCCAGCGACAGCACCGCAGTAGGAGAATTAAATGAGGTAGCACCATCTATGATGGTGTCTGAAGCCAATCTGGTCCTGATGAAGCCTGTCTGGTCGCAGTGAACCAATTTGAGCATGTAAGTCTGTAACCGGCGTGCAAGAACCTTGGCATACATTTTTATTTCGGAGTTTAAAAGGGAGAGCGGCCTATAGCTCCCACAGTCCAAGGGATCTTAGTTTTTTTTCAGCAGCAGGGAGATCAACGCTATATTAACATCTCTAGCAAAGGAGCCCTTCTCAATAGAGAACAAAATCATTTCCTGCAAAAGCGGGCCTAAAATGTCCCAGAAGAGAAGGTAAAACTCAGGTTCAGACACCCATCCCTCAGACACACACGCATACACGCACGCACGCACGCACACACACACACACACACACACAGACACTACTCAAACACAACCGGTCCACACCTACACATACCCCTCAGGTACACACACACACACAATCAATGTGTACAGTAATTCAAAGGAAGGTACCAGATGTCCATGTTCTCTCTCCCTCCTCCTCCAGTGTTGACCCGGCCTCGGCCGTGCGTCTGCCCATACAGCAGGTCCTCAACCTGGTGTGTCGAGCCCTGGCAGTCAGCACCAAGAGCATAGTGAGTAACCCTCTCTCTCTCTCTCTCTCTCTCTCTCTGTCTCTCTCTCTGTCTCTGTCTCTCTCTCTGTCTCTCTCTCTCTGTCTCTGTCTCCCTCTCCCTCTCTCTCTCTCTCTCTCTCTCTCTGTCTCTCTCTCTATCTATCTCTCTCTCTCTCTGTCTCTCTCTCTCTGTCTCTCTCTCTCTCTCTCTTTCTCTCTCTCTCTCTCTCTCTCTCTGTCTCTCTCTCTCATACACACTAACAACCACACTCACAAAGGAAAAGTCCATATCAAGAAAATGTCGGTGTATATTATGTTACGGTACATGTGGGAAAACTAGGGTTAGGGTTAGGTGCTACGTCGACTTGGTACATGCTGGCATGTCTAACCCTAACCCTACCCCTAACCCTAACCCTAACCCTACCCCTAACCTTAACCGTAGCACCCTAGCACCTAACCCTAACCCTAGTTTTCCCACATGTACTGTATTACCACATGTACCGTAACATATCTACTGGAAGTATTGTGTCTTGAGGTAGTTGGTGTATGAGAAGTCTTGGCATGACTTGAGCATGTGTGTGTGTGTTTCTTTGACAGAATGCGGTAGGGGACGGGTGTGTGAGGCAGCTAGTGTTACCTGCCCTGCACAACGACACTCTGGAGGTGCTGTCTGCTCTCATCACAGCGTGAGTACACACACACACACACACACACACACACACACCTGTAAATCATTTGTTAGCCATGTCATTAGAAGTCTGATAGACGTATTGATGGCTTGGTTGTTTTCTTCATCTCTATGAATGAGTACAGTAATGTTAGTAACAGTCATATTGATTGGTTGATCCCCGGTGTGTTCCAGCGTGGGCAGTGGGCTGGTGCAGTACTGCAGCGTGTTACAGAGGCTGTTCTCCCAGACGCTGTCTGCATGGACCCCTCTGCCTGAGGCCAGCCTGGGACAACAGAGAGCCTTCAGGTAGGACACACACACACACACACGTACACTGCTTTTGTGTGTGTATATTTTTTTACTATGTTTTTAACTGTTTTTTTGGGGGGGGGGTTTTAGGCTGTTTTTGTTTTTAACTTATTGTGTTTTTAGGCTGTTTTTTTTATTTATTTTTTAACTGTAGCACTCTGAGATTCTTTTGAATGAAAAGTGCAATGCAAATAAAATGCATTATTATTATTATTATCATCGTTATTGTATGTGTGATGTGTAATGCGTCCCTATTCTTACCCACAGTGCAATGCGAGTCTCACCGTATCCCTGTTCTTACCCTCAGTGCAATGCGAGTCTCACTGTATCGCACCCTGGAGCTGTGGGTCCGGGTGGCCGGAGCGTCTGCCTGCGTGCTGCAGGGAAGCCCCACCCACTCAGAGCTCCTATTGGCCCATCTCTTGGGTGACATCACACCGGGGGCGGACTCTGTCAAGGTGAGACCCCCCCTCCCCCCGCGTTCCCTGTCAACATACTGGCAGAATTTATTTTAGAAGTTGACCAATAACATAACAACACCAGACCTCCCTCTACCAACTGTCTAAATGTTCTTCTTCTTCTCCACCTCCACCTTCTCCCTTTCTCTTCTCTCCTCTCCTCTATCTCCCTCTCTCCTGCCTATCGGTCCCCCCCCTCCCACACACACACACACACAGCTCCGTCAGTCATCCGTGGCGGACCTGGTCAGTACAGGAGGGAAGGCTGGTAATCGCAGGACGAAGAGTTTGGGTCTGGCCGACGCAGGAGCCGCCTCGCTGCAGAGGAAAGGAGACTCACTGGCCAACCAGGACACCTGTCTGTCTGCACTGAGAGGTGAGGGGGTGTCACCTGTCTGTCTGCACTGAGAGTTGAGGGGGTGTTAGGGGGGTTCAGGACCACAGCGGGGGGTGAGGGGGGCTGCACTGAGAGGTGAGGGTGTGTCTTGTCTAAGGGTCATAGAGGGTGTGTCTTGTCTAAGGGTCATAGAGGGTGTGTCTTGTCTAAGGGTCATAGAGGTGGAGGTGTGTCTGGTCTAAACACAGGGTATCCACGGTGTCTTGAAAAGTATTAAAAAATTATAAATCAATTTTGGGAAAATCAAGACACTTAATAAGTAGTAAGTCTTATCACGATTTTATGAGGTCTTGAATTTTGTAGTTATTTTTCTGAATTAGACTCTGTCCAAAGAGTTTGAGTCCTAAAAACGTTTAGTGAAAGTTCGTGAATTTATTAGTTTTATTAAAAAACAAAGATGAATGGAAATTCTGTTGTATAATAGTGGTCTAGTCCATTGCAAACTAAAACTGTTAAGTTAAAGGTGTCACTGATGTAAACGGTTACAGCTCGAAGTGGCGGTGAGGTCTGGAAAAATATTGACAAGGTCTTTAAAAAGTCTTAGAAAGGAATTGAAATTAACCTCCAGATTCCTGTATATACCCTGAGTAGGTAACATAGACACGGCTGTTCTAGTGTCAACTGTCACTTAGATCCAACTGTCACTTTCAAATTAACCTCAAGATTCCTGTATATACCCTGAAGCATCGTAGACATGGAGGGTGTGTCTTGTCTAAGCATCATAGACGTGGAGGGTGTGTCTTGGACAGTGACTTAATCCTCTCCTCCTTCACAGCCCTGAGGCAGATCATCCTGACCAGCGGCACGCTGCTGAAAGAAGATGTCCACAAGGTCAGTGTTTCTCTCCCCCACCCACCCCTCTCTCTCTCTCTCTCCCACCCACCCCTCTCTCTCTCTCTCTCTCCCGCCCACACAACAGGTTTTCCTCGGTGTGTGTTTTTTTAATTAGGACTGCACGATATATCGTTTCAGCATGGTCATGGCGGCGTGCGCCTGTGTGATAGTCACATGGCAGGTGATTTGCGATGTCAAGTAAGGCAAATGAACTAACCAGTCATGGTACAACGTTTCTGCTGCTTGATACAAAAGGAAAACTGGCGCGGTTCTCATGTTCCCTGACTAGTCTCCAAGAGAAGCCTGTCTGATGTGACATCATTCACTTAAGCAATATCACACGAGAGGGAGTGTGTTATACTGAATATCAGCACGGCTGTGATTCGGTCGTAGGAACGAGGCCGCAGGCCGAGTACCGAAGACGATCACAGCCGTGCTGATATTCAGTATAACAGCACGACCTCGAGTGTGATATTGCTTTTATACAACAGTTCTACAGCGCGATTTATTAGTTAACAGTAATAAGCGACAACAGATTATGATTTGTTTGTTTATTTAATCCTAAAAATAAACAAAAAATAGTTCCGCAACTGAACTTCAAATAGACTGTTGCCTAGTAACCTGAACACAAACATGTAGTCTAATTAACGGTCATTTAGTAGAACATCTGTGCGGCGGAGTGATACATATAGTTATAGTTAGTATATAGTTATACTATACATATAGTTAGTCCCAGTGCTGTTATACTGTATATCAGCACTCATGGAATGCCTCTAGTCCAATCAAATGACTTGGTCGGAACTAACTGTTGTATAATCAGGTTTAACCCTCCTCTCTCTCTCTCTCCCCCCCAGCGCCTGCATGACGTGGTCCTCCCCCTGTGTGTGCGTCTGCAGCAGCAGCAGAGTTGGTGGGAGGGGGCCGGGGGGGTGAGCGGGCAGTACGGCAGCGCCCCCCCCCGCAGAGAGCTGTACCGCCTCCTGCTGGCCCTGGTCCTGGTGCCCGCACCCCGCTGGCCCCCCCCCCTCACCTGCACCATCTCCATCCTCAGCCACGGACGCAGGGACCGCAGCCTCAAGGTGACCGCCGGGGGGGGTCAGACACTGGGTCACACACACACACTCTCCGCCGAGGGGGACTGAGTGGGACTGCCCCACTCAAAAAAAAAAAAGACTAGATCGTCTACATCAGTGTTTCTCAACCCTCTCCTCGGGGACCACCAGCCGTTCCACATGTTTGATCTGTTCCACCACCACCAGCACACATGATTCAACTAATCAAGTGCACAGCAATTATGGTTTGTACTTGAATCAGGTGAGCTGGTGGTGAGCTGGTGAGCTGGTGGTGGTGGAACAGATCAAATATGTGGAACGGCTGGGGGGTCCCCGAGGAGAGGGTTGAGAACCACTGCTGTAGAGTCCTTCCTTTCCTCGTAACCTGACCCTGACCTTGCTAGCAGGAGTCCTGAGTTACGAGGAATAGGAAGGAGGTCGCATTTTCTTGTCCAATCCTAAAGTAGCCCAGGATTGGAGCTCTTTTTTTATTTTTATTTTTACCTTTATTTAACCAGATAAAATCAGTTGAGAACAAATTCTAATTTTCAATGACGATCTGGAGGCCAAGAGGCCCCGGCAAGAATAGAAACAAACATCTAAACAGAAACGACTCCGGGTCGACATCCAACAATACACCCAACACATGACAACGGCAAAGACAGTGAAGATGCATCAATAAAAACAAATAGAAACAAACTCAACTAACCTATGTGTGGAAAGAGAGCGGGGGGGTTGGGAGTTGGGGGGGGGCGGGGGCGTCTACTGTTGGGCCCAACCCTCAAGCGCTATGTCACGAAGGAATGTAACAGGCCTAGGTGTCAGCGCGGGGGGGGGGCCTAGGTGTCAGCTATAGAGCTCCGTCCTGGATACATCTGGTCCAGTTCTCTGTTCGGATGCACAGTATAGACGGACGCCTTTGGCTCGCAGTTGTGTTGATGTCTCCCATCGTTAGACTGATGGCCTGCTGTGTTTAAGCTGAGTAAACATCTCTCTGACTCATCTGGTTCTCCACAAACCTGCACACGCACGCCGATATACACTCAACAGCATAACACACACACACAGTCACACACATCACCCCATACACACAGACACTCACACATACTTCACACATACCCTCCACACATCACACCACACACACATACACACACACACACACACACACACACACACACACACACACACACACACACCATAAAGAGATCATTTGAGTGTGCTGCTCTACATTGCTTTTCTACCTTAGAAAGCTGTAACCTTAAGAAAAAGCTTTAGAAAGCTGTAACCTTAAGCATGTTTAAGCTTAAGTGTTGTTTATGTCATATTCATTCATTCATTCATTCATTCATATACCAATTCCAAACACATCACGCATTCCACATTCAGTGTGATTTTTAGGAGTTGATTGTGTAGTGATCGGTCTTAGCTATATGAATAGTTGGCAGTCAGTCGTGACGGTGGTATCAGTAACAGTATTTCATTGTGTTTGCTATGTGAACAGTAGCCGGCCCAGCCTGTGAGCGGAATGTCCCGGGGTCGATCCCCAGGTTTCTCTCAAGTTCAGATCACGACTAGAAAAATAAGTTCCCGAAGAAACTTTGTGGGCTTGCGAAGTGTTGTTTTGTGTTGTTTTGTGTTGTTTTGTGTTGTTTTTTGTGTTGTTTTTTGTGTTGTTTTTTGTGTTGTTTTGCTAGATCTCTGGAATGTTAGATAGATAGGACGAACCAGGTGCTCCTCAGCTTTAATTAAGTTAAACTAAGATAACTAAGAAGTTAAACGTTTGCCTTTTAGACGAAACAAAAACAGAGTTTAATCAGTAGGTTATACTGAAGCAGTAGTGAGTGACTGCTGAAAGGAAGAAAGGATGATGTTGTTTAATCAATCAATCCAAAATATATATAGTACAAGTCATGCATTCAATGCAACTCCAAAGTGCTGAACATAAAAAACTATAGTAAATAAACAATATAAATTGTATTCTGGTTTATTTATTATTGTTTTTATGTTCAGCACTTTTTCTTCTTCTTTCTTCTCTCCTACTTCTTGTTTTATTGTCAATAAGTCGGAGAGAAGAAACAGACAGGAATAAAACTAAGAACAAAAACAAGAACAACAAATTAGGAGATAAGAAATAGGGGTAAAAGTGCAAGTTAAGGCCATAGTGGCTGAAGGCGGCCAGGCATGGGCGACACAAAGCCGGATTCATCTGAATCGGCGATGCTTTGATAACGTTTGCTTATCTGGGGGTAGTGGTGGTCTAGTGGATAGTGAGTTGGACTTGGGATCGGAAGGTTGTGAGTTCAAATCCTGCCTGAAGCCACACCACTACTAGTGTGCCCTTGGGTAAGGCACTTAGCCCTCAGTTACTCCAGGGGGAATGTCCCTGTAATTCGTAATTGTAAGTCGCTTTGGATAAAAGCGTCTGCTAAATGGCAAAATTAATTAATTAATCTGACTCTGCAAACTGTAGAAATGCCGCAAGGGACCTTCCGTATTCGTATTCCTTAGGTTCCGCCGCTGTGTGGTCGGCGATACAGGAGCGCGTTGATAACAACGACGCAGACACCCACCTGACAAAAGATCCTTGTAGAATCGAATCATGTCTGTCTTAGGTTTGTAAATAAAATGATGTGGTGGGTGGAGCATTTCTGTGTGTGTGGGCCCTACTTCAATTCATCCAGAATGTTTGGCACTCTGCACCCCATTGAGGGGTTTGTGTGTTTTGATCACATTCACTTGGATACATGCGACACATCACTGTAGCTGTGGTTGTGTTGGAGAGTAGGCTGTTGTTTTCCGTGAGGAGAAACTAGTTAGTGTTCATATTAAAATGTCCTGGATTACAAAAAAATGACCGTTGGAATGAATTTGCCTTTTACTGATCCATCCTCTCTTTCTTTCTCTCCTCCCTCTCCCACCCTCTCTTTATCTGTCTCTCTCTCCCCCCCCCCAGGTTTCCTCATTCTGCACCGAAGCCCTGACCGTATGCAACGCTCTCCTCCACCCCCGCACCCCCTCCATCACCCTCCCCCTGCCCCCCCTCATCCTCAAACCCACCCCCGCCACCCCCATCCTCACCCCCTCCCAGGCCCCCTCCCTAACCCTCCCCAACCTCCTGGGGGGCCCCGCCCCAGGGCCCCCCTTCTCCGCCCGCCACCACCTCGGCCTGGGCCCCGCGGCTCTCCTCAGCTCCCTGGAGAACCACCTCCCCCTGGTTCCTCCGGGCCTCTCCGGCCAGGCCGGCCCCCCGGGAGACCAGCTCCTCTCCCCCCACCACCAGGCGGGGGAGCTGTCGGGCCTGGGGCTCCCCGAGGGCCAGAGGCCCATCTTCGTACGCTACGACAAGGAGGAGGCGGAGGACGTGGAGATCTCGCTGGCGAGCGACTCTGACGACAGCGTGGTGATCGTCCCCCAGGGCCAGCTGCTGCTAGAGACCCAGGACGGAGCCCCCCTGGGCGGCGTACAGGGTCTCCCCCCCCAGCCCTCCGTGCCTCCAGGGGCCGCCGCCTCCCTCCCCGTCCCCGCGGGGGGGGACGCGGCGGCGACGGGGGACATCCCCCTCCTCCCCAACGACCTCCCCCCTTCCTCCTCCGTCACCCACCAGATCCTGCCCTCCTCCTCTTCCTCCTCCGCCCAACCCAACTCCATCAACTCCACCTTCCCCCCTACCCCGCTGGTGTCCATGGGGCCCCAGATCAACTCCACGGGGGGTGTGTGCCAGCTCACAGCGCCCTCTGGTGGCCTGGGGGACTCCCTGCCGGGGGCACAGCTCCAACAGATGCTACTGCAGCCCCCTGCCCCCGGCCAGCCCCCCCCCCTGGGTCTGCCCATCCAGATGCAACAGCTGCAGAGCCAGCTGGCCCAGTCCTCCAGACAGCTGCAACAACAGCAGCAGCAGCAGCAGCAGGCTAGTGAAGAGGACCAGAACGTGATCAATATAAACAGTTCTGACGACGAAGAGGAGCAGGAGGACGAAGAGATGGAGGACGAAGACGAGCTGGGGGAGGAGGAGGAAGAGGAGGAGGGCCTGGAGGAGGAGGAGGAGGAGGAGGAAGACGGGAGCGATTTCCCCGAAGAGGAGGAGTATTACGAGGGGGAGGAGTTCGAGGACTACGAGGAGGAAGAGGGGGAGGAACTGGAGGACGAGGAGGAGGAGGAAGATGGAGACATCCCTCCGTTGGGGGAGGAGTGCCGGGGAGGATTGCTGGGGGGGAGGGAGGAGGGAGAGGTGCTCAGAGGGACGGTGGAGGAAGGAGGGATGGGGAGATTCTGCGTGGAGAGAGAGAGGGAGGGCGGGATAGAGGAACTGACTGAGACGGGTCGCGTTCCGTACGGAGAAGAAGAAGGGATGAAGGCTCAGGAGGTGGAGAGCATCGGCGTCCTGGAGGAAGAGAGGGAAGGAGAGCCGGTAGAAGAAGAGGGGGATGAGAACGAGAGTGTGAACGACCCGACCATGCCTCAGATCCTCTGTGTGACCGGAGGGGCTCTGGAAGAGAGGGAGGAGCTGGAGGAGGAAGAGAGACCGGAGGCCAGGTCTCCATGGGAGCAGGGAGCCAATCGGCCAGAAGGAACTCCCTCCTCCTCAGAAGGTCAATCTGCCAATCAACACGAGCGTAAGGCGGAGGCCGTACAGGAAGGGAGGGCGGGCGCCGACCAGCCGTCCGACCAGCAAGAAGACGCCTCCAAACACGCTGCCGACGCTGCTGCCAGACCAGAGGGGAGTTCAGACGGTCAGAGAGAGGGGGAGGGGACGGAGGGAGAGAGAGAAGGAGCACAGGAGGAAGGAGAGGAGGAAGGAGAGGACGGGAAAGGGATGAAGAGGAAGAGAGAGGAGGGGGAGGACGGGGAAGGATCTGGACACGGCACTGAGAAGAAAAAGGTAAAGACACGTGCGCCACGCTTTCTGTGAGAGAGGCGTGGCGTGGCGGTCATGTCAGAATGTAGCAGTGTGTAGATACACACATCTTTATATACATATATATATATATGTTACGGTACATGTGGGAATACGGTACATGTGGGAAAACTAGGGTCAGGGTTAAGGTTAAGGTTAGGGTTAGGTGCTAGGGTGCTACGGTTAGGGGTCAGGGTTAAGGTTAGGGTTAGACATGCCAGCATGTACCAAGTCACCCTAGCACCTAACCCTAACCCTAGTTTTCCCACATGTACCGTAACATATATATCACATATACAGTGGGGAGAACAAGTATTTGATACACTGCTGATTTTGCATGTTTTCCCACTTAGAAAGAATGTAGAGGTCTGTAATTTTTATCATAGTACACTTCAACTGTGAGAGACAGAATTTAAAAACAAAATCCAGAAAATCAAATTGTATGATTTTAAAGTAATTAATTTACATTTTATTGCATGAAATAAGTATTTGATACATCAGAAAAACAGAGCTTAATATTTGGTAAAGAAACCTTTGTTTGCAATTACAGAGATCAGACGTTTCCTGTAGTTCTTGACCAGGTTTGCACACACTGCAGCAGGGATTTGGGCCCACTCCTCCATACAGATCTTCTCCAGATCCTTCAGGTTTCGGGGCTGTCGCTGGGCAACACGGACTTTCAGCTCCCTCCAAAGATTTTCTATTGGGTTCAGGTCTGGAGACTGGCTAGGCCACTCCAGGACCTTGAGATGCTTCTTACGGAGCAACTCCTTAGTTGCCCTGGCTGTGTGTTTCGGGTCGTTGTCATGCTGGAAGACCCAGCCACGACCCATCTTCAATGCTCTTACTGAGGGAAGGAGGTTATTGGCCAAGATCTCGCGATACTTGGCCCCATCCATCCTCCCCTCAATACGGTGCATTCGTCCTGTCCCCTTTGCAGAAAAGCATCCCCAAAGAATGATGTTTCCACCTCCATGCTTCACGGTTGGGATGGTGTTCTTGGGGTTGTACTCATCCTTCTTCTTCCTCCAAACACGGCGAGTGGAGTTTATGCCAAAAAGCTCTATTTTGGTCTCATCAGACCACATGACCTTCTCCCATTCCTCCTCTGGATCATCCAGATGATCATTGGCAAACCTCAGACGGGCCTGGACATGCGCTGGCTTGAGCAGGGGGACCTTGCGTGCGCTACAGGATTTTAATCCCTGACGGCGTAGTGTGTTACTGATAGTTTTCTTTGAGACTGTGGTCCCAGCTCTCTTCAGGTCATTGACCAGGTCCTGCCGTGTAGTTCTGGGCTGATCCCTCACCTTTCTTATGATCATTGATGCCCCACGAGGTGAGATCTTGCATGGAGCCCCAGACCGAGGGAGATTGACCGTCATCTTAAATGTCTTCCATTTTCTAATAATTGCGCCAACAGTTGTTGCCTTCTCACCAAGCTGCTTCCCTATTGTCCTGTAGCCCATCCCAGCCTTGTGCAGGTCTACAATTTTGTCCCTGATGTCCTTAGAAAGCTCTTTGGTCTTGCCCATTGTGGAGAGGTTGGGGTCTGATTGATTGAGTGTGTGGAGAGGTGTCTTTTATAAAGGTAACGAGTTCAAACAGGCGCAGTTAATACAGGTAATGAGTGGAGAATAGGAGGGCTTCTTAAAGAAAAACTAACAGGTCTGTGAGAGCCGGAATTATTTCTGGTTGGTAGGTGATCAAATACTTATTTCATACAATAAAATGCAAATTAATTATTTAAAAGTCATACAATGTGATTTTCTGGATTTTTGTTTTAGATTCCGTCTCTCACAGTTGAAGTGTACCTATGCTAAAAATTACAGACCTCTACATTCTTTCTAAGTGGGAAAACCTGCAAAATCAGCAGTGTATCAAATACTTTTTCTCCCCACTGTATACATATACAGTCTGTAGAGATACACATCATCTTGTTTATACGTTGCAAATGATGTAGGTCATGAAGCGGTTTATCTGCGTCAGAATGTAGACATCCCCTATTCCCCTCCTCTCCCCCCACCACCAGGCGGGGGAGCTGTCGGGCCTGGGGCTCCCCGAGGGCCATAGGCCCATCTTCGTACGCTACGACAAGGAGGAGGCGGAGGACGTGGAGATCTCGCCGGCGAGCGACTCTGACGACTGCGTGGTGACGTGCACCACGCTTTCTGTGAGAGAGCCGGGCGTGGCGGTCATGTCAGAATGTAGCAGTGTGTAGATACACACATCTTTATATACATATATATATATATATGTTACGGTACATGTGGGAAAACTAGGTTAGGTGCTAGGGTGCTAGGGTTAGGGTTAGGGTTAAGGTTAGGGTTAGGGTTAGACATGCCAGCATGTACCAAGTCACCCTAGCACCTAACCCTAACCCTAGTTTTCCCACATGTACCGTAACATATATATCACATATATATATATATATACAGTCTGTAGAGATACACATCATCTTGTTTATACGTTGCAAATGATGTAGGTCATGAAGCGGTTTATCTGCGTCAGAATGTAGACATCCCCTATTCCCCTCCTCTCCCCCCACCACCAGGCGGGGGAGCTGTCGGGCCTGGGGCTCCCCGAGGGCCAGAGGCCCATCTTCGTACGCTACGACAAGGAGGAGGCGGAGGACGTGGAGATCTC
Source organism: Nansenia antarctica (assembly GCF_963989245.1). Classification (NCBI taxonomy): domain Eukaryota; kingdom Metazoa; phylum Chordata; class Actinopteri; order Argentiniformes; family Microstomatidae; genus Nansenia; species Nansenia antarctica. The sequence goes on along the minus strand of NC_137682.1, from coordinate 1,911,297 downwards.
GCTGGCGAGCGACTCTGACGACTGCGTCACGGTGATCATCCCATGAGTTATTTAAGAACAGGGTTCCTGCGCTGGTCTTTAAAAGCCTTAAAGTCTCAAATTCAGCAATCCAATTAATAAGGCCTAAAAAGGTGTCAAATTTGAGTTATTCGGTCTAAAAAGGAGGCGCTAGGTCTAAAAATGTTGATCCTCCAAGGAAATCGGTCCGACCACGTCTGTTTACGCGGAAATGAGTCAAGCTGGAACCCCAAAAAATGCCAATTCGCTTCCTTTTCTGTCTGTATGGCAGCAGTGAAATCACCTCGAGGATGACAAAAAGCTACCACACGGTGTCGCGAATAGGTCTAAAATTATATTCAAAGAGGTCTAAAAAAAAGGTCTAAAATGGCCTTAAATTTGACGTGTTGGAACTTGTAGGAACCCTGAAAAACTAGCCTCTACAATGATCTGTCTCTCCTTCCTCTCTCTCTCTCTCTCTCTCTCTCTCTCTCTCAGCTGGACGAGGAAGCCATGGCCTCCATGCTAGCAGACTTCATGCCGTGCCCGCCAGACGATGAAGACCACGGTGCTTCTGCCTCCAGCCGCTCCTAAACCGGGCCTGGTGCCTAAACCGGTACCTGTACTATAAACCGGTACCTGGTTTACATAAACCGATATATTTTAGTTAGTTAGTGAGTGAGTGTACTGTGTGTGTGTTTTGTTGTTGTGGTCACTTATAATGTTTTTGGGTGTTCTACATTCTCTTTGTGTCTTACCTTTTGTTATAAAAGAAATAAACAGTCAATCAGACAAATGTGAGCAGTGTTTAATGTGATGCTTGTGTGTGGAGGGAGGGTTCTAGATTGTTTCTAGATCTCCTATGACTAATGAGACACACACACACACACACTGACCAAGTCATGCATTGTGCTGTGGGTTTCATAAGACCTCGCAACCAACAGGAAACCAACAGGAAGTGTGGGGACAGACCCCTGTCTTACTGTCACTGGTGTCAAAAGGAGAACTACATGTACAGTATTGACGGGTAGTGAACTATACATGTAGGTTACGACATTCTCAGGGGTTACAGGAAGTCTAACAGGTTTGTAAGACCAGAGAAGCATGCAGCAGCCTCGGGTGTGAGTTTGATGTGGTAGAATAGTACCGTGTGTGAGTTTCACATGATATGGGTGTGTGCGTCTGTGCATGTGCACGTCTGTCCAATCCCGCCTCTTTGTTGATTCAGACTAGTTGGGTGGAGTTGGAGGGGAAGACACACACACATACACACACTAGAAATGACTTCACCATAAGGCCTGGGTTCCAGACACAGGGTCAACAGAAGCACGGCATTCCACCATATCATCTATAGAATGGAACAGATCCGGTTCCGGAGCATGATGTTGATTCTATGCATTCCATTCTGTAGATCTGGACATAGAACCATAGAATGCTGTTCTATCTCTGCAGATCTGGACATAGAACCATTGAACGCTGTTCTATCTCTGTAGATCTGGACATAGAACCGTAGAATGCTGTTCTGGACATATATATTGAACACTGTTCTATCTCTGCAGATATCTGGCTGCCTCTGCCACACAGTAAACACACACAGAGCATTCCCAATGAAACACAACTAGTGTGTTATCAGTAGAGTCTACTCTAGTATGTATCTTTCTATGTTTCTACATGCAACTGCACTATACTGGAATGTATAATTAACCAAACAAAAACAAAGATATTAATTCCAAAATGACATGAACTCTTATCCTTGCATTAAGATGAACTCAGTTCAACTTAGTGAGTGATTAGTTTGATGCCATTTTTGCATTTGAGCTCATTTTAAGAGTGGTCATAGCAAAGGGTCTGAATACTTATGTACTTTAGGTATTTCTGTATTTCAATTGTAATTGAAACATTCAATTACATTGTAATTGACATTTCTAAAAACGTGTTTTCACTTTGTCATTCTGGGGTGTGGAGATTGATAAATTGATGCAATAGATTGATGCAAGTTATTTTAATTTAATCCATTTTAGTCTATAACAATTTAGTCTAGAACACAACAAAATGTAGAAAAAGTGAAGGGGTCTGAATATTTTCCGAATGCACTTTATATAGGGTTGTCATATTGCACATAGTGTTATTGCACATTCATTTAAAGTGTCGCAGTTTGCAGGCTTGAAATGTACATATTTGTGCCTCAGCACTACACCTGATTTTTTCAATCCAGCAGCTGCCATCAATCCGTCCAGACTGTCCAGGGCCCAGAACCTAGGTCTTTGCTGTGTTCAGGGCCTGGATGGCCCTGGGGTAGAAGCTGAGCTTCAGTCTGTTTGTCCTTGCGGCCATGGTCCTGTACCGCCTTTTCGAGGGCAGCCGGGCAAAGTGTTCGTACCCTTGACTGTAGAAGTGTGTTTTATTCACCGCTGCGTGCAGAGATGCAGAAGCTTTATACAGGGACAGGATGTTATAAATGTCATGGAAATAAATACACACATGTCATGGTGTAAAGACGCTCCAAGTTCTTGCAGGGGGCAGTCATCAGAGATATGAATATTGCTTGTTTGGTTGTTGACATATGAGTGTTACATAAACTCCAGGATTTGCATATTAGAATCTAACAGGCACCTTCTGTTATGAACCCCTAGAGAGGAGGCCACTTCCTGATGTGATAGAGAGATTAGGAGAGCATATAAACAAATGACTGGTGCTTATTGAGACAGAGAGAGAGGGGGAGGTGGGGGGGTAGCTCTTGCTCAGTCAAGAGAGAGAGAGAGAGAGAGAGAGAGAGAGAGAGAGAGAGAGAGACCAGGCCAAAATAGGGAACAGGTGGTGAAAGAAGGAGAGAGAGAGAGAAAGAGAGAGATAGAGGAATGCATTTCACATGCAATGTTTTGAAATGCATGTGAAAACTGTTGAATGTATCTATCTATCTGAGCTGAGAGCTGCCTGCTGACTAACAGTCGTGTATTAACAGCTGAGTGTCGCTGAGGGTTTCAGCCGAAGAGAGACTCACTCTGTCTGGACTAAAGAAGAAAAAACAGAGAGCGAAAAGGAAAGGAGGAGGACGCAGAGGGGAGGAAGGGCTGCTGAGAGGAAACACACAGGAGAGAGAGAGAGAGAGAGAGAGAGAGGGAGAGAGAGAGAGAGGGAGAGAGAGAGAGAGAGAGAGAGGGAGAGAGAGAGGGGAGAGAGAGAGAGAGAGAGAGAGAGAGAGAGAGAGAGAGAGAGAGAGAGAGAGAGAGAGAGAGAGAGAGAGAGAGAGAGAGAGAGAGAGAGAGGGAGAGAGAGAGAGAGAGAAGAGAGAGAGAGAGAGAGAGAGAGACAGAGAGAGAGGAGGAGTGGGAAACACATAAATAAAAGACTGGACAAAGTGGACTTTCTGTAACTTCAACTTCATCTGTACAGGGGTAGGTCTTTCCTTTGCTTTTATTAGAAATGCTCACTACTGCTGCACAAACTATTCTGCTCTGCTTCATTACATCATCATTTACATAAGGCTTTCTAAAGTACTGGAATGCAAGGAGTTACAGCACGTACAGTAATGTGTAGAGAGAGAGAGAGAGAGAGTTATGTAAACTATGGAGAAGCTTGTTTGAATGAAGATCTTATCATTACACGCACACCTATTACATTTTACATTTCAGAAGTTTAAGAAGCCTTTTTCCAATAGTAACTTACAACGTGTACATTTGTCTAACTAAGTGACTCTTCTATACATTAGTCATTATAAGAATAACACATCTATGTTCAGACCAGGGGCCATGGGCAGTCACAATGCCAGAAGAAGGAAGAATTACTTTATTAAATGTACAGTAGAGAAACTGTCCAGGGGGTAGTGGGGATGAAGAGGTCTTTAGGAGGGACAGTCAGGATGTAGCCTTACCAACCCAGACCACCAATGGCATCATGAATGACCGTTAGCAGGAGGTGGGGAGGCCAGGAAACCAGCAGATACAACTGTAGTGGTGTATATGGATATGTTCAAAACAGTGTACATTTTGACAATCCTAGATAGAGGGAATGTTCATACTGTCTGTATGTGTGTATAAGGTACAGCTTCTGTATCAAGCTGTGGTTTGTGCTATGATGTTGTATGACCCACTATACCAGTTTATCCACAAGTGAACAGCAGAATAGAAGCTTTTGTAACTGTGTCATGTTGGA
>NC_137682.1:1857148-1902148 GCF_963989245.1 Nansenia antarctica | reverse complement strand
TCTCCTCTCCTCCCAGTCTTATAGAGTTGTGTCTCCTCTCCTCCAGGCTTATAGAGTTGTGTCCTCCTCTCCTCCAGTCTTATAGAGTTGTGTCCTCCTCTCCTCCAGTCTTATAGAGTTGTGTCCCCTCTCCTCCCAGTCTTATAGAGTTGTGTCTCCTCTCCTCCCAGTCTTATAGAGTTGTGTCCTCCTCTCCTCCCAGTCTTATAGAGTTGTGTCCCCTCTCCTCCCAGTCTTATAGAGTTGTGTCCTCCTCTCCTCCCAGTCTTATAGAGTTGTGTCCTCCTCTCCTCCCAGTCTTATAGAGTTGTGTCCCCTGTCCTCCCAGTCTTATAGAATTGTGTCTCCTCTCCTCCCAGTCTTATAGAGTTGTGTCTCCTCTCCTCCCAGTCTTATAGAGTTGTGTCCCCTCTCCTCCCAGTCTTATAGAGTTGTGTCCTCCTCTCCTCCCAGTCTTATAGAGTTGTGTCTCCTCTCCTCCAGGCTTATAGAGTTGTGTCCTCCTCTCCTCCAGTCTTATAGAGTTGTGTCCTCCTCTCCTCCAGTCTTATAGAGTTGTGTCCTCCTCTCCTCCAGTCTTATAGAGTTGTGTCTCCTCTCCTCCCAGTCTTATAGAGTTGTGTCCTCCTCTCCTCCCAGTCTTATAGAGTTGTGTCTGAAGAAGTTGGCCATCAGGTTTGGGAAGTCGTGGGACGACCTGGAGGACTTCAAACGCATCTTCTGGAAGCTCAAGAGCCCCATAGCTGGTAAGATGTAGCGTCTTTATCATATGACCCTAACCCTATGGATATTATCATCCTTTCCTGCCCTCAATTTGCCTGTGGGGGAGAAAAATATCTCAGATGTCTCTTCCTGCTCTGCAGCAATGAACGGATGTACCAGACTTATGTCGTGACGTTAGAATTATAAGGTTCTATCTCCATTTTTGTCAAAATTGAGTTTTTTTACATAATCTGATCCATTAGGTGTTTATTAATGCCTGTGTGGTGTTATTTTTTAAAATGTTGACATTTCTGAGTTAGTAATTAATAAAATACAAAGGTTCCATCTCACAAAACATAATGGAATGTAAAAACTTTGACGCTCAATATCTCTGAACTGCCCTAAACGGAGATAGAACCTTATCATTCTAAACGGAGATAGAACCTTATCATTCTAAACGGAGATAGAACCTGATCATTCTAAACGGAGATAGAACCTTATCATTCTAAACGGAGATAGAACCTTATCATTCTAAACGGAGATAGAACCTTATCATTCTAAGATCACGATGTAACTAAATGAATTATTGACAAGCCAAGATGATCCACCATTGGGTTTTTTGCAACAGTGTCTCCCTCCCACACCACTATTATAATGCAGTACAGGGGAGGCTAGTGAAGGTAGACATTGGAGGATGGACTCATTGTAATACTCCTTAGAAAGGGCTCGATGTAATGCATGTAAGGCATGGAATGATGAATGGTATTAAGTGGTTCATACGATGATAATCAAACACATAATGGTATGAACCAACTTGAAACCATTCCTCATTTCATTCCATGCATTTACAATGAGCCCCTTTCTACGATGTCTACCTCCACCAGCCTCCACTAATGCAGCACTGTATTCTAGAATGTACAAGCATTCTAAGGGGGAATTCTAGTATGGAACTTGGAACATGCAACATTGGAGCCAGTGTCTCTGTGTGGTTCTGGTTCCAGAGTACTGTATGGACCACTGGAAGGAGGACTGGTTCTTTGGGTACCAGTGTCTGAACGGGTCCAACCCCAGGATGATCCAGAGGGTGGTGGAGCTGCCGGACAACTTCCCTGTGGTAGGGGACATGGTGCTGGCCTCGCTGGCCCCCAGGACCACCCTGGAGAAGGAGCTCAAGGTGAGGAGAGGCAGTCAGATAGATTAGGGGGTTAGGGGGCTAAGCTTGGGATTAATTTAGTATTAAACATCTATTTACTGTACATGTATCTTTACACTAACTAACCTAAATGTATCTTTACACTAACTAACCTAACTAATTAAGCAATATCACACGAGAGGGAGTGCTGTTATACTGCTGAATATCAGCACGGCTGTGATTCGGTCGTAGGTACGAGGCCGCAGGCCGACTGGCCTGTTGCCTAGTAACCTGAACACAAACATGTAGGGCCGGTTTCAGAGACAAGGCTTAAGCCTAGTCCTGGACTAAATCACACTTTCAATGTAAAATCTCCATTGAAGATGTTTTTTAGTCTAGGATTAGGCTTAAGCCTTGTCTGTGAAACCGGCCCATAGTCTAATTAACGGTCATTTAGTAGAACATCTGTGCGGCGGAGTGATACATATAGTTAAAAGTCCCAGTGCTGTTATACTGTATATCAGCACTCATGGAATGCCTCTTGTCCAATCAAATTACTTGGTCGGAACTAACTGTTGTATAACACAGGATATCCTACCCTCCCGTCTGTAGGCGGGGAGATATACCTACTAATAATAACAACAGTTATCTTACTCTCCTCCCTCTTCTCCCTCTCATGCCTCCCCTCCCCACTCTTCCCCTCCTCCCCTCTCCTCCCTCTCTTCTCTCTTCTCTCTCCTCCCTCCTTCCCTCCCTCTCCTCCCTCTCTCCTTCCCCTCTGTCCCTCCTCCTCCCTCCTCCCTCCTCCCCCTCCTCCCCTCTCCTCCCTCTCTCCTCCCCTCTCCTCCCTCTCTCCTCCCCTCTCCTCCCTCCCCCCTCTCCTCCCTCCTTCCCTCCCTCTCCTCCCTCTCTTCTCCCTCCTCCCCCTCCTCCCCTCTCCTCCCTCTCTCCTCCCCTCTCCTCCCTCCCCACTCTTCTCCTCCCTCCTTCCCTCCCTCTCTTCTCTCTCCTCCCTCCTTCTCCTCCCTCCTTCTCCTCCCTCCCTCCTTCTCTCTCCTCCCCTCTCCTCCCTCCCCCCCTCTCCTCCCTCCCTCCTTCCCTCCCTCTCCTCCCTCTCTTCTCTCTCCTCCTCCCTCCTCCCTCCTCCCCTCTCCTCCCTCTCTTCTCTCTGTAGGCAGGGAACATCTACCTGGTGGACTATGCTGTGATGGACGGCTGTCCCACCAACGTGATCAGAGGGAAGCCTCAGTTCATCTCTGCTCCCCTCTGTCTGCTGTACGAGCACCCGGACACGGGACTGATACCCATCGCCATACAGGTAGACACATGCACACTCACACACACACACACACACACACACACACACACACACACACACACACACACACACAGGTACACATACAGACACACACCACACACCCACACACACACATACACACAGACACACCCACACACACACGCCATTCTGACCATGTCCTCTCCTCCTCTCTCAGTTGGGGCAGACTCCCGGCCTGGACACGCCCATCTTCCTGCCCAGAGACCCGCCCCTGGCCTGGCTATTGGCTAAGACCTGGGTGCGTCACTCAGAGTTCCAGGTGTTCCAGGTGTTGTCCCACCTGTTGAGGACTCACCTGCTGGTGGAGGTGTTCTGTGTGGCTACACTCCGCCAGCTACCTGCTGTCCACCCCATCTATAAGGTCAGTGTCTGTCTGAGGAGGTCAGACTACTGGGTCTGAGGAGGGTCAAACTACTCGTGACATTAGAATTATAAGGTTCTATGTTTTGTTTTTTTACATAATCTGATCCATTAGGTGGAATACCTCATGACCAAGGACAGTTCTATAAATATGAGTCCCACCCATCGTCCTGCTGTTTCTTGCTTATTGGTCTGCTCATTTCTCTCTGCGCTCATGTAACTTGGCTTAATAAAAGGCCTCTTTGGAGACAATTGATCTAAGCTCTTTGTGCTTTATAAGTTCTACTAAATCTATTAAGAATCAATTATATCCACGACAGTGCATTGCTTCCTTCCATCCCCTCTCCTCCCTGCGTCCCTGCTGCAGCTCCTGGCTCCTCACCTCCGCTACACGCTGGAGATCAACTGCAGGGGGCGCACTCAGCTCATCTCCGCCGACGGCATCTTCAAAAGGGTCAGTTCACCTTCTCATTTACATTTTTGACATTTTTGGCATTTAGCAGACGCCTTATTTCCAAAGTGACTTACAATTGATACATTTGACTAAGCAAGTGAATCATCAATCCACCAGTCGTAGCAGGAAGAGTACTCTAGCTCAGGCCCGGGGCCATTGGCAGTCTCCGTGATATATATAAAAAAAAAGAAAAACTAAAAAGGCAAAATACAGATTATTTTTTGTTTTTGTATAGACACTGGAGGTAACAGAGAAACAGTACAGGGGGGGGGGGGGGCAGTAGAAGTCTTGGGGGACACAGTAAAGGGGAAAAGTGGGTGTCTCAGGAGACGCAGTGCTGGGGGGTAGTAGATGTCTCAGGAGGAGCAGTTAAGGTGTAGCCTGTAGAGATGGAGGTCTTCAGTCTCCGACGACAGTCTTCTCATAACTCATGTCTGTTTATTGAAGGACAAGTCTAGCGGTCTCTCTCACGTCGTTGATTAAATCCAAATATTTGATGATTATGATGAATTAGAGCAAAGCAACACAAATAGAATTCTATTGTAACAGACAACAGACAAATTCGATTCTATTAAATTCTACTGTACTCTACTGTACTCTACTGTACTCTACCCTACTCTACTCAACCCTACTGAACCCTCCTGTCCTCTGCTGTGTGGTGTAGGTGGTGTCTACAGGGGGTGAGGGCCTGATGGTGCTAGCCCAGAGAGAGTACAAGGTCCTGACCTACCGGTCCCTCCAGCCCTGCCATGACTTCCCCGCCCGCGGCGCCTCCCAGCTCAGAGGCTACCACTACAGAGAGCACAGCCTCCTGCTCTGGGACGCCATACACAGGTACTGTACTGGCCTGGACATCCCAGGGGAGGCTGGTGGAGGTAGAAATCGGAGGACGGACTCATTGTAATGCATGGAATGGAATGAGGAATGGCTGATCTCCACTATTCGGTGGTTCTAGACACTCGTGTGCTATTGTCCTATTTGCTGGACAGGTCGTGAGCTCAGAATATGGTAAGGTTCTATCTCCGTTTAGGGCAGTTCAGAGATATTGAGCATCAAAGTTTTTACATTCCATTATGTTTTGTGAGATGGAACCTTTGTATTTTATTAATTAATAACAAAAAAATGTCAACATTTTAGAAATAACACCACACAGGCGTTAATAAACACCTAATGGATCAGATTATGTAAAAAACTCAATTTTGACAAAAATGGAGATAGAACGTTATAATTCTAACGTCACGAGGTGCCTCTGTGGACCTGCCTGTATTAATGCAATACATCCAGTAGATTATAGTCCCTGTATTGTCTCTCTCTCCCTCTGTCTTTTTCTCTCTCTCTGTCCTCTCTCCCGCCTCTGTCTTTTCTCTCTCCGTCCTCTCTCCTGTCTGTCTCCTCAGCTTCGTCTCAGGGATGGTGTGTGTCTTCTACCAGAGTGACGGTGACGTGTTGCAGGACTCAGAACTGCAGGCCTGGGTCAAAGACATCGTTGAGGAGGGCTTTGTGGATGTGCCCAATTTTGGTCCGTCTCTCACTCACTTCCTGTCATGTGATGTCATGTGATGTAGTGGCATGTAATCATAGGCTAGTACATAGATGCATTCACACTACTTTTTTTTACAAACGTTTACACTAGTAAGTAAGTAAGTAAGTAAGTAAAGCGTTACTTATATAGCACCTTTCATACAAGAAATGCATCTCAAAGTGCTTTACAACAGGAATAAGAACATAAAGTGAATAAAAAAACATATATAAAAACATATACATGCATAGAATGAATATAAAAGCAGGGGAAAACAGTAAAAGAAAAGGTAAAGATCTAACTTTCCATATCCCTTTCATCTCCCTACCTTACACTGGTGAGCTTAAGTTTCAGTAGACTGGAAAGACTCTTGTTTGCATGGCAACGGAATCATTTCTGGCCATGGTAGTTGGGAATTGGAGGTTTGGGATTTGATATCTGTAGGCTAACTGATTGATGTATAAGTTGTCTGATCTGTTTGATGATGAAGATGACGTGTCTCCCTCTTCTTCCTCCCAGGCCTGTCTAGTGAGCTAAGGAACAGAGAGGACCTGACTACCTTGCTGTCTGTCTCCATCTTCATCAGCACAGCACAGCATGCAGCAACCAACAATGGACAGGTACGCAACATACTGTAGTGTACACACACACACACACACACACACACGCACACACACGCACACGCACACACACACACACTCCTATCCTTGATTTGTGATTAGATAATGTTTGTTGTTTTGTTAGTTTGACTGGTGTGCCTGGGTACCCAACACCCCATGTACGATGAGGCACCCTCCGCCGACCGACAAAGACGCTGTTACCATGGAGATGATCATGGACACCCTCCCTGACATCAGCCAATCCTGCATGGAGATGGCGATCACATGGCATCTAGGTCGGCCACAACCAGACATGGTGAGTTTTACACCCAGTTAGACACTTTGACCTACAGTTTACAACAGTTTTCTTCCATTCAGATGCGGTCCTTCTTTACCTGAACGGTAACTGACTCTCTGAATGGTAACTGACTCTATGGTAACTGACTCTATGGTAACTGACTCTATGGTAACTGACTCTATGGTAACTGACTCTCTGAATGGTAACTGACTCTATGGTAACTGACTCTATGGTAACTGACTCTATGGTAACTGACTCTCTGAATGGTAACTGACTCTCTGAATGGTAACTGACTCTATGGTAACTGACTCTCTGAATGGTAACTGACTCTATGGTAACTGACTCTCTGAATGGTAACTGACTCTATGGTAACTGACTCTCTGAATGGTAACTGACTCTCTGAATGGTAACTGACTCTATGGTAACTGACTCTATGGTAACTGACTCTATGGTAACTGACTCTCTGAATGGTAACTGACTCTATGGTAACGGACTCTCTGAATGGTAACTGACTCTATGGTAACTGACTCTCTGAATGGTAACTGACTCTATGGTAACTGACTCTCTGAATGGTATCTGACTCTCTGAATGGTAACTGACTCTATGGTAACTGACTCTCTGAATGGTAACTGACTCTATGGTAACGGACTCTCTGAATGGTAACTGACTCTATGGTAACTGACTCTCTGAATGGTAACTGACTCTATGGTAACTGACTCTATGGTAACTGACTCTATGAATGGTAACTGACTCTATGGTAACTGACTCTCTGAATGGTAACTGACTCTCTGAACGGTAACTGACTCTATGGTAACTGACTCTATGAATGGTAACTGACTCTATGGTAACTGACTCTATGGTAACTGACTCTCTGAATGGTAACTGACTCTATGGTAACTGACTCTATGGTAACTGACTCTGAATGGTAACTGACTCTCTGAATGGTAACTGACTCTATGGTAACTGACTCTCTGAATGGTAACTGACTCTCTGAATGGTAACTGACTCTCTGAATGGTAACTGACTCTATGGTAACTGACTCTCTGAATGGTAACTGACTCTATGGTAACTGACTCTCTGAATGGTAACTGACTCTATGGTAACTGACTCTGAATGGTAACTGACTCTATGGTAACTGACTCTCTGGTAACTGACTCTCTGAATGGTAACTGACTCTCTGAATGGTAACTGACTCTAATTTCTCTCCTCTCGTCCGTTTATTCTTCATCTCTCCCACCTCTTCTCACAACCCCTCTCTCCTCACTCCCCCACCCCTCTTCTTCCTCTCATACTGTCTGCCTATCATCCCTCCTGTCCCCTCTCTTCCCTCTCTCCCCTCTCTCTCTCTCTCTTCTTCCTCTCATACTGTCTGCCTCTCATCCCTCCTGTCCCTCTCTCTTCCCTCTCTCCCCTCCTCCCCTCTCTCTCTCTCTCTCTTCTTCCTCTCATACTGTCTGCCTCTCATCCCTCCTGTCCCTCTCTCTTCCCTCTCTCCCCTCCTCCCCTCTCTCTCTCTCTCTTCCTCTCATACTGTCTGCCTCTCATCCCTCCTGTCCCTCTCTCTCCCCTCCTCCTGTCCCTCTCTCTCCCCTCCTCCTGTCCCTCTCTCTCCCCTCCTCCTGTCCCTCTCTCTTCCCTCTCTCCCCTCCTCCTGTCCCTCTCTCTTCCCTCTCTCCCCTCCTCCTGTCCCTCTCTCTTCCCTCTCTCCCCTCCTCCTGTCCCTCTCTCCCCTCCTCCTGTCCCTCTCTCTTCCCTCTCTCCCCTCCTCCTCCCCAGATCCCATTGGGTCAGTACGTGGAGGAGTATTTCACTGAGGGGCGGGCCCAGGAGGTGATTGACAGGTTCAGACAGGAACTGAAGGAGATCGAGGAACACATCCTGAGTCAGAACGAGGGACTGGAGCTGCCGTACCTCTTCCTGCTACCCAGCCGGATAGAGAACAGCATCACCATATAGGGCCTCTGTCAGGCCTGGGGTGCATCCTAACAGTCTAGGGTGGCTCTCCTCTGTCAGGCCTGGGGTGCATCCTAATAGTCTATGGTGGCTCTACTCCTCTTCTACCCTTCAGGATATCAACAGTCTCCTTATAGTCTAAGATGAGAGCCTCTCTAAAAACGATCTCTGATATTACCATCCTACGGAGCCCCCCTGGGGTCACATGGTAGAAAAAAATGTATTTTATGTGTGAATCCGTTCCCTCGATTTAGTAAGTCTGTTCCCTCGGTTTAGTAATTCGTTAGGGTTAGGGTTAGGCCCTACGAGCCAGAACGATCGCAAGGATTCTAACCCTAACCCTAATCCTTGCGATCGTTCTGGCTCGTAGGGCCTAACCCTAACCCTAACCCTAACGAATTACTAAACCGAGGGAACAGATTTACTAAATCGAGGGAACGGATTCAACTTCTAGCTGTGGGACTTCCATTCCTTTGCACCACAGGAGATAGAGATGTCTGGTGGTGGTAATGTCTGAAGTGTGCTAATATAGGTTGGGCCAAACTTCCACTATTCAAGGATGTGACACTACTGGTTACAATGACGACACGCAGTCACATGGGACAGATATGAATTACTGTAATATACTATCATAAGAAGCTACGTATTGTTTATTAATTTGTCATTCTAGTTTTTATATGGTTGTAATAATACTATGTAATTATGTGAGGTTTTCATGCAATGTGTGCTTTTATCTGCTTTTTTAAATCATAGTTTCTGAGAAACAAAACATTTGTCTTTGTCTTTATATTTCTTCATAGTAAACACAGTTTCTTAGAAACAAAATGTTCGTTTAATTTCTTCCTTATTTTATCAGAATTCAGAATTCTTTTACACAGTATGGTCAAGGCAGGATAGAACACAGGGTCAACAGAATCACATTAGAGAGATTTGACACATTAAAGAGGCTTGAGATGGTTGGCTGTTGGTCCGTGGGACAGGCAGAAAAAAAGGAACACATCCTGGCCAATGAGGCACAACTAAATTCTAAACATTCTAGAATACTCAATACTAGGATCAACCCTTGGGGTAGATTCGAGACAAGGCCTCAGACTGGTTTTAAAGAAACACAACTGTCACTTCAGGTGTGGCCCTGAGGCAGAGTAGAGAGTAAAGTCACAATTTAAAGGAAAATACATAAATTCATTTTTAGTAGATAAATAACAACCAAATGTGTTTCATTAACACATAATATATTCATCTTACACATACAGTACATCCATACCAGTGGAGGTGGTGGTGGGTGTAGAAATCTCAGGACAGCCTCATTGTAATGCATGGAATGGAATGAGGAATGGTATCAAAGTTTGACACCATTCCTTGAGCTTAGAATTCTAAGGTTCTATCTCCGTTTAGGGCAGTTCAGAGATATTGAGCGTCAACGTTTTTACATTCCATTATGTTTTGTGAGATGGAACCTTTGTATTTTATGAATTACTAACTCAAAAATGTCAACATTTAAAAAAAATAACACCACACAGGCATTAATAAACACCTGATGGCTCAGATTATGTAAGAAACTACATTTTCACAAAAATGGAGATAGAACCTTATAATTCTAACGTCACGATTCGTCATTTCATCCCATGCACAACAATGAGGCCGTCGTCCGGTCTCTACATCCATCAGCCTCCACTGATCCGTACACACGAGGACAAGGCTACCATTCAGACTGTATGATAGTAATACAGGAGTTGAACTGGTAGGGAAAGGCACTCTCTCTCTCTCTCCAGTGTTAAGGCGCTGCTGTGTCATTTGCCCTCCAGGCGATGGGGCTAGTGCACCATGTACTCTTTGCGGTTGTTGAGTTTGACCTGGCAGAAGGAGACCGCCCCCACGAACACGTAGATAGCGGCTGCTATGAAGCAGTTGTAGCCCACCTGGTTGTACAGTTTGTGGATGGTCTGAAGAGGAGGGTTCTCACTGCAGAGAGAGAAGATGTGAGAACAGGGTATATACAGGAATCTGGAGGTTAATTTGAAAGTGACAGTTATTTGTCTGTATTATCTTGTAGATAGTACTAGTTTGTTTTGTCGGTCTTACATGTAACGATGAATTGAGAATCAAGGACCCCAATTGAAATAAGCCAGTGGCTTTCTTGGGTTTTTATCCTGTTAGATGACCTTGTATGTAATATGTACTTTCATGTACCTACTTCTGCAAATCTTCTAATAAAGTTTTCAATCAATCAAAACAGTTGGATCTAAGTGACAGTTGGATCTAAGTGACAGTTGACACTAGAACAGCCGTGTCTATGTTACCTACTCAGGGTATATACAGGAATCTTGAGGTTAATTTCAATACCTTTCTAAGACTTTTTAAAGACCGTGTCAATATTTTTCCAGACCTCACCGCCACTTCGAGCTGTAACCGTTTACATCAGTGACACCTTTAACTTAACAGTTTTAGTTTGCAATAGACTAGACCGCTATCATACAACACAATTTCCGGTTCATCTTTGTTTTTTAATAAAACTAATAAATTCACGAACTTTTACTAAAAGTTTTTAGGACTCAAACTCTTTGGACAGAGTCTAATTCAGAAAAATACCTAAAAAATTCAAGACCACATAAAATCGTGATAAGACGTTTTAATACTTATTAAGGGTCTTGATTTTCCCAAAATTGATTTTATCGACTTTTAATACTTTTCAAGACACCGTGGATACCCTGGAGAAAAACCAGTTGGGTGACACAAAACCACAAGTGCTCGTCAACCCTGGTCCTGGGGACCCACAGGGTGTATGCATTTGCTCTAACCCAGTACTAACATGTTAGGAAGAGTTGATGAATCAGGTATGTTAGCACTGGAACACAAAACGTTGAGTGTAACAACTCCACTGTGTTGCAGCTGTGTGTGTCTGTGTGTGTGTGTGTGTGTGTGTGTGTGTGTGTGTGTGTGTGTGTGTGTGTGTTGTGAGTGTGACTGTGAGTCAGTCAGACAGTCAAAAGGAGAACTGACGGTGAGTAGATGGACATGTTACAAAGGGCAAAGTGAGTTGCATTCTCGGACTGTTTGAATGACTACTGGTAATAAGTTATCAGTCTCTTGAACCTAAGGTTAAGGTTTGGGACAACGATGAGATACAGTTAGTGGTCAAAATGTAGTATGTACATATGTGTTGTTGTTTACAGAGTATTGTTGTCCATCGTCACATCGCCAGGTAGTGATATCGACCTCGGATAGGCTACTCACTCATTCTTTAGGTCTTCGTCGGTGAAGGGCACGTCCTCAATCAACACTGCAGAGTGGGTGGTGAAGAAGATGCCCAACATCGCCTGGGAGAGGGAGGGAGGGAGGAAGGGACGGGGAGAGAGAGAGAGAGAGAGAGAGAGAGAGAGAGAGAGAGAGAGAGAGAGAGAGAGAGAGAGACAGAGAGAGAGATAGAGAGAGAGATAGAGTCTTAGGTCTTGTGAAAAGTTTAGGGTGAGATCTCTTAAAATCAACATTAGTACAATTTATATTGTAGAACTTCAGTGAAGCAAAGACATGTTAGGCCTGTCACTGTCTGTCTGTCTGTCTGTCTGTCTGTCTGTCTGTGCCTGACTGTCTGTCTGTCTGTCTGTGCCTGACTGTCTGTCTGTCTATCACTGTCTGTCTGTCTGTCTGTGCCTGACTGTCTGTCTGTCTATCACTGTCTGTCTGTCTGTCTATCTGTCTGTCGATCACTGTCTGTCTGACTGTCTGTCTGTCTGTCTGCCTGTCTGTCTGCCTGTCTGTCTGCCTGTCTGTCTATCACTGTCATGTCTGTCTGTCTGTCTGTCTGTCTGTCACGTGCACTGGGCTCGTCACCTGACATGCAAATGACTAGTCCTCTTCTTTTAAACACATTGAATAGATGTCTAATAAATTGGCAATATACAAACAAAAAAACTTGATTTGAGGTATATGAACTACTTCGTCCTATACGATGATGGTAACAAGAATGTTGGTAATAAAAGGTTTATAATCTTACCAGCATGATGACTCCCCAGAGGCTGATCACGATGCCACAAGCGGCCAGCTTGGGACCGCAAAACAAACACGACGCCATGGTTCAGAGTCTATCTGAAGGTTTTAAACTCCTATCACCACGGAACAGTTGTACTTTACAAGTCAAACAGAAAGAAACTTGGATCACAAACTTCCACCGAACTCCTGTCAGCAGTTGTGTCAGCTGACTTGAGCAAACCGGAAACACCTTCCAGGATGTTTAACACTCAAATGAGATGCAGGAATGGCTCATCGATGGAAAAACAACATTTAGTCATTTTCTATTAAAAGCATATTTGAATATGGTTAAACACCACCATTCTCCTAAATGTGTCTTATTTGTAGTAATTACAACCCCACATAACAAGATTGAAACAACGTTGAATTTGTAGATGCGTATCATGTCAGATGTTACAATGTTACACTGTTTTACACTGTGTTACAATGTTACCATCGCTGTCAGATAATATCATATTGAACAGAATGTTCGCTACAAAGTATTCGTTATAATCCAAGAACATTTTAAACATATTCATAGTTTTCAACCAATCACGAAACATCGTGTAAGAATCTGGACCAATCAGAATCCAAGAATGATCAACGCACCGTTGGTACTTCCGTTTATCTATTGATACATTGTTGCTGTCTGTTATTTATTTATTTATTTGGGGGGAAAACATTATGTTTTATATCATAACAAGGGACAAAACACAATCCTACATACAATAAAAAATGTAATCGATTAATGTAATAATTTGAAGATTGATGTGGTTGTAGCAACACCGCCGGAGCTGAGCAGAACCTTTTGTTGTGCCACAAGCGGCAGTGCTAAGGCAGATAGCCATCCTGGATAGATTACTCGCTTTGCCGAGTTTCTTGTAGCCCAGTTATACACGTTTTACACCAATACGCTTTGGATCTGAACTAGTCCAGGCTCAGACGTGAACATGACATCAGCTTCAACTAAAGTAAGTGATTCTGATCATTTAAACTGATTATTGATCCCACCATCTCGCAAAATCAAAATGTGCATTATTATATTATAGCTGGCTGGTTTGCTTTACATGGATAATATAGGAATAGCTACTTCTGTTCTGGGGATATGATATGCATGATCGTAGCTATGTTGAATATGTCTAGTTCCGCTATTCAGTTTAGACACATTATTAGTTGACTGATCTGCTGTGTTGACCCCCAGGTGGGGGAGATCTTCTCTGCAGCCGGAGCTGCCTTCACCAAGCTGGGGGAGCTCACCATGCAACTGCACCCTGTGGCTGACTCCAGCCCTGCAGGGTGAGTGGACGAGACACACACGCACACACACACACACACACGCACACACACACACACACACACACACACACACACACACACACAAGACTGTCTAACACACACACACACACACACACACACACACACAAGACTGTCTAACACATACACACACACACACACACACACACACACACACACACACACACACACGCAAGACTCTGTCTAACACATACAGACACACACACACACACACACACACACACACACAAGACTGTACTATACAGACACACACACACACACACACACCTCAAATGAGTGTGTTGCTATGCAGATAATAAGCAAGTCTACACACTAAAGCACTGAACGTTGTTATCACCCACTGAATGAACGTTTGCCTCAGTGACACACTGTAGAAAGTTCTCCTTCGGGCTTGTGTCACTTGTTAGTCCACTCCAGTATGTGTCCGTTAGCTACTATGCTCTCTCTTGAATTTCTCTTCGATTTACAGTACGTAAATAAGGCTCCAGCCCAGGCTAGTGCTTTTAAAGGCCTTGCCAAATCGTGTTTGGTGCAAATTTCAATATACTCGGATGAAACCCTCATCACAAAATTATGAAAAGTGACTTTTTGAACCACATGAGGGGGTAAATCCAATGTGCAAGACGTGAGGGAAGAAGGGTAGGGAGGTGGTTCAGGGCCACAGCCAAGGTCAGTGAATGTCTTCCCAGACACTTCCACCCAAATGCTTGGAAGGTCTGGTGGACCCACTCATCAAACCTCAAGCCTTTGTTTACAATACAACAAGGCCATTGGCTTATCGGCTTCACCTACCAAACAAACATCTCCCACAACAACACCTCCCACCAGTGCTGCTCGCGCATCATCACACGTTTCTGAGCCATGCCTCGCAGTCGTGTGATTCACTGAAATCAAATAATGACCAAAAACGTTAAACTCAGTAAATCTCACTTCCAATAAATAAGTCCACATTTGAGTCGTTGTTATTCCAGGCTTATATGAGGCTGTGCGCAACAGCCTGGGGACAAGGTTAGTGACTGTGTCTCGTTGCAGAGCTAAGTGGACGGACACTGAGATTGAGCACCTGAGGTCGACCGTGGTGAGGTTTGGTGACGACCTGAACGCTCTCAGCTCTGTCATCAAGGAGCGCACCGTGTAAGAACAACACTCTGTCCGCCCCTCTCTCCGTTGTTAAACCTGTTGCATTTCGTTCATTCTTTTCTCTCTCTCTCTCGCTTCATCCATTTTTTGTCTCGAATACCCCTACATCTCTCCATCATTCCCCATCCATCATCCACTCCCTTCTTTCTCTCTGTTGAAGACTACACCCTTGGGTATAGCTGTGCAAAAGAAATAAATAGGGTGGACTAACAGTGACACAAGCCCTGTCTAAATCAACACTACAAGGTCTATATGTCACACTTAATCACACTGAGTATGTGATATCTACTCCACAGTTCTGTACTCACTTTGGGTCCATCTCACTAGTGAGAGTCGCTGATGACTTGTGACTTGTGACAGTGTATTGTAATGCCTGGTTGTAATGTTCCCCATAATAACCAAACTGTCACCCTCCTCTTCCTCTCGTGTCTCCTCCCCAGTGCTCAGATCAAGACCACGCCTGTGAAGAGGAAGCTGTATGACGAGAGTGGGATGCCCATCTCAGACACCCCGAAGAAGACCATCAAGAAGACCACCGTCACCATGCCCACCTCCGCAACCCCAACTGTCATCGGCGTGCCAAATGCGCAGATTGGCGTGACGACGGGGCTCCAGGGGGCTCCCCTGGCCATGCCCCCCATGAAGAAACCCAAGACTGCAGGTGAGAGGAGTGTTGTAGTGTAGGTTGATATGATAGGACCCAGACAGGAGTAGAATAGCATTTAAAAATGTTTAAAATACTGATTTGCTTGCCTGCAGTGTCAGGTGGGCGGGGTTTGTACTTGTAGTAGGATGTTTCCGTTAGTTCCATTGTGCCAGGAGGCAAAATCATTATTTCAGAAAATATTTGAACCAACTAAGGTCTGATATTCTCCTGTGTAATATGTTCAAATCGTTGTCTAATATCATTGTTTAATATCAATGTCATATCTGCTGCATGCTGTGGCTTTTTAAAGGCACATACATTTGCTTGATGTGTTTTCCGCCAACCCCCCCAAAAAATATATATTCAGAAGAGTGAAATATAAATGCATTATTTGAAAAGCTGTATTTACAGTGCATTTGGAATACACAGGTCCTAAACAGATCAGCAGATTTTCACAATAATGAATTAATTAATTTTGCCATTTAGCAGACGCTTTTAATCCAAAGCGATTTACAATTACAGGGACATTCCCCCTGGAGTAACTGAGGGCTAAGTGCCTTACTCAAGGGCACACTAGTGGTGTGGTTTCAGGCGGGATTTGAACTCACAACCTTCCGATCACAAGTACAACTCACTATCCACTAGACCACCAATACCTGCATAAGTGTTCAAAATATAACCCAAGTTATTTATTCTGTGCAGGATCACACTTTGAATTTCATTTATTCAGTATATTTATCTAACCTCTCCGTTGTCCTCTGCCCGTGTTCCAGCAGACGTGACCCTCAGCGCCCTGAACGACTCCGATGTGAACAGTGATCTGGTGGACATAGAAGGACTAGGAGAAGGCTCCAACTCCAAGAAACTCAACTTCGATCAGGGTAAGAGGGTTCTCTTCCTTATTGGGGTTTACTAAACCCCAAATATGATTATGGCATTATGTAACGCACCCTAATTGTTTACAAGTAATTATTGTGTTATACAAAAAATCTGAAATGTGAGGATAATGCTGTCACACATTGGAAACAGCACTGGTTATTTCTATTAACGGCCCAAAGTACTAGTCTCATTTGAATAAATTGATCCCAAAATTCACTAGTCCAGTATAATTGGAAATAGAAATTATATAATCTGGGGAATGCAACAAGAGCTATATATTTATAAATATAAATCTATATATATATAAAACATTTTGGGGGGGGAGTTATGTGGTGCCAATGGGTACCTAAATTAATTCAACATAATTTGTAACAGCCTATTCCCAGCACCAATGCTGAACTAGTGGTACTTGGAATAAAAATAATTCAAAGGTTATGACTAGACTATGCAAGCCTCCTTTATGCCATTACATGTCCATATAACCACCTCGTAATCGCTGTAAAAAACTGTTGAATAAAGCTCAACCCTTAATCCTGTTTTGTTGTCCCTCTACAGACAACCTGAACCTCGACTCTAGTCTCATCATGAACTCTAGTGACCTGCCACTCCTCTCACGTTGACCTCCGACCTTTGAACTTCAGAGGATCTAAGTGTCCCTCATTAATATGGACAGCAGCTGTGATCCTGTACTGGTTGTGTTCCAGGCTGTTTTCTCATGCAGTAACTCTGCCCAAATCAGACTGTTATATCATATTGATGTGGCTCCTTAGATGTCAAAACACCTAGCCAAATCTGTGCTATTCGAGAACTAGAACACAACCAACAATGCTGTTCTAGAACTAGAACACAACCACTCTACTCAACATATTTACATTTCTTGTTCTGTCTGTTCTGCCTGGGGGAGTCCACTTTCTCTTGTTATTGGATGTAAATATGTTCTCTTTATTCACACATTATTGACGGATGCAAACCATGTTACTGTTAATGTTAAGTCACTGTTTGTACCAACAGATATGTTCTGCAGACTATTGGATCACTATAGTAGATTAATAGGTTAAAGGGTATGCAGGCATTATAAAGATCTGCACGGAATCTGGATATGTTGAATACTGTTTAGTTAGCCTAGAGAGAACCAGTGTAGAGAATGAATTGTAATGGACGTTTGGGAAGACACTAGAAGACATAGCCGACCTATCACAAGTGTCTCTGTACTGTATGTAATTCTATAATTACCCCTCTTGACAATGCAAAACGTGTGCTGTTATAATTTACATTTAAGACATTTAGCAGATGCTTTTATCCATAGCGATTTACATGTACATTTGTCTAAGTAAGTGAATACATCAGTCATAGGATAGGACCAGGGGTCTTTGGCAGTCACAATGCTAGAAGGAATAATTACTTTTGACATTTACAGTAGAGAAACTGTACAGGGGGGTAGTGGGGATGAAAAGGTCTTTAGGAGGGAGTCAAGATGCCTGCCCAGAGATGGGTCTTCAGTCAACAGTGGAAGATAGGTAAAGACAAGTCATGTCACTCAAACTAGAAAACCATTAGATTAGGTGGGTTCATCATAAAAAAAGAAAGAAAAAATAATGGTAGTGGTATGTCAGTGTGTAGTACACTTCTACAATAGCTAGTTCATTTTCTATAAGAAACAGAAGGCCAATTAAAAAATGGTAGATAATTTATATTTCCAAAGTTATCCCCTTCATAGCTTTTCATAAAATGTTTTCATGTCTCATCGTTCCTGATGAACCTTTGTAGTTTTGTATCCTGTAGAGGCGTTGTCTCAAAAGACAGCAATGCTTAAATAACTTGTGAATTGCTAAAATGTGTTGAATAAAAATCTACTTTTTAAATAAAATGTTGTTTGTCTTTACATGTACTTGGTGTGAGTTGTTAACTTTATTTAAATCAGATGCACTGGAATACACAGTAAAGCATTAAGTTGTGTAAAACATATTCAACCATTTATACAAACATTCACATACACTAGCATTAAAGCAATTCAAAATTAGGCCACACACACATGGTTGGAGTCCATTATAGTTTCAATTCATGTTTTTGCATCGAGTGAATTTGAATCCAATTTGACAACCCTGATGAGGCCAAACCGTAGACAGTGAAGTACATCAGCAAGACGTCTCCTCAGCCAAGCCAGGTCTGAGTTACATGCCTACTGTCTACTTCACCCCTAAGCTGCCACAGTCTAGACTAGAAAACATGGGTATCAACAACAATGTTTTATTCATGTAGACAAGATGATAAATAAATAAATAAATACACAGAAATACACAGAAATATAATAACTGAACAGCAGCAGACACATGTAAGTGTACCTCAGGGTGGGTGGACGGTGTAGAGGAGTGTGTGTCTGACTGGAGCAGCACAAGCGTACTGGCAGCCCAGGGACAGGCCAGCTACCAGTAATGATGTGCTGCTACGGCCAGGCACACTGGGACCAGCACACACACCAGCACACACAGTGGAGAGACCAGCAGACACAGTGAGGAGACCAGCAGACACAGTGGAGAGACCAGCAAATACAGAGGAACAGGAAACACAGGGCCATGGAGGTCTTTTTTGTTGAGGGGGTAGTGGTGGTCTAGTGGATAGTGAGTTGGACTTGGGATCGGAAGGTTGTGAGTTCAAATCCCGCCTGAAGCCACACCACTACTAGTGTGCCCTTGAGTAAGGCACTTAGCCCTCAGTTACTCCAGGGGGAATGTCCCTGTAATTCGTAATTGTAAGTCGCTTTGGATAAAAGCGTCTGCTAAATGGCAAAATTAATTAATTGTTGCTGTTGCATATATAGCATTTACACTAAAGATAAGTTAAAGAAGAGCTACTTCATATATACTGTATATATATATATATATACAGTATATATGAAATTATTAATTAAAATTATATATAATTTTATTTTTAAAAGCACTACCAAATGTAGCGCCCTAATATCAGGAGTAGGGAGCCATTTTAGGTTTCCTCATTGTCTCATGGGCCTCATGTTAGAAGGTGCTCACACACTAAACACACTAAAACACCACTACAACAGCATAAACTATTGAAAGCACCTTCTAACATGAGGCCCATGAGACAATGAGGAAACCTAAAATGGCTCCCTACTCCTGATATTAGGGCGCTACATTTGACCACTGTCACAAAGGGGCTCTGAGGTAGTGCCTGACATAGGTTAGGAAACACAGCCAAGAGACTTCTGACCATAGAAATAGAACGAGTAGGCCGTGCCCATTCAAATTGCCATAGTCCGAGGGACCACATCTGTTCTACTCTATTCTATTTCTATGCTTCTAACACCATTAGGACTAGGAGATGCCTGGACTGGCAAGGTCGCCCTGACAACCAAAGATGTCATTTTAATGTCATAAAAATAATGTTACACGTCAGATTGTCTGATGACCAAAGCATAATTCAAATACACCTCTAATTCAAATGCAAGGGACTGGAAAAAAACAAGGTTTACCCTTCCTATTCAAGTCAATGGTCAACAATGACAACATATACATACAGTGGATAACACAGAACATCAAAGGGCTGATGAGGAGTCCTTCGGAATGGAATGGGATCAGAATGACGACATTCCGGGGCACCCAGTGACAGCACATAATGATTTGGAGTTGCCATAGATACCTGCAAAACATGATGTGCTGCTAGAGGGTGCCCTGGAGAGAGTGGTGTGTGTGTGTGTGTGTGTGTGTGTGTGTGTGTGTGTGCGTGTGTGTGTGTGTGTGCGTGTGTGTGTGTGTGTGTGTGTGTGTGTTGGGGTTGGGAGCCAGGGCATGCGGGGATTCTCCATGGTGTCGTTTCGAGCTGTGCAGAGGAGATAACACACAAAACACACTGTATTAGATAAACATTGCATTCAGGCGAGATTGGCTTTCCTGTTTTTTCAGAGTTGTTTAATATTGCAAAAGATAACAGCTTTTCTTTTAACCGAATTACTTACCGTAGTGCACTAAAATATTTGTCAAAATGTACACAACAAAATTATTATTTTCACACTCGGGGTGTGTCAAAACTTCAAGAAATGTCTTAATAGGAACAAGGGTTGTGTAAATCATTATGAAATACGTGTAGACATGCACTGCTGGATGAAAACAAAAACAGAGAAAAGACAGACAGAAAAAAATATATTCTAGCCAAATACAATACTGAGCAAACTTAAAAACCCACTGGAATTATTTCAAATTGCATTGGAATTATTATTCCCTTCTATGAAACTTTCATTAATTAAGACGATGTGACCTACAAAATGGACGGCGAGCAAGTGGACAAAATGGAGGGTGAAGATGACAAAAGGAGAGAAGTGAGAAGAGAGGAGACTTCTCTGACCATCCCTCTCCTTTACTGCAGACTACACCGGCTCATCTTCTCTACTACAAACCTCAACACAAACATAAGAAACCCTGTCAGCAGAATTAAATGTATATCCTAAAACAATTTACCATTACCAGAATGATAATTCTCTCGAATATTCAACCTTTTCTTGGTTTTACAGACATTGAAGTTATTTATTTTGTCTGCATGTAAGAGCTCCGTTGTCAGCTAACAAAGGCCATATCTAAAGTATTTCAATGTACATTGAACATATATAATATTTTCCTATAATGGACATGATCACTAACTTTTCATGCACATATATTTTTGGCCTAAAATAGACACCACCTTCTCCTGAAAATGTTCTCCCTAAATCAAAATAAGGGGTAGGCCTCCAGCGTATGTACAGTACAGACTGCCACACATTTGCCAGAGAATACATGATGTCAATGTATGAATGGGTGAAATTATTTAGTTCCATATCATTAAGAATAAAACATGTACCATTTAGAATCTATCAAAAACAGTACCAATGATTACTCTCGTGCTGAGAGTAAATATGAAGTAGCCTAGATAGAATCTATATTATAAAGAGGCTAACCACACACCTCTATACCAATTAATTAGGCCACTCCCAATGGTACAAGATATAGACATACTGTAAGCATGGTATAGGAGCTTGTTCATGTATGTTTAGCACATTTTGAATGCCAGAAAAGCTTGTAAAAAAAAAAAAAACTCAATTGTTACGAGGATATAACACAATTATTCAAGACTTCATTACAATAGAACCGGACTGGAATGAATTCTGGAATACCCTGGAGACGAATCACACCTGATAGGCCCTCATCTGACCTCCTTGCTTTTAAGACAACATTATTAGTGTGTGTTTGTTAGAGAGAGAGAGAGAGAGAGAGAGAGAGAGAGAGAGAGAGAGAGAGAGAGAGAGAGAGAGAGAGAGAGAGAGAGAGAGAGAGAGAGAGAGGGGGGGGGGGGTTAAGAGGAGAGAGAGATTGTGCACATACTAGGCCCTCAGCTCATATGACCTTGACAACGACATTCAGAAGTCAGCAACACACCTGAGCTCCAGACAGACAGACCTCAGATGTAGGGTTTAAAAGGAGGGGGGAAAGTTGAAAAGCAAGTGAAGGAAGAGGAAAGAGAGAGGCCTACGAGAGAGAGAGACCGGTGGTTACAGGGGGGTCACTTGGCAGTTAAAACACTGCTGATGTGGCCCTTGAAGGAAGCTTAGTACAAACGGACACAGATGCATACATCGGGGGAGCACCACACACACACACACACACACACACACACACACACACACGCACACACACACTGTCCTAGTATCTGTTTAACAGGTGTGTCAGATGGCCCACAAAAGACAGTGATAGTCAATCCAAGCAAGTTATTAATATAAGAACAGGCCTGTATTTTTAAAAAAAACTAATCGTCAAACTAATATGTGTAAATAGGGATTTAAGAATAGAAAAAGAGTTTCGCAATTGTGCTGAAGGTTGTTGAATTTAGTTTGAAAAATATTTGGTGTTTGGAAGAGGAGGGGGGGGAGAACAAAACAATCTTACACACACCACACCCAATGTGGTGTGCTTAAACTTTTACACACTGAAAAGTGTGATTTCTTAAGGGAAAAAGGGCATCAATTGGAAACCTTTCACTATGATTAAAATCATATAAAATCTAATTAACCTAATTTCCTTCGATACACCACACTTTTCAGACTTAACAAAAACCACCATTTAAAACCACAAAGTGGTAGGGGACAAAAACAGCTTCCCAAGGTCAAAAAGCAAAAACATCTGAACCAGACACGAGAGAGGAAAACCAAATACATTATATTATAAATGTGCATATTAATTGACCACAGAATCTCAACTGACATATAATTAAACATTCAAAACCAATGAAATGGATATATCTAATCTCTCACACTGTTGTGCTGCTTACACTAACACTAATATTCACCCACAGTAAAGTAGGCTGGCGTTACGAGCAGCTTATTAAAGATTTTAAGCAAGTGTTCAACGTCAGCTTTTGGGCTTCAAACATTTGTTTTTTTTGTGTCTCAAACTGCCAGCCTCATTCAAAAAGGAGTAAAGGAGTTAGAAGGGAAAGAGAGAGAGAGAGAGAGAGAGAGAGGGAGGGAGAGGAAGAGCAAGAGAGAGGGGGCAAGCGAGAGACAGAGAGATCGAGAGAAAGAGCGAGGCAGAAAGAGTGGCAGAGGGGAAGGAAGAGAAAGAGAGAGAGAGAGAGGAAGAAAAGCGAGACGTACGGGTGGAAGAACAGCTTTCTCTCCCCCTGGCCTAGGCTTCGTCTCCCCCCCATTCAAACCAGAGGCCATTTTAAGCTTTCAAACAGACAGAGAAAAAAGCCTCACTTACCCCTTGGTCCATTTTTCACGTCATTAAAAAAAAAAAGAAACGAAGGAGAAGGGAGATGGTTTTGTTGGCCAATTTCCCCCCTCGGGTATAAAATAATCAGAGCACCCCCCCTCAATTGTTCTCTAGAACACACACACACCTTGTGATTGTCTCCTAAAGCTGATGCGCCTCTATTCAGTTTTTCAAAAGGCCAACGCTCTCTTTCTCTATGAAGGATAAAGACACACACACAGACAGACAGACAGACAGACACACACACACACACACACAACAACTTGAGTCAAAGCTAAAACTTCCAAACTAACCAATAACTACTTCACTCCACTCTTTCCCAATTACAGCAGATAAAAAAAACACACAGCAGCAACATTACTCAAACACAAAAGTGTCCCCCACTTGTAAAAGAGCCCCCCATCACACACACTCACACACACACACACACACACACACACAGACACTTATCAATGGGAATACCCCAGTAGTCTAATTTCAGGAGAAGAAGAACCAAAAAAACAACAACCCATCTCTCTCAAAGCTGGGGGCTCCTTTTTTCTAGATGGGGGGGCTCCAGTGACTTAAAATCTGCCCCAAAATCCTTTTGTTCCCCTCCCCACCCCCTCCTCCTGTATCTTCATCATACCCCCCCTCCAATAACCCCCCCCTCCCTCTATTCACCTCTAGAACCAGGAGTCTTGTTCAGTGCACTGCAGCCTCGGCTGAGCTGTAGCTAGTGAAGCAGCCCGGGGAACTTAGTAGGCATAAAAACCAAAGGGCTGTAGCCTTTTTCCCGGGGCATCACTTTCTACAATAAAAATGAACATTTTCGGAGGGCCTGAAAAATCAGGAAAAAAATCGGGGGGTCCCCCCGGGCTGGCCTTAGATGTGTGTGAAATTTGGGGTCTGTCGCTGCTAACGTCTGGGGGCAAAAAATTAATTTGCGAGGTTACATGTCTGGGGTGCGCCAGTGCAGGCAGCCTCCACTCGCTCGCTTTCTTGTACGGCTGCCAAGGCATTCACTACAGCCAACAGAGGGAGAAAGAGAGAACCGAGGGAGAGAGAGGGAGAGAGAAAAAAGGGGGGGAGAACTAGGCTAGACTGCGGAAAAGCAGCACAGAGAGAGGGGAATAAAATAGGGAAAGTGTCGTTGTGTGCTGTGTTTTTTTTTTTTTTGCCACAGCGACAATGACAGTATTTTCAATTCAAAGCCCTTTCTTGCTGGCATAGTACACCTCAAAACCACAGTGAATGAACAATGAACGTCCCAAACCAAACAAAAAAAAGTATACGTTAGCCACAGTTCATCTCATATTGAGCTTAGAAGAAAGGGACAAACCGGAAGGTCAAAGAGACGTGACAAAAAAATACAAAATCTGTAGATTTTTTTGTTTTTTAATTGCAATCGGGGACTCATCAACTCACTTGCCAAGTGTAATTTTAAACCTTTAATCAGGAATTAAATATCCTAATTAGGCTAAGCTCATGTGAACAGTGGATGGAAACACAAGCCCCACAAAGTGGAGAAAATGTGCTTCTGGATCTACAGATACTTTTACCCAAGGACAGGGGCCTCAACCATCCTCTCTCTCTCACACACACTCCCCCCTTCTCTCTTGCTCGCTCGCACACACACACACATACACACACACACACACACACACACACACGCACACAGACACACACACACACACACACACACACACACACACACACACACACACACACACACACAAAAGTGCATGCGCACATACAATACGAAAATAAAGACAAAGGCCTACACACTGGAATCATAAATAGAATGTTTAGACTTCACACACTATTCCAGAGTTCTAACTCGGGGTAAAGCATCTCTGTTGGCTAGGCAGTTTGACGTGACCTAGGCACACTTCTAAATAGGCACCGGATGCTTATTCTGGTTACTGAGCAAATGCACAAATGTATTTTGTCTCTTAAATCATTATAATGGTGATTATAGTAATACAACTACAAAACCAAGCTGCTATAAAAATAAAAATAAATGCCTAATAATCAAAAGGAATATCACAGAGAAAATAAAACACACAAGAGCAAAAATACTGTACTCCACTAAGCAAACAGACACATGGGCCTAGCCTACTCCTTTGAATATATGCCTGCTACGCAACACTGAGTTTTGATAAAACCACTTAAACCAGTAAGTCACTGGGGGAGCCATATAAATGTAGCCTAGACCCTTAATAGGTTTCAAACACCAATGCAATGCTCTGCTTTACTGATAGATGACCTCCGAACTTTTAAATAACACAACTTTGGAACTGTGGAGTGTACGTACAGTAGGAAGTAACATAGGCGTCTGTTTGAGTTTAATATAACCTTTGAAAGAACCGTAGGAAGAGGAATTTGAAAGAGCACCTGTTCCCCGTCCTAGCCTTGAATTATTCCGGTTCATCAGGATGGGATAATCACATCAAGTGACTGACCTAACTACATATTTCTGAAGGCATATCCTAAATGACACACACACACACACACACACACACACACACACACACACACACACACACACACACACACCCTAACCCTAAACTGATCAGACAGACCTTGCATTATTTGCACAAACAAATATTGTGATAGATATTTTGAAAACATCACCATCACTATCAAAACGTATACATCATAAACTATACCTATTATGACATCATAAACTATACCTATTGTGACGTTTTAGCTCCTTACATTCAGTGGATTCTGTTTGCTGATACCCTGCATGTTAACCTACATTAATTGCATCACGCCATAAACTGAACTGTGCAGTGGTGCGTGTTTTCCTTACGAAAAGGCATCAAATATTACATACAAAACACGTATATCAATGTGATAATTTGAAGAAGTGAGACTAACATAAAAGAAAAATCACATTTGTAACACATGTACTTGTAGTACAGTAGCAAGTACGTGGCATCGATGACGCACTTTTTATGCACAAGCACTTGAACGTTCGATACGATCTGTTTCACTATAAACTCCAAGTCATATTTCTAAGCCTGTTGTTGCGATCGCAAATCAAATATACCAAATACATTGAGGCCATATGTCACAATTCTCATTTCTGAACCAATTCCAATAATCAACGATTATTCAATTCACATTCGTATGAGATATTATTATATTATTCCTTATTATGAGGACTATGAATATTGGTCAATTTTCCAAATGGTTGCAACACCACACGGGTTTTATTACTTGACGGTTGAACGATGCGGCAACTCCCTAAAAGTAACGAGATCGCCACCGAGTTTGACTTTGACTCCACATCCACACACATCCACATCCACACACATCCACACACACGCACTGGGCCAGGCAGGGGACAGGCGTCTCAAAGACAACCGCTAGTGTCTGTTGCGCATCATAAAAACATCTTTAAGTAACACGTTCTTTACGTTACAAAGTATCTGACTCATTTAAACTACTAGATTAGTATAAAGCCACTTTACACCTTAGGACAAGGCTGATTAGCTATATTTTTTTCCCCAGACAAAACGATATTTTGTCATCAATGTCTGGGAGGGGTTGGGTTGACAGAAACTGCTGATTCAGATAATAACGTTAGTTAGTTAGTTAGTTAGTTAGTTTCCTTTGCTTTCAGCGAGCGACTCGTTATTATTGTAACGAATGTGATCAATTGCTTCCAAGATTATGCACAAAACCAAGATATAATAAGCGTTTACATTTCACATGGTTTTGAAATGTCAGTAAATAATGTGAACATATTCTATTATCTATGGGGGTGGAGTAGAGTCCTTAGGGGGGTTGCAGCATGGGTTTTTTGGGGAGGATAGTCATGGGGGGTTTGGGGAGGATAGTCATGGAGGTTTGGGGAGGATAGTCATGGGGGTTTGGGGAGGATAGTCATGGAGGGTTTGGGGAGGATAGTCATGGAGGGTTTGGGGAGGATAGTCATGGAGGGTTTTGGGGAGGATAGTCATGGGGGGTTTGGGGAGGATAGTCATGGAGGGTTTGGGGGAGGATAGTCATGGAGGGTTTGGGGAGGATAGTCATGAGGGTTTGGGGAGGATAGTCATGAGGGTTTGGGGAGGATAGTCATGAGGGGTTTGGGGAGGATAGTCATGGGGGGTTTGGGGAGGATAGTCATGGAGGGTTTGGGGAGGATAGTCATGGAGGGTTTGGGGAGGATAGTCATGGAGGGTTTGGGGAGGATAGTCATGGAGGGTTTGGGGAGGATAGTCATGGAGGGTTTGGGGAGGATAGTCATGGAGGGTTTGGGGAGGATAGTCATGGGGGTTTGGGGAGGATAGTCATGGAGGTTTGGGGAGGATAGTCATGGAGGGTTTGGGGAGGATAGTCATGGAGGGTTTGGGGAGGATAGTCATGGAGGGTTTGGGGAGGATAGTCATGGAGGGTTTGGGGAGGATAGTCATGGAGGGTTTGGGGAGGATAGTCATGGAGGGTTTGGGGAGGATAGTCATGGGGGGTTTGGGGAGGATAGTCATGGAGGGTTTGGGGAGAATAGTCATGGAGGGTTTTGGGGAGGGATTCAAGATGGCGGCGCGCTCGGTCGCGAGGCTGGGGGATCTCCCAAAATCGGTGCTTTTAAGTGTTTCTAAGTACATCTGTATGTACTTTTTTATTTTAATACTCATAGGGAACGGCTGATGTAAACCAGCTCTTTTCCCTTCTTGTTTTTTAGTTTTTTTTCCCTAACACCAGGGGAGCCCCCCCTCCCAAATGTCGTTGTTTGGTACCTGTACTATATCAATGACAATAAAGACCATTCATTCATTCATTCATTCATTCATTCATTTTGGGGAGGATAGTCATGGAGGGTTTGGGGAGGGGTCCCATAGCAAACCTCTGGTGCTCAGAGACTCGGGGCTGACACGGGGCGTGACAGACAGACAGGCAACAAAGCTTCGATATAGAGGCGATATGAACAACAATTCACTAAACGTTTGACAACTTGTTCTTACTAGATAACCATGTAACGTTACAACTGGTCGCTATCTCAGTATGTCAGCTTTATACAAGCCTCAACTGCGCATATACAAGCCTCAGTCAATGTCAACCCGAGATCAGCTCAATGCGTTCAGAGTCACGTTGCGTTTCAAACGAGGCTGATAAGCAGAGAAAAAAAGTTTTTTTTTTAGATGTCAAAAACAACGTGTTTTAGCTTAAAACTACGAGGACATTATTCTATAAATATAACCAGCTTAACGTTATGTACTAGTTAGTTATCAAACACTTTCAAAGCTGTTTAAACTCAAAACTCACAACATCACAGAACACAAATGACAGCTTCTTCCACACAAGTCAATGTAGCTAGCTAACACGGCTAGCTAAACCTGCTAGCTCAAAAGTCTCAAATGCTTACCTCAGGAAAACAAGATCAAATATCACGGAAAGCAACAACTCTTGCGAAAATATAAAATATGCCCCGTCTGAATGTGATAAAGAAATGGAAAAAATGATGTTAGATTAATGATATTTTCCTAAGCTAGACTCTCATTCTCTGTCAGGAAGACGTTTGAATATGGCGCCAAGGCGGCGCGAGGCGGCTGTACTCTGCCCGGTGACACGGTGCAGCACAGGGAAAAAATAACTATAAATTTAGACGGGCGAATTATAATTTTTCACCAATTGTATGTTGTGTGTTTCCCTTAGCCTAATCCATATTGCTGGTCACTTTTGCATAATATTGCTTCTGTGATTTTTATTTAATTTTTTGGTGAATTATAATAACCGTCAAAGATTTGTTCTAGGCGTAGTGCAGCACGGGAAATGATACAGTCGGTTGTGTTTTGAATTTCCAGACCGGGATGTGTGCAAAAGGGGAGGATTTGTCGCCCCCTATAGTTTGATAGTGGTAAATTGAACAAATGTCAAATGTGAAGGTCTGATATGTGTGGCCCTACAATATAGGCATTGTTGTAGAAAATAGTAATGTTATTAACGTGGAAGAGAAACGAAGAGAGAAAGTGTGTGTGTGTGTGTGTGTGAGAGAGAGAGTGAGAGAGATAGAGAGAGAGAGAGAGAGAGAAAGAGAGAGAGACAGAGAGAGAGAGAGAGAGAGAGAGAGAGAGAGAGAGAGAGAGAGAGAGAGAGAGAGAGAGAGAGAGAGAAGAGAGCTGCATTCTCTTGTTTCCTAGATGTTTCAGTCACATGATTGACAATAAATAGTTTCTAATCCAACATGGACACTTGTGTAGAGCGAGAGAGATACAAGAGACTTGCTAAAAGTAATATACCGTATTATAAGATCAAATAGTTCTAGCAATCTGTTAATGTACATGATGACATCTGTTTGCAAGTAGGCCATTTGTAACACAAGGTATGCTATGTGCAATATGACAACCCTCGGGTACATAAGGTTCAGAGATAGGAAATGTTAGAATAGGTATAGCATAGCATAGAGTACAGCACAGTGTTTTATTGTATAGTATAGTGGATAGTGTACATAGCCTTTATTTATGTAAACCAGCTCTTTTCTCTTCTTGTTTTTAGTCTTTTTCCTAGCACCAGGGGAGCCCCCCCTCCTAAATGTCGTTGTATGGTACCTGTACTGTATTATTGACAATAAAGACCATTCATTCATTCAAGGTAGGCTAACATGTGTGAAATCATTTGTGATGGACAGATGGATAGCTAGAGATTGGATAGCTAAATCTAGACTAGATAGTCAACATAGAAACATTCCTGAAAAGCCTTCTTGTGTTTATCACCAAGTTGTTTATGTGTGAGAGTAGAGACTTTCCATCAATACAGCAGATCTGCCTTGCATAACCCAATATTAAGTTTAATCATTTACCAAAGGCTAAGAACAAAAGGCAACACAACCATCTTTGAGGCACAGAGAGGTCTGCACGGTTCATCAGTCTCGCCGTCGGAAGGACAAAGTAGCTCCGTCCCCACAGTCCCTGAGTGCTTGTGACATCACAATGGCCCAGAATGTACGGTCCGACCCGTTCCGTCCTGAGTGGTAGAAAGTGTTTTGTTGTGTTGGTGGGAGGTGAGGCTTGTTTTTGTGAATGAGTGGATTTCCTGGAGTTGATGTGGTGTTCTACTCAATTTGATCCTGTGTGTGTGTGTGTGTGTGTGTGTGTGTGTGTGCGTGTGTGCGTGTGTGTGTGTGTTAAACACTCAGCATTACATTAGCTTAGTAGTTGACCTTTGGGTTTTGTTCAGATGGACAGGGGGATTATTAACAATATTGCTAATCCACATTGTTTACACAGGCATGACCCTCCGTTTCTCACACTCACAGGGAATATAGTCGACATACATACATACATACATAGACACATACACACGCTCCTACACAAACCACAGGACTGTAGGTTTACATTAAACATGTTTAATCCAGTCATATTTCACACATGCTCAACATGGCAGACAAGATAAACAGGAAATATCATACACATTTGTCATCAAGGGCTGTTAAACTAGGTTTATAACATGGTGACACATATTATAGATGTCTGTGTGTGTGTGTTGTGCACGTGTGTGCGTGTGTGCATGCATGTGTGTGTGTGTGTGTGTGTGTGTGTGTGTGCATGTTATTCTAACGTACATTCTAATGTAGTTATGACACATACCAAGTCCTTCTCTGAGTGTTTATTTGCCTGAGGTATAACTTCTGACTCCAACAAAGTAAAAAAAAAAACTTTTTAAAAACAACTTATCAAAACATATGTGTAACACATCATCATCATCATCCTCGTCATCATCATCATCATCATCATCTCTGTTTGTGGTAATATACAGATTATATCTATTCTAGATGTAATCATCAACCTTTAAATACTGTCAACAATAGTTGTTGTATTCATGTGTATTGTATAAAGTCCAGTGATTGTCATACCTATTATGTGTGTTTGCCTGTATGGTTGCAGGACGGATGATAAAGTATTCTATTCTCTTGTCAGCTACTTATTCAGAATTGTACATACCCATATTTCATTGTATTTCAAGCAACTTTTACAAGCAACAAAACCTCATTCTACAATATTCCTCACCGTGGGTAGCCCTCTGTGTATATATACAGGCGTTTTGCACTCGTTATCCTTGTTGTGTACCGCCTCCTCTCCTCCCTCCTCCTCGTCTCCCGCCCTTCCCAGCATCCTCAGCGGCCAGAGGAGGCCATGTTGGGTGGCGTTGGTGTTGTTGTCGTGCGGCGGGCAGCAGGGCGTGCTCTTCTCCTTGGTGAGGAAGTAGAGGAGAGCGTTCAGCCAGGCGTTGAAGGAGGCCAGGGGCCTGGTGATCTTGTAGCACATGGAGACGGTGGTCATGGTCTGGCAGGGCACGCCCTTCGTCACCTTGAGGATGAGGAAGATAGTCCTGGTGACGTGGAAGGGGAAGAAGCACAGGGCGAAGAGGAGGGTGATGGTGATGATGGTCTTGATGGACTTCCTGCGTCTGTGGGCGTACGGGGAGTGGCTACCCAGGAAGATCGACATCCCCTTCTCTCCTCTTCCTCCCGTCCCTCCTCCTCCTCCTCCTCTTCCTCTTTCTCCTTGCACCCCTCCTCCTCCTCCTCCTCCTCCTATCCTGGCTCCTCTGCTGCCCCCTGCCCCATTCCTTCCACCTCCACCTCCTCCTCCTCCCCCCTCTTCCCCCTCTCCTCCTCTCCTCCTCTGGGACTGGGGTTGTGACCTCAGGGTTCTGAAGATGGTGAGCACCACGTGGGAGTAGCACCAGGCGATGATGGAGAAGGGCAGGAAGAACCCCAGGATGTGGAGGACGATGCCGTACGGCACGTAGACCTCGAACTCTATATCGATGGCGTCATCCCAGCAGTTCTGATAGGCCTCGACCACGCCTGTGTTATTATACCCTCCGTCCCCGTTCACCGCCACCCCGCCCCCGCCCTCTCCCCCCCCTCTAGTCACCTCCACTAACCCTGTCTGGGCAAAGCGGAATATGGGGCAGGTGAGGGCGAACACCACCCCCCACACCAGCACACACGTCCACTTCACTGCCCTCTTGGTCTCCAGGGTGATGGTCCGCATGGGGTGGCAGATGCCCAAGTAGCGGTGCACGGAGATGCAGGTGAGGAAGAAGATGGAGCAGTAGAGGTTGAAGTAGAAGAGGAAGCGCACCAGGCGGCACATGAAGTCCCCGAACACCCAGCGGTCCCGCATCACGTAGCTGGCCACCAGGAAGGGGAGGGAGAGGCCGTACATGAAGTCCGTGGAGGCCAGGTTCACCATGTAGATGAGCGAGGGGTTCCAGCGCTTGGTGCGTCTGAAGCTGCGGTAGAGGACCACAGAGTTGAGGGAGATGCTGAAGACGAAGGTGAAGGAGTAGCAGAGGGGGAGGAAGATGTACTTGTAGGACTCGTCGATGCTGCAGGAGGAGGAGGAGGAAGTGGAGGAAGACGAGGAGTTGAGGACTCCGACGATGATGTCATCGGCAGCAGCAGCACTGATGTCATCGACGGCAGCGACGCTACCTCTGGGGTCGAGTGCAGGGGCGTCCATCGTGGTCACGGTTGTGTGTTTGTGTTTGGGTGACGGTTATAGTGGACGTTGTGATTCTCTCTCATTTTCCCATTCCTTCCTGTATTCCTTACAGTTTCTTCTGTAAGCCTTCAAACTATTAATGTCCCACGTCCACTTCTGCTCACCTGAGAGAGAGAGAGAGAGAGAGAGAGAGAGAGAGTAGTGTTAGTATCACCTATTCACTACACAGCATTTCAATAAATGTTCATGCTACGCTGCATTAGCCTTATCATATTGTGAAGCTCCTCTGAACTATTAACTCCCCACTCTCATGTTTTGCATGTAACCCCCCCCCCCATTCCTTTCTTACCTTCATTCATTCAACCTACAGCAGCATATACAGGTGCATCTAAACAAATATCATGGAAACGTTCATTATTATTATTATTATTATTAGAGAGCTGATGGAGGGAAATACTACAGGTGGATCTAAAAAAAATTGAATATCGTGGAAAAGTTTTCCATGAAAATTCAAGTGAAACTTTTATATATTCTAGATTCCTTACACATGAAGTGAAATATTTCAAGCCTTTTTATGTTTTAATGTGGATGATTACAGCTTACAGCTCATGACAATCCAACAAAATCCAGTATCTCAAAATATTAGACCAAGACCAAACAAAAAAAAGGATTTATAATACAGAAATGTTGCTCCTTTTGCACAAATGACTGTATCAACGTGGCGTGGCAGGGAGGCAGGGAGGCAGCCAGCCTGTGGCCCTGCTTAGGTGTTAGGGACGCCCAGGGGGCTTTGTGTTGAGATGCACCTGTAGTACTTCCCTCCATCAGCTCTCTTCACCTATGTACCTCTCTCCCTGGCCCCCTGACACACACACACACACACACACACACACACACACCTGCCACTGACCGGTGCCTCCCCCCTTACACAATCCCGGTGCTGTTTGCTCTCCCGTACGACTATAAGGCTGCTGATTCAGTCCCTTCTCACTCCATTAACTCAGCAATCAGTAACCACACTTCCCCTCTCTCTCTCTTTCTCTCTCTTTCTCCATCCCTCTATCCAGCCATCCCCATATCTTTTTCCTTTATTACCCCTCCAACTCATAACCCGTCCATCTCTATACCCCCCCACCTCCCCTTTGCCCTGCCTTTCACAACCCAACTGACTCACTCATTCAGTTACACAGTCGTGAACAATTAGGACACCCCATTAAATATTTAGTTCATTTTTCTTTTTTAGTTCACAAACGCAATGAACATGTAACTTTGTTATAATTTATTTAACCAAAAATGAACAAAGATGCCAATTCCTACTGAGGAAAAAGTTAGGACACCCTTTGCCCTAATAGCTAGTATTGCCCCCTCTGGATGAAATCACCTTAATTAGATGTTTCCTATAACTGTCTACCAGCTGTCTACCAGGCTGCATGCACAGCCTGTATCAAATCACCTCACAGCATCTCAATAGGATTATGACTTGGCCATTCCAGAACTCAATTTCTTTCTTTTGAACCATTCCTTGGTAGATTTAATGGAATGTTTTGGGTCATTGTCATGTTTGCACGGTCCACATCCGCTTCAGCTTAAACCTTTGGACAGATGGTCTCACATTTTGTCAAGCACTCTCTAATACAAAAATTAGTATTGTAATGCATGAAATGGATTCCACTCAGACACATTATGAGCATATAGACCACTAAACTATAAACAGATGACTTCATATTAGTTCACTATCACCTGCTAACCTCAGAGTCATCAGGCCCTCACACCATCATGCTTTGCACGTGCCCAGCCTAAGCCACCACTCCCCTCCACCAGCCTCCATATCAGGCTGAACACACTGAGAGAGATCAGGACCTGTGTGTGTACATGTGTGTACATGTGTGTGTACATGTGTGTACATGTGTGCTTGTGTGAGTGCATGTTCAGTGAGTGATCAACGGGCCACCGTCACTCTCCACATCTATAGACGATTTAAGTAAATAGAGGTCCTGTGTGTTGGTCCTGTGTGGCGGTGCAGCTAGTGGAAAGGTCTCAATGAGGAAAGTGTCATATCAGATATCAGATAATGTGATTTGTTATGGTTCATATCTTTTCTTTCTTTCTTTCCTTCTTTTTTTTTTTTTTTTTAACAAACTAGCAAACAAAAAACACAAACAAAAGAAGAAGAAAAACAGGGGGCGGGGGGGGGCACGTCACATATCAGAAATAAAAGAAAATAACACAACAAATGCCATAGATACTCTAGTATATGGGGGGGGGGATCACCCCCATCGGAGACAACATCCAAGTCTTACAATCCTAGACACAGCAGCACAAACACCAACACAGCAAATAATCATATACACTGTGACCCAAACATACATACATACATATATACATACATACATACATACATACATATATACATACATACATACATACATACACACACATACATACATACATACACACATACATACACATACATACATACACATACATACATACATACATACATACATACATACATACATTACAGATCCGTCTGGTGTATTTTCCTGAGTGTAATCCACCAAAACCTTCATTACAATGGCTAGATTATGTGATTTTATAAAAACTAGGTACTTCTTCACAAACTATGACTCAAGTCCTTCTCAGAGGCACAATCCAGATTTGATTTATTTCCTTTTACATGTTCTCTGTAAAGTGTTCCTATAGGCTATGAAATTTACTTTTAATAAAATGTTACTATGAGTATCCATTTGAGGCTTTACTAAGACTGAGAACATTGCACTGACTCACTTTTATATCTGGACTTCTAAGAAACAAGGCACAGATTGAACGCGGCAATAAATGGACCTGTAACAATAAACACCACATAAATACCTGCATCTCTGCAATCACCTGTCTGTTGTTGTAGGGTGCACGAAAAGGAACTCACCTGTTCAAAGGATGTGGCGACTGTGCTCTACCAAGCTCGCTCTCTCCCACTCCTCCTCGCCAGAGACGCCACCGGTGAAACAGTGGGAAGTAAGGACAAATAGTGAAGTGAAGAAGCGATGACACTCATATGGAAAATGTCTCTTTTGGAGACCTTCGGAGTCACCTTGGTCTTTGGCTCTCTAGCACGGCTCTTGGTCATACCTGTCGCTGGCTCCTGTCTCTGAACTGGCAGCACATCCCTGTCCTGAGCCCGGTGGCTGTGTGAACGGCACCTCCCCCTGGCTGTCCCCGTCCCTTCCTCTGTTTATGCTGAGCTGGATGTTTGGCAACGCAAACTCTGACCAGACTGGGAACACACACACACACGATGCATTCACACACACATGCACGCACGCACACGCACACGCACACACGCACACGCACACGCACACACACACACACACGCACATACACAAAAACACTCTATATAGGGGCACACACACACACACACACACACACACACACACACTCTGTAGAACAACAAGGGTACCAATACAAGATAAATCAATGCTAAATAAAAGCACTGCAATAAAAGTACTAAAGAGCACTAAAGAGCACACACACATACTGTACATACATAGGCCAACATAGAAAGAACTAAATACACATGGGGCTAAACATAAACAACATACGGGATAATCTTCACAGGAGAAGTTCTTGTATTTGATATACATGTGTACAAAAATAGCACTGACACATAATCAATGATAATCTGTTTATTCAATGCAAATGCCGTCACCAAAAGGTGACGCAAAACAGTGTCACATGATGGTTGGTGACGCATAAACACCCATAAACACACCCGCACTCTGCTGCCCTGCTCCCATAAGAACACTGTTTAACCACAACAAGGCCTCGGCCACACAGGTGAGAGACACAGGTGAGAGACTTGGTGAGAGACACAGGTGAGAGACACAGGTGAGAGACTTGTCAGGTGATGTCTTGTTTTCATTGCAACATAATGCAGGTTGATCTTTTCTTTTCCCATAATCCCCTTCCTTATCTTCTCTGATGGTCCCAGTACCAGTACTTGGGGAGGCTGGTGGACCCAGTACCCGTACCTGGTACATGGTGGAGGGAGAGATCAGAAGACGGGCTCATTGTGATGGAATAACCAATTGTCCTCCGATTTTCACTGCCCACAGCCTCACCCTGACCGGTAGCTACAAGCCCCTGGGTGAGTGAGCTGCTCACATGACTGTGTTCCTGTTTGCAGGGTACAAATCACACAGCGAGTCTTGGGGGTTCCCAACGTAGATACAATGTACTTTTTTTTGGGGGGGGGGGGGGGGGGGGGTAGGGGGGCATCTTGATATGTCAGTTATGACGGGGGATGCCCTGATCTGTTACTGGAAGGAGGTGCTGAGCCCCCCAAACCGTCGTGTCATTGGACTGTTACAACTTCACAACCATACATGAATTAATAAACATGCAAGAGAGGACGGACAAGAGATATGTCCCAACAAGATTGAAAGCATCGTAACATGTCAACACAGATGATTGAACATTCGAGATAGATTGGAGATCTTCAGGCAGCAACAGTAGCAGCTTGTTAATACTCTCTTGTAGGCCTTGCTAGATGCCAGTTCTTTTCCCAAACAAACATAAAATAAAATAAAAACACTAGCTAACCTAACCAGACATACACATGTTCCCTCATTATAAACACATAAAAACATACAACGTACAACATATGATAAAAACAAAAACGCTGTGCAATTGAATCAAAAAAGTTTTCAGGTGTGATGCCCTGTTTTCACAGTGATCTGTCGTTCAAAGCAGCGGAGTCCATAATTGATTGTGACATCACCATAATTGATTGTGACATCACCGTTGTGATTGTGACATCACCGGGTTCCATTCTATGATGACCCTCCTGGTGATGATGGCAGTCAGAGTGATGTCATATCCTGTACCTCCAACAGCATGGCGTCCTGTTCCGTTCTCAGTTGGTCCCGAGTCACGAGCAGACCCACGAGCTCCGTACTCAGGTCTACACACACACACACACACACACACACACACACACACACACACACACACACACACACACGCACAGGTCAGAGGCCACAGCTCATTTGAATACTGATTCATTCTACATTCTATATTTACATGTTTGGTTTCTCTGGTGAGGGACGGACGTGTCCTTCTGATGTTGCAGAGGGAGAATCTGCAGGAGCATGTGATGTCGCTGGGATGTTCGTTGCACAGGATAAGTGGTTGTCAAAAATCACACCCATGTTCTTGTCTGTCTGGGAGCAGGTCACCATAGAGTTCTCTACTGTGATGTCATAGAGTTCTCTACTGTGATGGAGAACTCTTGGAGAACAGCTCAGTCTTGTTAAGGTTGAGCTTGAGGTGATGATGGTTGTGAATGGCAAAGCAGAACGGTAAATATAAACACATAGACTGTAAATGATTATATACAGTGCCCTGTGTCAGTAATGGGACAGTGAAGCATGTTTTTGTCGTTTGGCTCTACACTGCAAACATTTGGATTTCAAATCAAACAATTGCTATGAGGTTTAAGTAGAGATTACCAGCTTTTATTTCATGGCATTTGGTTTCACAATTGAGGAATTGAGGAATTGAGGAATTACAACACTTTGTATTAGTCCCTCTAAGTTATGCTTACAAAGGAGTGGCTGCAGAAGAAGCACATTAAGGTCATGGGGTGGCCTAGCCAGTCTCTGGACCTCAATCCTATAGAACATCTGTGGAGGGAGCTGAAGCTTCGAGTTGCCAAGCGCCAGCCTCGAAACCTTAAGGATTTGGAGAGGGTCTCAGTTCGGTTTCCTCCAGGATTTTTCACATTAGTGGCGGGGTGGTCACTTTTCGCAAGCGCGCCGCTTCGCGCGTGTTGAGAGCGATTCAGTCTGAGACGAGGTTAATTGCAACATTGTAACATATTGTAACTTACTACTAGTGTTGTTCCGATACCATTTTTTTATCCCGAGTACCGATCCGATACCACGGCGTTTGAAAAAACAAAACAAAAAAACATGTTTTTTGAGCCGCATACTCACCTCGATGTAAAATTATTGCTAACACTTAGTCTGGCACTGCTCAAAACCTTTGTAAAACTCGTAAAGTTTTTGTAAAACTTAAGTAAAAAAAAACAAAAACAAAAAAAAACAATGTTTTTGTAAAGTACTCGCCGATACCGATACCAGCATTTTTGTGCGTATCGGTGGCCATGCCGATACTAGTATCGGTATCGGAACAACACTACTTACTACACCCTAAATCGGAACGAAATGTAGGTCTGAAAGCGGCCTAAATCTAGCTTCAATCTGCATAATACCTCGCAGCCTGAATCAAAGTGGCGGAGAAAATGTATTTGTGGCGGCCCGCCATGAATCAATGCATATAGAGGAAACACTGGATCTGCACAGAGGAGTGGGCCAAACTCCTTCCTGAGATGTGCGCAAACCTGGTGACCAACTACAAGAAGCGTCTGACCTCCGTGCTGCCAACAAGGGTTTCTCCTCCAAGTTCTCAGTCATGTTTTGTTGTTTTGTTGTTTTGTTGTTGTTTGTTGTTTTGAAATACTTATTTCCCTCGATCAAATGCAAATAAATGCATATATAACTTTTATATAATGTGTTTTTCTGGATTTTCTTGTTGATATTCAGTCTCTCACTGTTAAAATAAACCTACCATAAACGACAGACCATTCATTTCTTTGTAAGTGGGCAAACGTCAGCAGAATCAGCAGGGGATCAAATACTTATTCCCCCCCACTGTATGCATATATAACAAACATAAGCACATTGATCTGGTTAATCCAACAGTGTAACATATCCATTGAGAGGAGTGTGTGTTGTTGACTCTGACCTTGTATGGCCTGGCTGAGGGAGTTGCGGTGGCCAGTGAGCTGCTTGAGACTGAAGGCCTGGAGGTCACTCCGCTCCAACCTCCTCTTC
This sequence comes from Nansenia antarctica, assembly GCF_963989245.1. Lineage (NCBI taxonomy): Eukaryota > Metazoa > Chordata > Actinopteri > Argentiniformes > Microstomatidae > Nansenia > Nansenia antarctica. The sequence goes on along the minus strand of NC_137682.1, from coordinate 1,862,717 downwards.
CTCCCCAGAAGGTCACGACAGGCTGGGGTCTACGACAGGGTGAGAGGAGGGTCAAAGTCAGGGAGGAAAGAGGAAAGGTCACTTATAGGATAGGATCAAACCTAGGTAACCCTAACCCTAACCCTAAACCTAGGTAACCCTAAACCCTAACCCTAGGTAACCCTAACCCTAACCCTAGGTAACCCTAACCCTAACCCTAACCCTAACCCTAGGTAACCCTAACCCTAACCCTAGGTAACCCTAACCCTAACCCTAGGTAACCCTAACCCTAACCCTAGGTAACCCTAACCCTAACCCTAGGTAACCCTAACCCTAACCCTAGGTAACCCTAACCCTGAACCCTAGGTAACCCTAACCCTAAACCCTAGGTAACCCTAACCCTAACCCTAGGTAACCCTAACCCTGAACCCTGTAGACATCCAGGGCAGTACCTGGTACTGAACACCTCAAGCTGTGCATTTGCAAAAGGCTAGACAAGGTCAAAGGTCAAGAACAGACACATGTTTGCAGTTGCAAGAAAGGACATTCTTCATCTCTCGTTCTCTACCTTCTTCATCTCTCTGTTCTCTACCTTCTTCATCTCTCGTTCTCTACCTTCTCCCCTTCCTCCCTTTCCTTCTCTCCCTCCCTCTCTCCTTCCAGCGCTTTGAGTTGCATTCATGTACGAAAGGCGCTATATAAATAAAGTTTTACTTACTTACTTTACTCTTCCTGTTTCCCTCCATCCCTCTCTCATCCCTCCTTCTCTTACCTCCTGTTTCCCTCCCTCCATCCCTCTCTCCTCCTTTCTCTTACCTCCTGTTTCCCTCCATCCCTCTCTCTCTCCTCCTTCTCTCTCTCTCCACTTCTCTTACCTCCTGTTTCCCTCCATCCCTCTCTCCTCCTTCTCTTACCTCCTGTTTCCCTCCATCCCTCTCATCCCTCCTTCTCTTACCTCCTGTTTCCCTCCCTCCATCCCTCTCTCTCCTCCTTCTCTTACCTCCTGTTTCCCTCCATCCCTCTCGCCTCCTTCTCTTACCTCCTGTTTCCCTCCATCTCTCCCTCTCATCCCTCCTTCTCTTACCTCCTGTTTCCCTCCATCTCTCCCTCTCTCTCTCTCTCCTCCTTCTCTTACCTCCTGTTTCCCTCCCTCCATCCCTCTCTCCTCCTTCTCTTACCTCCTGTTTCCCTCCCTCCCTCCCTCCATCCCTCTCTCTCTCCTCCTTCTCTTACCTCCTGTTTCCCTCCCTCCATCCCTCTCTCCTCCTTCTCTTACCTCCTGTTTCCCTCCCTCCCTCCCTCCATCCCTCTCTCTCTCTCCTCCTTCTCTTACCTCCTGTTTCCCTCCCTCCCTCCCTCCCTCCATCCCTCTCTCTCCTCCTTCTCTTACCTCCTGTTTCCCTCCCTCCATCCCTCTCTCCTCCTTCTCTTACCTCCTGTTTCCCTCCCTCCATCCCTCTCTCCTCCTTCTCTTACCTCCTGTTTCCCTCCCTCCCTCCCTCCATCCCTCTCTCTCTCTCCTCCTTCTCTTACCTCCTGTTTCCCTCCCTCCCTCCCTCCCTCCATCCCTCTCTCTCCTCCTTCTCTTACCTCCTGTTTCCCTCCCTCCCTCCCTCCATCCCTCTCTCTCTCTCCTCCTTCTCTTACCTCCTGTTTCCCTCTCTCCCTCCCTCCATCCCTCTCTCCCTCCCTCTCTCTCTCCTCCTTCTCTTACCTCCTGTTTCCCTCCCTCCATCCCTCTCTCCCTCCCTCCATCCCTCTCTCCCTCCCTCCCTCTCTCTCCTCCTTCTCTTACCTCCTGTTTCCCTCCCTCTCATCCCTCCCTCTCTTACCTGGTGTTTCTGGTCGGTCCTCAGCTTGTCTCTGAGCGTGCTCAGAGCGGCCCGGACTTCAAACTTGAAGCCGGCTGGTTTGCTGCTCTTGCCAGCCGTGGGCGGGGCCTCTGGCTGAGGCGCTGGCGCAGAGCCTCTCTTCCCAGGCACCATCTTGGAATTCTGGAATGGAATGGATGCACAATTAAGCAATATCACACGAGAGGGAGTGTGTTATACTGAATATCAGCACGGCTGTGATTGGGTCGTAGGTACGAGGCCGCAGGCCGAGTAGAAGACAATCACAGCCGTGCTGATATTCAGTATAACAGCACGACCTCCAGTGTGATATTGCTTTTATACAACAGTTCTACAGCACGATTTATTAGTTAACAGTAGGTAATAAGCGACAACAGATTATGATTTGTTTGTTAATTTAATCATAAAAAGAAACAAAAAATAGTTCCGCAACTGAACTTCAAATGGACTGTTGCCTAGTAACCTGAACACAAACATGTAGTCTAATTACCGGTCATTTAGTAGAACACCTGTGCGGTGGAGTGATACATATAGTTTAAAGTCCCAGTGCTGTTATACTGTATATCAAATTACTTGGTCGGAACTAACTGTTGTATAATATACTATAGAGAGAAGGCTTCCTCTATAAACCTGCTTAGATTCAAAATACAATGTCAATGAAATCAAAGTGAGTGGAACCAGAGTGGTAATATTAGAAGAGTGGTGGCGCCAATGTGCTTCAAATAGTTCCATATAGCTTCCTGGTTACACTTCCCGATTTACCCAATATAGATATTTTATTGGACTAACAACCGGTTGCCTGGCAACGTGCTCCGTTGGTATCATGTAAAGGAACTATTTGCCATTGGTCAATAGAGAACGGAGCCCTCCATCGGCGCCACTCTTCCCTCTGAGTGAAACAAGTGTTATTAGAGATGTAAATACTCTGTCCTCTCCATCTACCTAACCTTTCCACTACAGAGCTCTGCCTCAGGCTGACCTTAACCACTGTGTGTGTGTGTGTGTGTGTGTGTATGTGAAATTGAGAAATGGAGAGAGAACTAAAGAGAGCGAGAGACAGAGAAAGAGAGAGAGCAAGAGAGAGAAATAGAAAGAGAGAAAGAGATGGAGTGTGTTTGCTGACCTTTTTGCCAGTATTCTGCTCCTCCTCCTCCTCCTCCTCCTCTTCGCTCTCGCTGTTATTGATGAAGCACAGCTGAAGGTTCATCTGACTCTGCAGACTGAGACAGACCAGAGAAATGCAGATCAGTGACACAGTCACATATACAACACTGTACATATACAACACTGTCAATAGAAAATGGCTTTGGCACCTGAATGTTTCTGTATTCACAGAAATACCATTGTTGCCTCAAACAGAACCAGGAACAGCAAGGCTACCATGAATGAATGAATGAATGAATGGTCTTTATTGTCATTAATACAGTACAGGTACCATACAACGAAATTTAGTAGGGGGGGCTCCCCTGGTGCTTGGAAAAAAGACTAAAAACAAGAGGGCCAAGGGTAAAATAAAAAAGGGAAAAGAGCTGGTTTACATAAATAAAGGCTATGTACACTATCTACTATACTATACTACTATACTATACAATAAAACACTGTGCTGTACTCTATGCTATGCTATAAATATCCTAACTTTTTCCTATATCTGAACCTTATGTACCCGAGGGTTGTCATATTGCACATAGTGTTATTGCACATTCATTTAAAGTGTCGCAGTTTGCAGGTTTGAAATGTTCACAGTTGTGTTTCAGTATTGCACTTATGTTTACCATGCTGTTTATGCTGCTGACATCAGGTTAGCTTCATTTCACACAGCATCATGTTTCTGTAGACAACGGGTCATGCCTTTTATTTAGTCTTTCTGTCATGGCCTAGATGGCTTTTGAATTTCCCTACAGGGATTAATCAAATAATCTAATCTCAGAGCGACGTTATACTGTTTACAAAACCTAATGGTTAATGTCATCAATAGCACCCTGAAGATGGCCTGTGAGACGCAATGCTTTCTACTACTACGTTGCTATAAATATAGCCGCTAAAATGAAGGCATTTTAATTATTCCACAAGAGAGAGTGCCTTGGATTCATGTTATTCAAGTTATGCTCTCTTTTCTCTTTTTTTTTTTTTTTACAGCTGCAACTTTATTTGGTCGCTATGTGAATGTGTGTGTGACTGCATGGACTGCAGTCCATTTACAACAGCTTGTAACCTGTCAAATGACATCTGCCCCCAGTCACAAGCAACATTCAACTTTGATCTCTTGCCTCTCCTTCCTCTCTTCTTCCTCTCAACTTTTTTAATTTATTTTTTTAAAGTTATTTTTTCTGAGTGGGGCAGTCCCACTCATATTTGTCATTTTATTGACAGATACAGTAGAGATTTAGACAGAAAGGATGGGTGAGAGAGAGAGGAGGGATGACATGCAGGATATGTCCCCGGCCGGAATCGAACCGAGGACCCTGCGGTTACATGGTCAACGCTTAACCCGCTACGCCACCCAAGCGCCCCTCCTCTACCGTTCATGCTGCTGACATCAGGGTAGCTTCATGTCACACAGGGTTAGGGTAGACAGCGGTCCTACAGGGTTAGGGTTAGGGTAGACAGCGGTCCTACAGGGTTAGGGTTAGGGTAGACAGCGGTCCTACCGTGAGGTCAGCGCCGTGACACGGCTGTTATTGCAGTCCTCCCCGTCCTCCATCCAGGTCTCCCTGTTCTTCCCTCGTTCCCTCTCCTCCATCGAGACCGCTGGGAACCTCCCTCTCTCCAGCACTCTGGAGGACTGGGGGATGAGTCAACACACACACACACACACACACACACACACACACACACACACACAGACACACAGACACAGACACAGACACAGACACAGACACAGACACAGACACAGACACAGACACAGACACACACACACACAGACACAGACACAGACACACACACAGACACGCACGCACGCACGCACGCACGCACGCACGCACGCACGCACGCACGCACGCACGCACGCACGCACACACACACAGACACACACACACACACACACACACACACACACAGACACAGACACAGACACACACACACAGACACACACACACACACACACACACACAGACACAGACACACAGACACAGACACAGACACACACACACACACACACACACACACACACACACACTCACACACACACACACACACACACACACACACACAGACACAGACACAGACACAGACACACACACACACACACACACACACACAGACACAGACACAGACACACACACACACACACACACAGACACACAGACACACAGACACACAGACACACAGACACACAGACACAGACACACACACACACACACACAGACACACAGACACACAGACACAGACACAGACACAGACACAGACACACACACACACACACACACACACACACACACACACACACACAGTAAATATATATTGTCCATGGTACCATTCCAGTTCTATACAGTAATAATGTGGTATACTCTTCTAGTATTAGGCAGTAATAGATGAAGTACACTATCAGGGGCGGAGCCAGTTCATTTTCAGGAGGAGGACACAGAAGGACAACAGTTCAATTGGGGGGGGGCAGCCAAAAGCCACCAAAGAAATATTATGGGTCAAAAATGAAGGCCGAACGACACACAAGAGAATCTAGCAGACATATCTCTGTGTTCCTTATAGAGGAGAATCTAGCAGACACATCTCTGTGTTCCTTA
>NC_137682.1:1842148-1852148 GCF_963989245.1 Nansenia antarctica | reverse complement strand
TGCATTGACTTGTACTATGTAATGACAATAAAGTGAATCTAATCTAATCTAATCTAAACCTGGACTTTCCTTTAGCCACGTTGAAGGAACACCCCCCTGGATGTCTGGGACAGCCTGACTCTGACACCACTGAAGTAAAAGGAGGGATGATATCCTCCATGCAGAGAGCATACTACGGAGCCCCCCTGGGGTCACATGGTAGAAAAAAAACATTTGATGTGTGAATCCGTTCCCTCGATTTAGTCATTTGTTCCCTCGGTTTAGTAATTCGTTAGAGTTAGGGTTAGGCCCTACGAGCCAGAACGATTGCAAGGATTCTAACCCTAACCCTAACGAATTACTAAACCGAGGGAACAGATTTACTAAACCGAGGGAACAGATTCACACATCAAATAATTGTTCTCTACCATGTGACCCCAGGGGGGCTCCGTAACATACATACACAATGCTACCAGAACACACACACACACACACACACACACACACACACACACACACTAGTGCAAACTTTACGATGTAGTTGCTGGGGTGGATGGGGGTGAAGTCGTGGGTGTAGAGGTTGTAGAGGATGGGGCTTAGCACGCAGCCCTGGGGTGACCCAGTGCTGAGGCTGAGGGCTGTGGAGGTGTGGGGGCCCACCCGCACCCTCTGGGGGCGGTCGGTCAGGAAGTCCTTGATCCACGCACATATAGAGTGTGATAGACCCAGGTCTAGTAGTTTGGTCACTAGCCTGTCTGGAAGGATGGTGTTAAAGGCGGAGCTGAAGTCCACGAAGAGCAGTCTCGCGTAGCTGTTTCCCCTCTCCAGGTGGGATAGAGTGGCGTGGAGAGTCGTCGCTATGGCGTCCTCTGTGGACCTGTGGGCTCTGTAGGCGAACTGGTATGGATCCAGGTTGGGCGGGAGGCGTGTGAGTATGTGGGCCCGGACTAGTTTCTCGAAGCACTTCATGATGATTGGTGTGAGTGCCACCGGGCGGTAGTCGTTTAGGACCTGAGACCTACTGGGACTGTAAGGACCTGAGACCTACTGGGACTGTAAGGACTATATCTTGCATCTCATTGTGCATCCCTGTGTTATAGAATGCCAATAAATGAACCTTGTACCTTGTTGTTGTTACTAAGAGTCAGGGGATAAGATAAGAGAAAGGGGATAAGATATCAGAATGTGTATTACTCAGGCAAGACCAAATTTGTTTTGCACTGAACATCCGCCACCATGTAACATGACTATGACTTTGTTTACCTTAGTTGATACCAAAATGTCAAGCAAAGTGATGTCCCCTTGCCAAAATAAATGATTAAATAAACAAACAAATCATAATCTGTTCTCGCTTATTATGATATTAAGTATAACAGCACTCCCTCTCGTGTGATATTGCTTAGATGTTCATATGCCAATGGGCCATAATGTTGTCTTTCAATGTCATCCTCCCCTACTTTTCACCCCTTCATATCAATCGCTGGACAGACATTTGCTGATCTAATCTAATCTACTAATTAGTCAAATCTATATGAGCCCCAGGAAATAGGGGACAATAGAAAAATCTAATTTTCTTTTCTTTGTCTTACATGTGTAAACATACATGCTCTGTGTATATGTTTTCGATGTACTTATTGTTTTAAGACTGTAATTTCAACGTTAGTATTGAAGCAGTATTGAAATGACATTAAACTAAGACAATAAGATGGTTATCATAATTTTTCAAATCTTTATTTGTTTGGACCATTGTTTTTCTCATACAATTCTCTATGTATTATCTATCTCTCCTTTAATCTAAAGTGAAAGCAAAATTATATGTGTATATACATGAGAATATACATTATATATGGCATAGTGACGCCTAGTGGTAGGACTGGTAACATTACAAACATACATAGATTTCGAAATCTATGTCTGCTTTTAATGTTACCAGTCCTCGTTGCTTCTTCTTCTTTTGTTGTTTAAACAGCATCATCGTTCTAAAGGTAACTATTATAAAGTTAACTGGTAATGCACCTAAAAGCTGTTTGCCAAACACCCAGACATCAGTAGAATGGAAACACCCAGACATCAGTAGAATGGAACAGCCCGTTGAAATCGACGTGTCTACGTAGACACGTTAAAAATCGACGTGTGGAATTGACGCCTAGAGGAGACGTGTGGACACGTGCCGGTTTTTGTGAGCATGGCCTTCCATACGAGGCTACACAAGCAAGGAAAATGGATGTGTACAAAGTGCTTCTAGTTCCTTCACTGTCAACTGGACTTTTAACCTGTTTACAGATGTACAAACATGTTTGTTTCTATGGTTAAGAGGTTTAATGGAGACGCAGGTCGTCATGTGCTGAAAGAATCAAGTTTGTTATGCCGTTATAGGTGTAAGAGAGAAACTTTGACTCCAGGGCAGACAGACAGGTAGAGAGTAACTTTGACTCCAGGGGGCCATTCCACTAAAGGCGGATCAGTATAGCGGCTATATAAATAAATGCGGCGCTCAGGCAACTCGAGATTGGAATTCAAGCCTCAGGTGATTCCTCGAACGAGGATCAGCCTTGCGTGATGAGTGTTCACAGAAGACAGGCTTACAAATCTTCGATATGGGCGCGTGCACGCAGACATAAAGAGCCCAGAAGAGTCGATCTGTCGAAATGAAGATACTCCACTCTGCAGGCGTACTACATTTGCGCAGCATTCCCGAATTATTGATCTTTATGAAGACGGAAAAATAAGATGTAAAATAGTGCAATACTGCCGCAATTAACAAGGCGAGGGAAATGGTTTGGCAAGAAATTGCTGACCGATTAAATGCGTAGGTCATACTAGCCCCAGTTATTGTTATATGTTCATATTTTAATAAATGAATATTACTACTGTGGTGATATCAGCAGCAGGCTACAAACCGTCATATCGCCACAATGGCCTAGTGGTATCGACGGCTGCCACAGGATTTATTCATAATTTTTAGACGTGGTTCGAATCCCTCTTCCGACACACTTTTTATTGCAATTTCGTTGTCTGAATCTAATCTAAAATCTCATCTAAAAAAGTATGTAGGCTATAAAATTATGGTGCAGGCTAATTTACAAGAACTGACACGATTACAATGGTGTTTGAAGCCTTTGCATGAAATCTTCGGTTAAATGTAAAAAAAAAAAAAAAAAAAGACTTAGTCAAGTTCGAACTCGCAACCTTTGGGACTCCAGCCGGCTGCCTTAACCACTGCGCCAACCAGACTGCTGTGATAACAGCAATGCGATAGACATACCTATTCATTTTATTTTATTTTGTACACTTTTTAATTTATGTATCCATCGATCTATCTATCTATCTATCACACTTTCTAAATATCTAGTTATCTATCACACAATCAAACTATCTATCGATCGATCACACTTTCAAATTATCAAATTATCTATCTATCACACAGTCAACCTATCCATCTATCTATCTCGTGTGAAGTGGGAACTAATATTTCCTAAAAGACACATGAGGAACTGTCGTTCGGGGTTTAGTTTCCGCCTGTGAGCCTTTTTTGACGCGCGTCTTACCATAGCCTGTGTTTTAGCCTGGTCGCGACCAGGCAAATTATATCCGACTCAGAAGGAGCTCAACCAAGCAGCGAATTATTTGAGCCACATTGATGGCACCGAACGCAAGCTAACATTTTCGAGGCTTAGAACTTTATCGAGGCTTAGAACTTTATCGAGCTTCGTGGAATACCCCCCAGGGCAGACAGACAGGTAGAGAGTAACTTTGACTCCAGGGCAGACAGACAGGTAGAGAGTAACTTTGACTCCAGGGCAGACATACAGGTAGAGTTTAACTTTGACTCCAGGGCAGACAGACAGGTAGAGGGGGGTCTGCTGTCGAGGAGGAGCTGCTGGTCATAGAAGTTCTGAAACCCAGTTAAGGAAGGGACAGTAGGTCCTGGATATTAAGGGGTAACCAGGCCCCGGTTGAAATACCCTGCAACCAAGTGAGAGGGCAGTACATTGCGGGTGGGGTAGCGTGTACCACAGGTGCAGGTCCCATACTAGCGTGACTACACTCACTGAGGGGGCTAAAATAATATATAGTAGTGTATGAATGTATGACATGTATCACATAGTGTGTAAGAAATGTAAATCTTTACCTTTTCTTTTGACTGTTTTCCCCTGCTTTTATATTCATTCTATGCTCGTATGTGTTTTTATATTCACTTTATGTTCTTATTCCTGTTGTAAAGCACTTTGAGCTGCATTTCTTGTATGAAAGGTGCTATATAAATAATGCTTTACTTACTTACTTATTAAGTCTGAAGGAAATTGTAAATCCATTGTAGGTCGGTTACATACAGTATGAGATGTTTAGAAAGATGGTTAAGTGTATATTTGTCCTGATGACATTGTTGATGTTTTAAATTGACACTCATTGATGTGATTCAGATGACAGGTAAGCAGCAAGATGTCTTTATTTTGTTGCAATTTGATGAAGCTGGCATTCATGAATACATACGCCAATATATTTAAAGTACTAGCGACCGTAACGTATGATGCAGAGCACTGTAGGATTTGAAAAACAGAAAGATCATAATAAATAATATAACAGATAAATCTAATATGGCACTCTATATAATATTGCTTTGTCCAGACAGAGCCTCTTGTTATCATCAGGGATAATATTAACCGTCTTCATCATCCTCCTCCTCATAGTCATCATACAATAAATTTAATTTAATTTAGATATAAAATATAGGTAATTATCGATGTACAATATTATTGCTAACATGTAATCTCAAAGCTATAATAATAATAATTATAATAATTATAATTCTAATACAGATAAGAACCATAATAATCAAAATACACATCAGAACAGGATATATTGTTACAGAAAATAACAGTCAAAGTTTGGAGTAGAATACAGAGGAGGTGGGCGGGTGCTCGGGACATGCACGAAGGGATTTCATTGGAGGAGAAGAAGGGTTAAGCAGGCCCTCGTGTTGGACAAGAGGTGCTTCAGCAGCTGTCACTCATCCATCAAAACACTCACGCAGCCTCACACACATGCATTCTTTTCAGTCAAACATAGTATCTAAATAATTACAGATCGTCTTTCACTTTTAAATAATTTTCAATATAAGTTACTTTTTTTAATTTTTATATTTTTTAAACTAGACTAATCTACTCCAGTCATAAATAGGAGTTACATGCCTGGTAGATAAACCAATCGAAATACTTGCTGAAAGTCACTGACCAATCACAATAAAGATCCAGATCCCTTCCACAGTGTCAATGCCAGTTAAAAATAAATACTACATCATCACACAGAGACACAAAAGACGGATGGACGGTTATATTATAGATTAACAGACAGACAGACAGACACACACAGCCTGCACTCACACTCACACTCACACTCACACTCACACACACTCTCACTCACACACACACTCACTCACACTCTCACACACACACACACACACACACACTCACACTCTCTCACACTCACACTCACACTCACACTCACACTCACACTCACACTCACACTCACACTCACACTCACACTCACACACTCACACTCACACTCACACTCACACTCACACTCACACTCACACTCATACTCATACTCATACTCATACTCATACTCATACTCATACTCACACACACACACACACACACACACACACACACACACACACACACACACACACACACACACACACACACACAGACAGACAGATTGACGTATAGAAGTCCCCACAAAAACAAAAAACAGCCAAACTCAATAATAATATCGGTAAAAGATCTGTCCTGCACACTCTCCTGCACACCCTAATACTCTGACAGTGTAATTGGTTTATACCTGATGCATGCAAAATACTGCAAATAATAGACAAAAAAGAAAAAAAATGACACATAGCATGTCACATTTATAAATAGCACTAGTATAGACAGGAGTGGATTTAGTAACCCTGGATTCTTTTATTCCTCCCACCCTCCCTACCTCCCCATCTACTCCCCCCTTCCCCCTCCATCTCTCTTACTTCCCGCATCTAATACCATAACCCCCCCACCCCCACCCCACCCCACCCCTCACCCTTTTCTCTCGCCTCCTCTCTCTCGCCCTCCATCCCTCCATCCCTCCATCCCTCAGCCCCTGCAGTAACAGAGTAGCAGGCCTGTCAGGCTCCTTGGCAGTGGAGGGCTGACACAGCGCCAGTCACATTACTGGGCACTGAGTGAATTACTCTGCGCTTCCATTAGGCTAACGAGATGCCCTTCCTCTGGGGGGAGGGGGGAGGGAGGGGAGAGGGGGGAGGGACGGGGTGGGGAGATGGGGGAGGAATGGGGTGCAGACAATTTGTTGGCACAGAGACAATATCGGTAGTACAGACACATCCATACACACACACAGAAAAATATAATATAATATAATAATATAATAATATAATATTTTACTGCTGCACTCCGAAGGCAAGACGAATGACAGAAGGAGGAGTGTCACATTCACAAGTGGATACAGTATACAGTATATGATTTAGTGATTGAAACAGGTACGTCACACACATACGCACGCACGCTATGCTCTCTCTCTCTCTCTCTCTCTCTCTCTCTCTCTCACTCACACACACACACACACACACACACTCACACACACACACACACACTAGATTGGACTGAAAGACAGATCATGCCGAGAGGACGAATACTCATGCAGAGTTTAGCAGTCAAGTGAAATGTGTAACACACACACACACACACACACATACACACACACCAACACCTAGACAAACACACAAACAAACACACACAGTCTGATTGTTTGCTTCAGTGCAGTTCTTCCAGCCAGCACACAGGGACGTCGATGGCTCCAGATTCCAAGTATCTGATCAGTGGTTTTTCTTTGGGAGCCACAGGCAGACGAGACACAGCACAGGACCGAGAGAACACCTCACATCACAGTCAGAGAAGGAGAGAGAGAGAGGGGACAGAGGAGGAGGGAAAGATCGGAGGATACGAGAGAGACAGAGGGATGGACAGATGGCTAGTGTACCGATATAAAGACAGTGGTTGAACAGTAGTGGTCACAGCAGATTACAAGATTTATCAACTGGAAGAAAAGAAAAACATTAAGTAGAAAAAAGAAGTAGAGTGATGATGTGGGATCCCGAGGATCGGAGTGAATGAGGGTTTCTCAGCCTCAGTCATACGCACACACACACACACACACACACACACACACACACGCGCACGCACACACACGCGCGCACGCACACACGCGCGCACGCACACGCACACGCTCTTCTGAGGTAATGACACACCGTTGACATTTCTTTCGACATGTATGACCATCTCCTTCAAAATTCCCTTCAGATCCCTCTATCCCTCTATCCCTCTATCCCCTCTATCCCCTCTCTCCCCTCTACGCCCCAACAACGCTAGTTTACCCTCTTGTAGAGAAATGCCCAAACTAATGTCTTTCGAGAACCCAGAGGGTCAATGGAACACAGATCTTGAATCCAGACCAGAGAAACAAGCACACACAGGAAATATGATTATACAGTACATGTGACTGTGTGGAGAATGAAGGAAGTCCACTGGCTAACCTCATCTAAATGAGTTAAGAGTTAAGTTGCACATTTTTATGAAGGTTCTGTGCTGAAGTCTACGGAAGGATGCGGTTCTGGTCATCTCTCTTCTCTCTCTCTCTCTCTCTTTCTTTCAGCCCCTCTCTTCTCTCCCTCGCTCTGTCTCTCTCGGAGAGGCTCAGAGGTCGGTGCAGCGCTCCTGCTTGCTGTAGTGGTCGAACTGGCTCTTCCAGTGCATCATGTAGGAGCTCCAGCGATGGAACTCCACCTTCCACTGCTTCTCAGCCTCGTCGATGTTATCTGAGTTGAGAGAGATTAGAAGGACAGAGGGAGCGAGGGAGGGAGAGGTGGGGAGGGAGAGAGGGAAGGGAGAGAGAGAGGGAGGGAGAGAGAAAGGGGGAAGGAGAACATGAGAGGGATTGAGAGAGAATGGGGAGAAAGAGAGAGAGAGGAGAGAGAAAAAAGGGAGAGAGGAGAGAGGTGAGCGGGAGAGATAGGGAAAATTAAAAAAAATCAGTCACCATCATCACCCTGACATTCCTGTAAATCCCCCCACCCTATCAGAGACAGAGAGGAAGCAGGGGCTCATGGGAGACCAAGCGAGCGACACAGCTGTTTATCTGTACAGTATATCACTCAGGGTCGGAGGTCACAGTGGCAGCATCACACAGGCTTTCTGCAGGCCCCATGCTGTTGGAAACAGCTAAACAGCTCCAGTGAGAAGTTGGCATTGGTATGGATGTTTGGGTTTGCAGTACACACAGTACACAAAGCTCTACGCTGATAGGCTGGAGGCATTTCCCTTCACGAGTCAAGTGGCTATCGACACTGTGTTCATGTTCAGACTCTCACAGACCCTCCCGGGGGAAAACTGGTTTAGTAGGGGGGGGTAGGGGTAGGGGTAGGATAGAGGGTTATAAACACACACAGATTAAAGGAGAGGAGAATGAAGGCGGGAGAGGGAGATTTAGAGGCTCCAAATTTAGCAGCCAAGGTCATTTGGATGCAAAAAAGCATTACACTGGTTATATTTGAGTTTGAGATACTATATAATAATAAAAAGAAGAAGAAGAAAAAGAGCTCTGATTGAAATGAATATACAAAAGAAGAGATTTGGTGAGGCTGCATTCTCTTTTTATGCAGCCAGATTGTGGAATGCACTGCCACTGTTTACATTAGGGATGCAACCTCAGCACATATGTTCAAGTCAAGACTAAAAACCCATCTTTTTAATATTGCCTTTAAATGAAAAAATAATAAAATTATGATTATATAATGATTGGAGCACTTTGAGCTGCAACGTTTGCAGGAAAAGCGCTATACAAATAAAACGTTATTATTATTATTATTATTATTATTATTATTATTATTATTATTATTATTATTATAAGGATAGCAGACTGCCATGATGTCATAGAGGAGAAGTAGAACTGAACGGTGGGCATGGAATGCCCGGGGGTTCTGTCCTCCTCAGCCTACTCATCCACCTCCCAGAATGCACTGGTGGCTTCTGGAACTATCCCCCCCTCCATTCTAAGACATTGTTGATCTGTCCTACTTCATAGGATCTTCAGTGGGTGAGATTAGGGGAGGCGCGGACTGGAGTACAGTGTTGCACTGCTGCTTGCATTACTGACCATGCACAAATTTCCATTGCAAACCAAACAGTCCCCCACCATCTCACTCTCCCCTCTCTCTCCCCTCTCTCTCCCCACTCTCCCCTCTCTCTCCCTCTCTCTCCTCTCTCCCTCTCTCTCCTCTCTCCCCTCTCTCTCCCCTCTCTCTCCTCTCTCCCCCTCTCTCCCCTCTCTCCCCTCTCTCCCCCTCTCCCCTCTCTCCTCTCTCTCCCCTCTCTCTCCCCTCACTCTCCCCCCTCTCTCCCCTCTCCCCCTCTCTCTCCCACTCTCCCCTCTCTCTCTCCCCTCTCTCTCCCCCTCTCTCTCCCCTCTCTCTCCCCTCTCTCTCCCCACTCTCCCCTCTCTCTCCCTCTCTCCCCCCTCTCTCCCCTCTCTCTCCTCTCTCTCTCCTCTCTCTCCCCACTCTCCCCTCTCTCCCCCCACTCTCCCCTCTCTCTCCCCCCTCTCTCCCCTCTCTCTCTCCTCTCTCTCTCTTCTCTCTCCCCTCTCTCTCCCCCCTCTCTCTCTCCCCTCTCTCCCCTCTCTCTCCCCTCTCTCCCCTCTCTCTCCCCACTCTCCCCTCTCTCTCTCCCCCCACTCTCCCCTCTCTCCCTCTCTCTCCCTCTCTCTCCCCTCTCTCCCCTCTCTCTCCCCTCTCTCCCCTCTCTCTCCCCTCTCTCTCTCCCCTCTCTCTCCCCTCTCTCTCTCCCCTCTCTCTCCCCTCTCTCCCCTCTCTCTCTCCTCTCTCTCTCCCCTCTCTCTCCCCTCTCTCCCCTCTCTCTCCCCTCTCTCCCCTCTCTCTCCCCTCTCTCTCCCCTCTCTCTCCTCTCTCTCC
>NC_137682.1:1827148-1839648 GCF_963989245.1 Nansenia antarctica | reverse complement strand
TACAAAACAAAATATTGAAGAAAACAACAATGCCATACGTATTTATTTTGTGATGGTTTCTGCCCTACGTGCAGAAATATAATTTTCAAAATGACTACTGTTGTCAAGGTAACATGATAAACAAATCTTCGTAATTTGAGTGTTTCCACAAGGATATTACTATGGTTGCTATGACAACAGGTCAGACGTGTCATAGCTGATACTTTATCAGGGAATAAAGCACAGATGTGAACGCCTCTCGGCCAATCATAACGCTCGTTCTGATCAAACCTTTGTATAATAAAACGTATACAGCAGAACAGAACAGAGAAATATGTCATTGAATAGGACAAACAACAGTTAAAATAAAAATAAAATAATCAGAAGCTATCCATTGTCTAGACCAGTGTTTCTCAACCTTCTCCTTGGGGCGCCCCAGCCGTTCCACATATTTGATCTGTTCCACCACCAGCACACCTGATTCAACTAATCAAGTACAAACCATAATTGTGGTGAGCTGGTGGTGGAACAGATCAAATATGTGGAGCGGCTGGGACGCCCCGAGGAGAGGGTTGAGAACCACTAGTCTAGACTAGAGCATTTCACCTCCTCAACCCCTGATAATGACCATTCCAGGGCTCCCATAGTACTTCTGTATGTGTGATATGATGATCAGAATAGGGGAGGCTGGTGGAGGACAGGGATGGTATGAGTTACAATGATCCCGTCCTCTGATTTCTGCCTCCACCAGCCTGTGGGTTAGAAGTGCATTCCAATGACCAACATCTATTTCATTATTGCATCACCATCACCATACATACTATAGTATGTATGGTGATGCATTAATTAAATAGATTTTGGTCATTGGAATGCACTTCTAATGACCAAAAGAATTCTCCTTTTCCTGTCTGTTTTACCTTATCTGACCATGTTTGAAATGACCCAAACACTGTTTTTCTAATCAAAGCCACATTTCCAACACTAATCCTAACCGTCTCCCTCATCCAAATCTAACTCTTAATTTAAAGGCACAATCTTGGCTTGGGGATTGGCAGTTTTTAGACTTTTTACATTTTTTAATTAATGATATATAGCCATTGATTGAAGAATATAAATAGGCCTAAATGCCTCATGAGCTTAGTTCAATTGTCCTACCCATCAAAACCCAAAACATAAGCCTGTTTTACTCCACTGTTTGTAAACAAACACTATAGCTTCAAAATATCGTTACAACTATAATGTTTATGTCCTGGACGGTCAGTCCGTGCATCCATAGCTCCGTCTATGAATTTGAGAGTGGAAATGTCTCCAGCTTCATCACTTCTTTTACCAAAAGACGTGTCTCGGAAGGTGACCATACCTGATTGCCCCTTTAACAAACAGCTTTTGCACTTAAAAAGATAAACAATAAAAAATATATAACTTATACGGTATCTATTCTAGATTCTATTGTCTTCTATTCCACTTCTAACATGATAATATCATCATTGTTGTCCATTCGAGCATGGTCTTTTTTACAACAACATCATCACTATAGTACTTTCCAGCATGGTGATCTAGCAAGCACCCAATCTTACCTTGCGGGTTGCCTCCACTACTCATGGCGTTGTTGCTGTTGCCGGAGCCCATGTTGGCTCTGAGGCTGCCGTACTGGGCGTACGACCTGGCGAAGTGCTGCAGGGGGCAGACCACGTTGTGATCCCCTACGATGTCGTCCATGGAGTTGCGGTTCTTCAACCCGTTGTTCTCGTCCATCCAGTCTGTGTACTGCAGCACCACGGCCTCCAGCCCGATGTCGTTAGCGTGCGGGACGCTCATCTTCACGCCCTCCAGGAACTCCTCGCGGGAGATCAGGCTGTCGTTGTCCTTGCTGAACCCCGGGGCCCCGTAGAGGAGGAAGTAGGACCCCTCGTTCTGATTGACCCCCAGCAGGATCTGGGTGTCCTTGAAGTTGCCGGAGTTGAGCATGGCGTCGGGGGAGTCCGGGAGGAACTCGCCGTCGATGACGGGCACGAAGGGGAAACGGAACAAGCTGGACCACGGCAGCACCTGCCACTCGTGGTCGATCAGCTCCTGGGCGGGCTTGTTGCGGAGGCAGACCACCAGCTCCGTGTCGTTGCCGCCCTCGTGGCAGCCCACCAGCTTCCCCAGGAGGGTGGCCCTGCGGCGGGCCTCGGCCGGGCTCACCGTGGCCCAGGGCCCGTTCGGCACGCCGCTCTGGAGGATGGCCCGGGAGAACGTGGGACGGCTGTCCGGGGACAAGAGGTGCATCCCCACCGAGGCGCCGCCCGCGCTCTCCCCGAAGATGGTGACCTGTTTGGGGTTCCCCCCGAAGAAGCCGATGTTGTCCTGGACCCACTGCAGGGCCAGCCGCTGGTCCAGGAGCCCCACGTTCCCCGGCGCCTCCGAGGTGCCGTGCAGCGCCAGGAACCCGAAGGCGCCGATGCGGTAGTTCATGGACACCACCACCACCGTCTCGGTGTGGGCCAGGTAGCGTCCGTCGTACACGTCCAGGGAGGAGGAGCCGCTGTAGAAGCCCCCGCCGTAGATCCACACCATGACAGTCAGGTTGTGGGGCCTGGGGGAGGTGGGCACCCACACGTTGAGGTACAGGCAGTCCTCGCTCATCTCCCTGTTGGGGTTCCACATCTCGGTGCCGGAGAAGCCCGGGTAGGACGTGTCCACCAGCTGGTAGCAGGCGTTGGGGTAGGACTTGGCTTCGTACAAGCCTTGCCACGGCTTCTTGGGCTCCGCCTTGCGGAAGCGCTTCTTGCCGAGCGGGGGCTCGGCGAACGGGATGCCCAGGAAGGCGGTGACGGCGCTGCGGTCGGCCACGGGCAGGCGGACGCCGCGGATGAGGCCGGAGCGCGTGTTCACGGTGAGCTCGGGTTCGGGCTGGGAGGCGGCCGGGGAGGCGAGGAGGAGAGAGAGGAGGAGGAGGAAGGGGAGGAGGAAGACTGTGGAGGTCTTCATAATTGTTGTTGTTTGTTGTTTGTGTTTCTTCTTCTTGGTTCCGATATCAGGTTTGTTCAGTCTCTGGTCTGGATCCCCTCAGATCTGCAGATGAGGAGAGAGAGAGAGAGAGAGAGAGAGAGAGAGAGAGAGAGAGAGAGAGAGAGAGAGAGAGAGAGAGAGAGAGAGAGAGAGAGAAGAGAGAGAGAGAGAAAGAGAGAGAGAGAGAAAGAGAGAGGGGGAACCTGATTATAGGAGGGAGAGTGACAAAGAACAGATGACACAAAATAGAGGGCGAGAGAGAGAGAGGGAGGGGGAAGTAACAGAACAAAAAACAGAGAGAGAGAGAGAGAGAGGGTGGGGGGGAGGGATATAAATAAGAGCAGATCTATATGAAGGAAGAGAGGGGCAGAATGTTAGAGAGAGAAGAAAAAGCAACACAAAGGCTCGATGGGGATTGGTTGAGTAAGTGTGACGTTGATTTCAGAGTAAGAGGACAAGAGACGAGGGAAAGGAAATATTGACAATATTAATCTCTACAACAAGCCTGATACCACTGTTAGAACACTCCTAAAACACACATTCAGACACAATCATTCATACACACACACACACACACACAAACACATGGGTGTGCACGCACACACACACCTGTGAGGTTGTAAGGTTGTTGTTTATGTTTTGCGATGTGTGGTTGCCATAGTGACAGGATTAGTTTTAGAGGCACGGTCAGGGATAGGGGTGCATTACTTCCACTGCAGCTGTGTGTGTGTGTGTGTGTGTGTGTTCAGTGTGTGTGTACTATTTCTGTTCCTCCTCCCTCGCTATATGGGGATCTATTTTAGAAGTGTCACCTCTCTCTCTCTGTCTGTGTGTGTGTGTGTGTGTGTGTGTGTGTGTGTGTGTGTGTGTCTCTCTCTCTCTCTCTCAGTCCTTCATCTCCCTCTTCCTCTCCTCGTGCTTCTGTTCTGTGAGCTAATGAGAAATGTTTTTTTAACATTTTAAACCATGGATCTGCCTTTCATTATCTTGTCTTAGGATAATGTCCCATGTCCAAATAAGAGCACAACATGTTCAATATTGAGGAAAACTCAACCAACTTTAACTACACGCAAACTAAACTATGAAAAGGCTAAACGCAAACATTATCTTTGACCCAATCAATCCTTCCACCCACAATGCATCTGAATGTTGATGTTTCAGTGCAGCAGTAGCCAATAGTACTGTAGGCCTGGAGACCTGCTATACCTGTGTGTGTGTT
Source organism: Nansenia antarctica (assembly GCF_963989245.1). Lineage (NCBI taxonomy): Eukaryota > Metazoa > Chordata > Actinopteri > Argentiniformes > Microstomatidae > Nansenia > Nansenia antarctica. The sequence continues at coordinate 1,835,456 of NC_137682.1, read as the reverse complement.
TACCATATACTGACCACATGCAAAGAACTGCAGTTCACTGTCTGTATGCAAGAAGTGTAAAAACAACAGGCAACTTTCAATTCATGATTTGAACTTGCTACCCTCTCCTTAAAGCTGAACTTTAACCCTGTAATCCATTGGATTTGTTGTTTTCACAAAAATAGCATTTTAAAAACGATCTCACAGTAAAGATATGTCGCTTTGAATGCCCTCATCAGTCCTGACGTTCCAAATTGCCCATTGAAGTAAATTCCTACTACAACTCCCAAGATGCCCCTCTCTCTCTCTCCCACACAAGGTCTTTCTGCGCTAGAGCTAGCGCCTCTAGGCTAGACTCTCTGGGAATAATCACAGACCAAAATAACACATGAAAATGGATTAGGGGGGTAAAGTTCCCCTTTAAGGCCTGTAGGTACTGTAGGAGCCAGATGATGACCTAAGTGAGGAGAGACATGCAGGCAGGAAGGGGGGGAAACCTAAGGAGTAGAGGATGCAAGGTGTGAGTCTGTGTGTCTCAATTGAGTTATTAATATCAGTACGGACAGCTGCGGGGCGGAAACGAGGGTAAGGGGTGTGGGTGTGTGTGTGTGTGTGTGATGGGTTAGGGTGATGGGTTCTGGGAGGAGGGGGGTGGGGGGCGGGGCTGAGGAGGGCTGTCTGTTCTCAAATTAGATTCCGGAATCTGTGTGTGAAGTTCACAGGAGGATCTGTTTTCAGTGTGGGGGGTTTCACGGTGTGTGTGTGTGTGTGTGTGTGTGTGTGTGTGTGTGTGTGAGAGAGAACAGTGTCATGTATACAGACAGTACGTTATAGGAGTTCTATAGAGCTCTACACACAGTATGGTTTTAGTACTGAAACACACATGTACTGTATAAGTGCATACTTATACATTCATTGTACATAAAGGACATTAGATCTCTGAACACAGGCTTTGGAAAGAGGGGCATGTAGAGAGATTTTGTCTGTCCGTCCCCACATCTCTCCCTCTCTCTCTCTCTATCTCCCTCTTCCTCGCTCTCTAGCCTTAACTCTCCCTCAGTGTGAACTCTGGTTTCCGTGGAAACATGGGCCCACACAAGCCTACCGCATCCTCTCCATGTCCATCTCTGATGCCTCTCACCCCTCTCCTCCTTTCTCTCTTTCTCTCTCTTCCTGCCCCTCTCTTATCCCTCTGTCTGCATGTCTATCTATGAAGCAGCCTACGTACTCTCCTCTTCTTCTTGTCTCTCTTTGGTCTCTTGACAGGTGGTGAGAATGGGCTCAAAGACCTCCACCCCAGGACAGCCTAGGAGCCCCCCCAGGGCTGTGTCCTGAGTCCCCTCCTCTAGTCCCCCCCCATGTACCATGACTGCATGGCCAAGCATGGCCCTAACTCAGTGATCACATTCGCTGACGACACAACAGTGATTGGTGGTTTGATCACCGTGGCGATAAGACGGCCTACAGCAGAGAGGTCAGTACAGCCAGGAGAACAACCTCTCTCTCAACACTGACAAGACGGGGACTTCCAGCTTAGCGACATGAAGGTTTAGGAGCTCCAGCAGAATTGTCTAATTGTATAGTCTAAAGGCGATTTCAGCCATCACTTGTATCACGGTTGTATTTAATATATTATATCCTTCACCTAATTAGTCTGTGTTTAAACCTCGAAAATGCCTCCAAAACCTGCTAGATCATTGAATGCATCTCAATCTCAACAGAAGCAGATATCTCTTCCCTCAAACATGAAATTGTCACTTCTGTGCGCAACGACATTGTGGAAATCTTTAAGGGTGTGTTCTCACTAGAACATTTGCTTCACTTGGAATCGGAGTTTAGGATAAAATTCGCTTTGCTCTGCGTCGTTTGGAGCTGTGAGAAGAACGCGCATTCGAAGTCGCTCCCGGAGCAAACAACCGACGCATGCTCCGCTTGAAAAGGGTGGTTTCGCTCCGGTTAGAAACGACGCATCGAGGCTGTCCATAGGAAAACAACAGCGCACGCGTGTTGATCTGGATAAGAGCGGGAGGACGAACGGGCAATTTTCAATTTTTCCGACCAATCAACTACCACGTCTGTTGCTTCGATTGCGTATGTTACTTCGTTTACATAAAGGGCTGTGAGAACGCAAATCAGAGAAACAATTTATAATAATAATAATAATAATTAATTACATATAGCGCTTTTCCGAGGCTCAAAGACGCTGAACAATGTTGCAATCTCATCCACTTGCTCCAGGTCTCAATTCGGACTTTCATGTGAGAACATGACCTAAGTGTCTTAGAGTAAATTACACGTAAATGGTTGGACTTAAACCCACCATCTGTTAATAATTGGAAAAAAACTGTTGAAGAGATAAAAGAAATGGAAAGAATTACTTATAAAGTGGGAAACCGTGAAGAGCAATTCACTATGAACTGGAGTAAATGGACCGAATGAATGAGTAGGAAGAACCCCCCCCCCCCCTCACCGATCCCACCCCTCCCAACCCCCTCCTTTTATCTCTTACTTTCCTATCTCTATCCTTATAATTTCTCTCTTCTTTTTCTGTATTTTCTCTCTATTCTTTATTCTTTATCTTTTTATTTTTTGTTCTCTTTAAAAAATAAAATAATGATGCAGGATGAACTTAGACAAGTGAAGAAAACCTGTAAAGTGTATGAAATGAACTTGAAATGTAATGTACAACCCTGCAATAAAGTATTAAAAAAAAAAGTGTCTTAGAGTAAAGTAGACCTAAGATTGAGCTGCGATCTACTTTGGGAGCCAACCATTAAATCTGAGCTACATGCTCTAAAAACGGAATGGTCTGGCAAGATACCGACGATGCAGGCTGAGGTAGCGGGACTGAAAGCCACGGTGGGGAAGATGGAGGCATCTCTAACTCTAATTAATGAATAACTTAAAATAAATATAACTTATATATACAGGGTTCCTGCAGGTTTCAACAAGTAACATTTTAAGACCTTTTTAAGACCACTTTTAAAATAATTTAAGACCTAAGGGCCATGTTTTGTATCTCTATGAGACTATTCCACTGATGACTTCGCCATGATACAGGGGAAAGTGGAACATCTCTATAAGGAACTGATTAAAATTGACATTTTATGAGAAACCAGTGGCCAGTAGCAGGTTATGAATGATACCTATGTTGGTTTTATTATTATGTTTTGCGCTGAGGAGGATTCAATTTGATTGATAACCAATTGCTTGTTGCAATTTGAGATACCTGCTCTAACCAGCTCAGGTTACGGTTGTAAGTACAGTTGTTAAGGGAATGGCTCCTGCTGGAGTCAGCGCGGTTGTTTCCATCATTTGAGGATGGGAACACTTGATGTGCGTGAGGGTGATAACTCAGGGCGGGAAGGTAATAACTCGGGGTACTTTCATATTCAGCACAGACTCATATCCCCTAGGCTGTCATAATTGCCCCCTCCCTAGGGTATTGAATGTTTCCTCCCCTCAGCGAGGATGGATAACAGCCATGTCTCGTATCTCTATGAGACTATTCCTCGTGAGGACACAGCATGTAGAATTAGGGCAGGTTGGGAGACTGAACTGGGGATCATTGTTTCGGATGATTGGTGGGAACAGTTAGCGTTGACTGTTAACTCCTCCTCCTCTTGTGCTAGGCTTGGTCTCATAACATGTAAGGTTCTTCACCTTAAAGGAGTTCACTTCAGTAAAGGCAGATTGTCCAAAATCTAATGTAGCTGACAGTTTTAACAGATGTTCCCATTCGCCAGGGGACCTGTCCCCAGGGGCGCCGCCCGGGATTTTGGGCCTCATGAAAAGATATGACAATGTGCCTGTATGACAATGTGCCTGTATGACAACGTGTCTGTATGACAACGTGTCTGTATGACAATGTGTCTGTATGACAATGTGTCTGTATGACAACGTGCCTGTATGACAATGTGCCTGTATGACAATGTGCCTGTATGACAACGTGTCTGTATGACAATGTGTCTGTATGACAACGTGTCTGTATGACAACGTGCCTGTATGACAATGTGCCTGTATGACAATGTGCCTGTATGAAGCACGAGGGCTCAAATTTGTGCAGGAGGTTGAAACACTACTTATACTTATTCTGCATACAGTGCGGAATTCACTATTTGATGCAAGACCGATACCCTCTATAAGAAATATGCTGAAGGCCATCTTTTAAAGTCCAATATCATTTTAATGGTAAAATTCTTGAATGGAACATTCTCTAAACATTAATGAATAACTTAAAATAAATATATCTTAAATATACAGGGTTCCTGCAGGTTTCAACAAGTCACATTTTAAAGACCTTTTTAAGACCACTTTTAAAATAATTTAAGACCTATTTCACAGCCACCAACAACAAAAACAAACTATAAAGGAAATGAGAAATAACTCACAGAATTACTTACAAAGTCAATTTATTCATGTTCAACATAAGAACGAAGACAACAGTAAATGTATTCATGTTCAACATAAAGGCCAATGCACACGGTGTGCGATTTTGTTGCACCGCCAAATTCGATTCCATTGTTTTGAATGAGACAATGCACACGGCGTGCGATGCGATATTGTCGCACGACAACATTCGATTCTCAATTCACACCACCGAAGTCAACAACACGGCCCATCTCATATGGGATTACAAGACACCTAGATTACATAATAATAACAATCGAGCATGTAGGCACAATATGCCCAGTTGTATCTTGTAGAAATTGTGGAAGCAAGGCAAGCAATATTGGTAGAGCCTATAGTAATCAGCCTGCCTGGTCCGACTTCGGTGGTGTGAATTGAGAATCGAATGTTGTCGTGCGACAAAATCGCACGCTGTGTGCATTGGCCTTAAGAATGAAGACAACAGTAGACAGAACAGAAACAGACTGCAGAGCCTCTCTCTCTCTCCACCACAGGCAGGGTTTCAGTCCAGAGGTAGATTTGGTTACAGCTCTGTAATCTGCCCTACTCGCTGGCGCGTTGTGGAACAATGTGTGCATCACCTTCAGCAGAGTCCACCGCTGCCCACGGCAACAAGCTGCCCACGGCAACAAGCTGCCCACGGCAACAAGCTCAGCACCTCCATAGTGTTCTGCTGCTCTTGCTGGAGAAGTTACAGTTACAGAATTTACAGTTTCCATTGGGCCCATAACCCTAACCCACACATCAATCCAGATGGACACCAGGCTCCTCAGTTCAAGTTGGTCCAAACACTCCTGACAAAAATATATATTTAAAAACAGAATAGATGACATTTTGCCAATAGCATTGAACATGAAACAAGACTAAGCTGGCTTAGTTTCAACAATTAAATAAACATTTAATGATAAATAATCTATTGATTAGTTACTTTGACATAGCGTTTCTAATGAAAAAAATCAATGAATGTGACAGTCAGAATTAAGTAATACTTGCTAATAAATAGTCATTTATTTCAAGTTGGTCCACACAAATTATTCTGTTACTTATGCTATTAGTATTGTGTTGATATTAAGCAATGGAAATGAATCAAGAAATTGATAGAATAGGCTAACTCACATTGCCATTGTTCTGTATGCAACTGTTAGCCTATATGCAACAGAACAGATCACACAGCATCGCTAATTAAAACAACCAATGAATGTGAGTCTAATACCAATACTTGCTACATAAAGATAAACATTTCATTATCAATATTTCATTACTTACTTTGGCATGTTAGGAGGACACCATCACCATCAATGGGTCCGCCGTAGAGAGGGTCATCAGTTTTAAGTTCCTTGGCGTCCATCACCGATGACCTCACCTGAGACGAAAGGCACAGCAGCGCTTCTTTCACCTCAGGCAGCTGAAGACGTTCGGAGTGGGGTCCAAGAGCCTGCGGACCTCCCTCAGAGGCACTGAGAGCATTCTGACTGAGAGCATTCTAACTGGGTGCATTCTAACTGGGTGCATCACTGCCTGGCACGGCGACTGCACTGCCCTCAACCACAAAGCACTGAAGAGGGCGGTGCGGACAGCCTCAGCGCATCAGTGGATGTGAGCTTACCTCCATCCAGAATATATACAACACACGGTGTGTCAGCAAAGCCTGGAGGATCATCAAAGATCCCAGCCACCCCAACCACAGCCTGTTAGACCCCAGCCACCCCAACCACAGTCTCTGTTAGACCCCAGCCCCCCAACCACAGTCTGTTAGACCCCAGCCACCCCAACCACAGTCTGTTAGACCCCAGCCACCCCAACCACAGTCTGTTAGACCCCAACCACAGTCTGTTAGACCCCAGCCACCCCAACCACAGCCTGTTAGATCCCAGCCACCCCAACCACAGTCTGTTAGACCCCAGCCCCCCCAACCACAGTCTGTTAGACCCCAGCCATCCCAACCACAGTCTGTTAGATCCCAGCCACCCCAACCACAGTCTGTTAGACCCCAGCCACCCCAACCACAGTCTGTTAGACCCCAGCCCCCCCAACCACAGTCTGTTAGACCCCAACCACCCCAACCACAGTCTGTTAGACCCCAGCCACCCCAACCACAGTCTGTTAGACCCCAGCCACCCCAACCACAGTCTGTTAGACCCCAGCCACCCCAACCACAGTCTGTTAGACCCCAGCCACCCCAACCACAGTCTGTTAGACCCCAGCCACCCCAACCACAGTCTGTTAGACCCCAGCCACCCCAACCACAGTCTGTTAGACCCCAGCCACCCCCACCACAGCCTGTTAGACCCCAGCCACCCCAACCACAGTCTGTTAGACCCCAGCCACCCCAACCACAGTCTGTTAGACCCCAGCCACCCCAACCACAGTCTGTTAGACCCCAGCCACCCCAACCACAGTCTGTCAGACCCCAGCCACCCCAACCACAGTCTGTTAGATCCCAGCCACCCCAACCACAGCCTGTCAGACCCCAGCCACCCCAACCGCAGTCTGTTAGACCCCAGCCACCCCAACCACAGTCTGTTAGACCCCAGCCACCCCAACCACAGTCTGTTAGACCCCAGCCACCCCCACCACAGCCTGTTAGACCCCAGCCACCCCAACCACAGTCTGTTAGACCCCAGCCCCCCCAACCACAGTCTGTTAGACCCCAGCCACCCCAACCACAGTCTGTCAGACCCCAGCCACCCCAACCACAGTCTGTTAGATCCCAGCCACCCCAACCACAGCCTGTCAGACCCCAGCCACCCCAACCGCAGTCTGTTAGACCCCAGCCACCCCAACCACAGTCTGTTAGACCCCAGCCACCCCAACCACAGTCTGTTAGACCCCAGCCACCCCAACCACAGTCTGTTTGAACTGATGCCGTCCAAAACGAACGAAGCCTCAGGGCCGAAACTCAGAGGCTAACCAACAGCTACTTCCTCCCCCACGCGATCAGGCTCATAAACAAGACTGAAGACTATTATCTCCAAGCACATCCCATGTACACGGACTACCTACCCTTAAGCACACAGTCACTTTACTTAATACTACGTCTTACACCCACTGCCACAGAGTGCAACAATCATGACATTTCTACTCAGTACTACCTTCATGTTTTACTCTTTGTACAGCTAAATTGTGTCCTGTCTTATTTGTCTCCCACAACGTATGCGGCTGGCGATACGTCAAACTAGCTCACTCATTTGAGTTGGCATCGCCCGAATGTAAATATCACCGCTACAAAAAGAAAGTGAAGTGCAAACCCAGCCCATGGCATTTAAGCAACCACCGCTCGCTAACAATTCAGACCGAACAAATGCCATAGGTGTGTTTATAGCAGCGGACCATACTCAGTCGTCAAGAACATCGGATTTAGACACATGTTGAAAGTAAGTAAGTAAAGCTTTATTTATATAGCGCCTTTCGTACATGAAATGCAACTCAAAGCGCTTGTAAAGTAATGGAGCCTTGTTACTTAGTTCCCTCTTATCTGCATGTCATACCAGCCCTTTATAAGAAAGTACAAACTACAGTTGTCCACAAGCTATCCAAGGCATCTGCTATCGCTCTAACGACCGATGGGTGGACATCTTGGGATGTCTGGATCTGGATCTGGAAGACCAATAAAATGTTCAGATAGAATGGCCCGAGATCTGGTGATAAATGCTCAGAAGAACCCACACATCACTGCAAAAAAGAGTAGCAGACACCGGTCTAGTTGTTCACAGGACAACAATACAGCGTACCGTAAACAACAAAGACCTACATGGCAGAGTTGCCAGAAAGAAGCCTTTCCTACGACCTCAACACAAAATGAAGCATCTGAAGTAGGCAAAACAAAACCTTGAGAAACCTGAAGCCTATTGGAACAATGTGCTTTGGACTGACAAAACCAAAATTGAACTTTTTGGCCACAACCAAAGAAGGTATGTTT
>NC_137682.1:1791071-1821948 GCF_963989245.1 Nansenia antarctica | reverse complement strand
GTTTAGGCTGGTCGATACTGCTGAGTTGATGGGGAATGGGTGGGAGCTGTGGGGGTGAGGCGAGGGGTGGGGGGTGGGGGGTGGGGGGTGTAGTAGAGATGTATTTGGTAATTAAGGAGAGTGGTTGGATTCGCCAGCCTACACTCTCCTAAGGGCGGTTAAACACACTGCTGACATCCTTGTCCTTCAAACACACACACGCACACACGCACACAAACACACATGCACACACACGCGCACACACACACACACACACACACGCACACATGCACACACACAAATGCCCGCACACACACGCATGCACGCACACACACACACAGACGCCCGCACACACACGCATGCACGCAGACACACACACACACACACACACACACAGATACACACACACACACACACACACACACACACACACACACCACTGTAAGACAGAGTGATAGAGGACAGAGACACACACTATCAGTAGGACAAGACTAGTCAAGGACAAGGCCCCGTTTCTGATCATTTCAATTCCATGTTCCCTCTGCTAGAAGCAGCACACACACACACACACACACACACACACATTTGAATACTTTATTTGGTTCCACAAATTATATTATACAAACAGGGAATCAAATATTTCGGGGCTAAGCAACACACACACACACACACACACACACACACAATGTTCCCTCTACTAAAAGCAGCACGTCTCTCCTGACTGTGTTAATCCCTCACATCTTACTCTGCTTCACCCTATAACAGATGACATCATCAGCCCGAGACCGAGGCTGCGCCATAAATGCCAGCGCCGGCACCGGTACGGATGATGTATCTGCTCTCAGATCAATTCTGCAATAAAACACGACCAAGACTCTCTCTGCATAATGGGCCAGAGGGAAGATGAAAGGCTCTCCTGCTCTACTGCTGATCCAGACCCAGACCCAGGATACAGTACCTCTCATGTACTGCTGATCCAGACCCAGACCCAGGATACAGTACAGTACCATAGTCCAGTGTTTCTCAACCCTCTCCTCGGGGCGCCCCAGCCGTTCCACATATTTGATCTGTTCCACCACCAGCTCACCTGATTCAACTAATCAAGTACCAACCATAATTGCTTTGTACTTGATTAGTTGAATCAGGTGTGCTGGTGGTGGAACAGATCAAATATGTGGTGAGGCTGGGGCGCCCCGAGGAGAGGGTTGAGAACCACTGCATAGTCTACAGGCTCTGCAGGACTTCCATATGGTAGGACGAAATCAGGGGACAGAGCTCATTGTGATGCATGGAATGGAATGAGGAATGGTATCAAACACATGTGATACCATTGATTCCGTTTATTCCGTTCCCATGCATCACAATGAGCCCGTCCTCCGATTTCTACCTCCACCAGCCTCCCCTGGGAAGGAATAGAGTGGAAAGGACAGAAACAGAAAGAAGCAGAAACTAGCCCCAAGTCTCTCATGAAAAAGAGCTTGTATGTTTTGTTTTGTTTTGTTTTATTACCTTTATTTAACCTGGAGATCCCTTGAGATTAAAATCTAGGTTTCGAGGAGGGAGACCTGGCCGAGATAGCTGTTAATGAGACTAACCTGGACTAACGAAGGTTGGATAACAGATCAAATCTAAACAGTGAAGGTTCAGTTTAACACAACAACAAGGGATTTTCTGAATTCATTGAATGTCGTCATTGGCATGATCTCTGGTTGTACAGAGGGGTACTGTATCCTGGGGGGTATAGTCTGGGGGGTATAGTCTGGGGGATAACCGTTGCCACAGCGACCTTAGAGACAGACAGTGTAAACTAGACCTGTCTTTGTGGTGTGTGTGTGTGTGTGTGTGTGTGTGTGTGTGTGTGTGTGTGTGTGTGTGTGTGTTTGTGATACAGTGTACAATGTCTATGTGGTCTGTGTGCTGAATACTGAAATGTGTCTGACATGATCAGCTTGTCCTTCAGTCTTATTTAAACTGATAAAGTACCTCTCTCTCTCTCTCTCTCTCTCTCTCTCCCTCACCCTCTCTCTCTCTCCCTCTCCCTCTCTCAGGGTCGGTCACAGACTGGAGGTTGGGACAGACACACACACACACACACACACACACACACACACACACACACACACACAGAACACACACACACACACACATACACACTCACTCACACACACACACACACACACACACACAAACACACCCACACCCACACACACACACACACACACACACACACACACACACACACACACACACAATTATTTTTCTCTTTTTTTTGCCACCTCCTTCCCTCTCTCCCTTCTCCATCTCTATCTCTCTCCCTTCAACGTCTCCACATCTCTCCTACTACCCCTTGCTCACCGCCTCAGTCTCATTTCCTCCCTCCTCCTCCCTCCCTCCCTCCCTCCGTTGCGGTAGGCCTGTCTGTCTCTGTGTTTAATGGGTAATTGTTGTGATTGAATTAAGGGGAATTAATTGTGGGCTGAAGGGAGCGGCTCCACAGAGACACATAATCAATAGCAACTCTGCCTTAACAACCCAGAGAGCCCAGAGAGCATCTTCTGTCTGCCTTAACAACCCAGAGAGCATCCACTGTCTGCCTTAACAACCCAGAGAGCATCCACGCTCTGCCTTAACAACCCAGAGAGCAGAGAGCATCCACGGTCTGCCTTAACAACCCAGAGAGCAGAGAGCATCCACGCTCTGCCTTAACAACCCAGAGAGCAGAGAGCATCCACGCTCTGCCTTAACAACCCAGAGAGCCCAGAGAGCATCCACGCTCTGCCTTAACAACCCAGAGAGCATCCACGCTCTGCCTTAACAACCCAGAGAGCATCCACGGTCTGCCTTAACAACCCAGAGAGCCCAGAGAGCATCCACTGTCTGCCTTAACAACCCAGAGAGCAGAGAGCATCCACTGTCTGCCTTAACAACCCAGAGAGCATCCACGCTCTGCCTTAACAACCCAGAGAGCATCCACGGTCTGCCTTAACAACCCAGAGAGCAGAGAGCATCCACGGTCATCCACATTGCACTGCTTCTCTGGTGCATAACCACCTCTCCTTCTCTCTACCTTCCACCTCCCCACCTCCTCTCCATCTCTCTACTTCTCTATCTCTCCACCCCTCCACCCCTCTATCTCTCTGACTCTCCATCCCTTCCTCTCTCATCCATCTCCACCTCTCCTTCTCTCTACCTTCCACCTCCCCACCTCCTCTCCATCTCTCTACTTCTCTACTTCTCTATCTCTCCACCTCCTCTCCACCCCTCTATCTCTCTGACTCTCCATCCCTTCCTCTCTCCATCTCCACCTCTCCATTTCTTCATTTCTCGTGTGTATTCGTGTGTGTGTGTGTGTGACTGTCTTTCCGTCTGTCTGTCTGTCTGCCTGCCTGTCCGCCTGTCCGCCCTTCCATCAGTATAACCACATTTAAACCCATGAGGAGGCCCAATTTGTCCCATGAAGAGGAATACTCTGCTGGCTGCATGGCTCTGCCCTGAGTTCTTCTTGCTCCATCAGCACCGTCTGGGGCAGCGCCTCACATATGATTACAGACAGCTTTTAGCAGCCTCTCACAGAGCAGGCCTGGAGAGAGGGATGGGAGAGGGAGGGAGGGAGAGAGAGAGAAGGAGGGAGGTTTAGGAGAGAAGGAGGTGGAGAGGGAGGGAGGGAGGGAGGGAGGGAGAGACATACAGTGCTAGGGTAAAGAGAGAGGAGGGGAGAGAGAGGAGGGGAGGGGAGAGAGAGGAGGGGAGAGAGAGGAGGGGAGGGGAGAGAGAGGAGGGGAGGCAGGAACAGAGAGCAGGAGAGAGAGGAAGGAAGGGAGGTCCAGAGGGTGAGGGGGAGAAAATAGGTAAAGAGCTTTTCTCAGTGCAAAGATGGCAGGAGGGTCGGAGAGAGAAAGAGTGAGTCGAGAGGGAGGGAGAGATAGAAATAGAGAGAGAGAGAGAGAGAGAGAGAGAGAGAGAGAGAGAGAGAGAGAGAGAGAGAGAGAGAGAGAGAGAAGAGCCTTCTCAGGGTAATCTATAATGGGGTCGTTAAAAGCATCTGTGTGCTGATCCAGGCTATTATCTAATTGCTGGCCCACTGGTGATTGGCTGGTCACATCAATCTCTCTCTGTGGCTGTGCTTGCTGTCTGCCTCTCTCGCTCTCTCTCTCTGAATGTCAATCCGTAGCTTTCTCTCTTGCAATCACTCTCTCTCTGTTGGTTTTTCTCTCTCTCTCTCTCTTTCTCTCTCTCTCTTTCTGTCGCTCTCTTCCACCCCCTCTCTTTTACTCTCACTCTTTCTCTGCTACTCTCATCCCTCTATCTACCACTCCTTGTTCCTCCTCTCCCTCCTTCTAGCTTCTCTCACTCACCCCCATCCTCTCTCTCTCCACCACCATGCCCTCCCTCCCTTTCTCCTTGCTCTGTTGCTTTTCCTCTCCTCCATTTAGTCTCTTCTTGCAATCACACTCTTTCTTCTACTCTCTCTCCCCTGCTCACCACATCTCTCACCACATCTCTCAGCAACTCTCCTCCTTCACCTGTCCATTCTTGACCAAAAAAATAAATAAATGTAGTTACAGTTACAGAATGAGACAATTCGTGAGCTTAGAATGATAAGGTTCTATCTCCGTTTAGAATGATAAGGTTCTATCTCCGTTTAGGGTAGTTCAGAGATATTGAGCGTCAACGTTTTTACATTCCATTATGTTCTGTGAGATGGAACCTTTGTATTTGATTAATTACTAACTCAAAAATGTCAACATTTTAAAAATAACACCACACAGGCATTAATAAACACCTAATGGATCAGATTATGTAAAAACTACATTTTGACAAAAATTGAGATAGAACCTTATAATTCTAACGTCACGAAGGAGGGATGAGAAAGGAGGGATGATTCAAAGTGTTGGATAGAGAGATATCTCACATGGCTGACTCTCAATCAGACATTTTTAGCCTCTATTCAAACCACCAGGGAGCATTTCACCTTTTTTTCTATCAGCAGAAGCATTCATATCTCCCTCTCATTGTAGTGTGTCAGCCATGCGTGCATGGAACATCTGTGGCTACGGCCTTGAGTGGAACCTAACGCAGAGGCCTCTGGTGCCATAGTGACATAGTTACACTGCCCCCCAGTGGCCATATATTGCTAGTGCGCCCAAATAGCCTGCGTTTAGAATCTACAGCATATTGATATTGAATGATGTTTTTTCCGTACTAAATAATTCCTCCTTGCATAATATTGCTCTTGTTGTTTGTTCCAGCCTTCCTTGAAAACAAAACTGTTGTGGCACAGTCCCTTACAGTGACCACGAACTGTGGGAAGGGGGAAAGGCAAGGTAAGGTCCTGAATAGGCTACTTCAGAAACACATCCTTCATCCCCCTCCACTGAGAGAGGTGTTTCTGAGGTGTTTGGGCGTGGCATTCGGACGTGACGTTATTGTCTCCAACTTTTATTTCTACAGAGATTCCTTGCTCCCTCTCTCCAAACATATCCCATAATGATTCCCCTGCAAGCAACTGACTGTCAGATAGGTCCTATCTGATATAGGGCTGCCTATCATTCATTATGTAATACTGTATATATCCTCTGGGAGGCGCTAAAGTCAGCAGCAGTAAATCATTGGATTGCCGGGTTTACATACAATTAATATACAGGACACCATACATGGTAACATGATGGTGGCTCTCTATAATTCCATGTACATCATAATGTCGTTCTGATGGAAATATTTCAATGCATAAGGGCGGAGCACATTGGTGGATAGATTGAGTCCAAATGAGGATTCAACAGAGGGTTAGGGAGGATAAGACAGTGTCGTATATTTTTACACACATATATAACGTATATTTTTACACATATAACACACATATATAACGTATATCTTACACATATAACACACATATATAACGTATATTTTTACACATATTACATACATATTACATTACACATATTTGGGGCCTACAAGGGCATTTAGGGACAGATGGTCGCAAGGAGATTTGGGGATCGATTGTCGCACATGCGCACACACACACACACACACACACACCCCCAAGGGTATAGGCCAATCGGTTCGCTCCTTACTAGGGAGAGGCCGAGAAGGAAGGATCACGATTGGCCAAGAAGCATTGAACATACTGTGATGTGATTGGCTGAGGGACCGATATAAAACCTGAAGACAGAGAAAGATCAGTCGCTCTTGTGCTCGGACCTCGACCTGATCCTGTTTGTATCCTGTGTAAACCTGATGACCTGTTCCTGTCTTTTTTGAATAAATAGTCTTAAAACTTTGTTCAAGGACCTTTTCATCTTTTACAATCATCAAACAAAGAAAATATCCTACAAAGTGGCGAGCCTTATGGGAGATGAAAAAATAGCCAATCTCTTCACAGTCGGTTTGCAACTCTTCCATTCAACAAAGGTGAGTCTTCTGCTGAATACCCCTTCTTTGTTGGCAAAATTGACTGTGTAAATCAGATGGGCTATATTTAAAAGAATCTTGATGTGTTGAAGTATATAATTGGGTAGAGGTTAGACAGAGAGCCGGGTTGTGAAACCTGTATTTGTAAAAACGTTTTAATTGTACGATACTTTATCGTGTGTGTGGTATAACAGGATTGTTCGATACGTTAAAATATCGTGTTTGTAGTACAGCAGAGAATGACCTGCATGTAGGCTTGTTTTGGGAACAAGGTATTAGCATAAAACTGAGGGAAAGACGTTTTCCCAGTGGGCTGATAAATGTGTTTTGTATCAGAAAATAGTCTGATGAGTGTAAGGAATGAGAATTCCTGTTTGATAATTGTACGATACTTTATCGTGTGTGTGGTATAAAAGTGTGTTGGATCAGAACAGAGTCTGATAAATTGTGTTATTGTATGGAATCTGAATTCCTAGTTTGAAAGAGCATAGTCCGTGTTTGTGAACAGGAAATAGCTCTATTCTAAGATATACCATTGTTCATTTACTTGAGAACACGGAGAAAGAACGTGGAGAGCAGTGTTTGTGAGTAGAAAGGACGCCATTTTTCATTGTGTGAACGCATGTTCAGACACGTGGACACAGGGCCTCTAGTAGAAAGGACGCCATTTTTCATTGTGTGAACGCATGTTCAGACACGTGGACACACAGAGCCTCTAGTAGAAAGCATACGCCATTTTAGGAGTATTTGAATAAGATTATTTTGGCAAATAATACGTTTAACTGCATTGAAAGATAATCTTGAAATTGCTGTGTCGTGGAAAATAATAATTATTGTGGAAAAGCAATGTTGTGTTGTAAAGATTAATCCAAGAAGTCCACAGCGGTTTTCTTCAGAGGCGGTAAGTAGGACAAAGGATTGTTGGGTTGCCTTCTCCCCCCTTTGACCTCCATTTTTTCAAATACACACGCGCGAGTTTGATTGATTTCATTACTCATCTCTTAAAGATAAAGATAAATCCATACACATAGACTAGTATTGATAAAGATAGAGATATAGTGAATTGATCTCGGGGTATTTTAAATAAGTTTAAAGGTAAGGTTACTCGGAAAACAGAGGAGTTTACACGGGGACTCGCGCGTGGACAGCGCAGGCACATTTCGCACACAGAGAGAGCACGCAAAGCGAATAGGCCAGTCGGGACCCTCAATAAAGCGGCTCTGTGCCTGCTTACAGAATATTGGTGAAAGAATCTAAAAGGTTAATGCATAGATTGATGTTGTGAATGACTGTTCAGTATTACATTAATTTAATTAATTACTTATCAGTTGAATTAATTATTCAGATCATTCATTTTCTGTTTCCCAAAACAATTGATTGATTCCACAAGTTTTAAATCAATGTATATGATGATATAATGAATAATTCTAACTAGTCATTCATTCCTTTCACTTAACAATTGATTTATTTATAGATTGTAAAAGTAAAAGATAGATTGTGAGTTTTAGGTAAGATAGAGTCATTTTGTGAGACAGAGCTGTTGTTTGCTGCCATCTGCCGGCCAGAACACGATAAGACATTTTCAGTTGTTTGCTGCCATCTAGTGGACGAAACACGATAAGACATTTTCAAGTTGTTTGCTGCCATCTGGTGGACGGAACACGATAAGACATTTTGGAACACTGGTCCTTCATCAGTGCATCCATCTGAGGTCGATGAAATAGTCCTTTACAATAATAAATGGATGGTTACTTCAATTAATTTAATTAATTACAAATTGATTGAATTAATTATTCAGATCATTTCATTTTCTGTTTTCACAAAGCTTTGATCAATTGGTTTATAATAGTCCAATGATAACGGTTTCTTTCACAGGATTACATCAATGAAGTGTCAATGACTAAGTCTAATTAATTATGCATTCCTTTCAAATAACAAGTCGATTTCTTTACAGGTTGTAATTAATATTCGTGTTTTACATCTTTTTATTTCAAGTTAAGTTCTTTTTCACAGTTTTTGATTAGGAATAGCAGAATAGTTTGTATTGATAATTAAGCAGTAAAAGGGTTTTTGTAAATCAGTGAATACTTAGGTGTTGACCAGCCTTTGTGATTTAATAATTGTGTTGACCAGAACTGTAATTAGTATTAAAAAAATGGAGGTCAAAGGGGGGAGAAGGCAACCCAACAATCCTTTGTCCTACTTACCGCCTCTGAAGAAAACCGCTGTGGACTTCTTGGATTAATCTTTACAACACAACATTGCTTTTCCACAATAATTATTATTTTCCACGACACAGCAATGTTGTGTTGTAAAGATTAATCCAAGAAGTCCACAGCGGTTTTCTTCAGAGGCGGTAAGTAGGACAAAGGATTGTTGGGTTGCCTTCTCCCCCCTTTGACCTCCATTTTTTTAATACTAATTACAGTTCTGGTCAACACAATTATTAAATCACAAAGGCTGGTCAACACCTAAGTATTCACTGATTTACAAAAACCCTTTTACTGCTTAATTATCAATACAAACTATTCTGCTATTCCTAATCAAAAACTGTGAAAAAGAACTTAACTTGAAATAAAAAGATGGCTCGCCATGTGTTGTGTATTTCTTGTTAGTTATGAATCAAAGAACAGCTATTGAGTTTAAGACGATTTAATCAGAGTTACAAAAACAGGGTATACGTATACCAACAGGCTGGAGCCTTGTGTCTGTCCTCCTCTCCTGGGATCCGCTGGTAAAGAGACCCCCCCTTGGGTCTCAACCCTATTCATCAACAATATGCAAATACAGTCCCAGGTCATAGCCTATCACCTTATCCAGATGGCCATGAGGGCCGTCCCCTGTGATGTCACTGTGATGTCACCCTTCCGGGTGCCCGCTGGTGCAAACATGAAGGCTACAGAATAGCATGACCCCCTATCATACTATCTATGCATGTGTGTGGAAATATACGACACATCCCCCCTCGGACCACCCAGAGGGTGTTCCGAAACTAAACGACCACAAAACAAAAACAAAAACAGAAAACCCCACATAAGAAACCAAAGAAAAAAATAAAATAAAATAAAATAATAATATTATTATTATTTATTTATTTATTTTTTTTTATTTTTTTTTTAAATAAACAACAACAACCTTTGTAGGATATTTTCTTTGTTTGATGATTGTAAAAGATGAAAAGGTCCTTGAACAAAGTTTTAAGACTATTTATTCAAAAAAGACAGGAACAGGTCATCAGGTTTACACAGGATACAAACAGGATCAGGTCGAGGTCCGAGCACAAGAGCGACTGATCTTTCTCTGTCTTCAGGTTTTATATCGGTCCCTCAGCCAATCACATCACAGTATGTTCAATGCTTCTTGGCCAATCGTGATCCTTCCTTCTCGGCCTCTCCCTAGTAAGGAGCGAACCGATTGGCCTATACCCTTGGGGGTGTGTGTGTGTGTGTGTGTGTGTGTGCGCATGTGCGACAATCGATCCCCAAATCTCCTTGCGACCATCTGTCCCTAAATGCCCTTGTAGGCCCCAAATATGTGTAATGTAATATGTATGTAATATGTGTAAAAATATACGTTATATATGTGTTATATGTGTAAGATATACGTTATATATGTGTGTTATATGTGTAAAAATATACGTTATATATGTGTGTAAAAATATACGACAACAGAAGAAGAGAGGGTGGTGTCCTTGGGTTTTTGAAAGGTGCTATATAAATTAAAGTTATTATTATTATTATTATCCCATAAGCTATACCATACACACACACACACACACACACACACACACACACACACACATACACATACACACACATTTGAATACTTTATTTGGTTCCACAAATTATATTACACAAACCGGGAATCAAATATTTCGGGGCTAAGCAGCACTGAACACTCAAGGGTACACATAACACCTCCTTCTCCACAAGCTGCCAATAATAGCCAAGACAGAGCAAAATTTGGCAACCTGTTTGGCCTTTCTTTTCGACATTGCAGCAATTCTCAGACCCCTCATGGTGCATTTATATACATGGCCCAGACTTCCAAATACAAGTATGCTGAATTTACATTTGTACCCAAAGCTGGTTATCGTACTAAGTAGTGGTTGGTATTTGATATACTTGTCCTGGAAAGTCTGGTCCATGTACAGGTCAAAGGGGCAGCCTACTTCTACAATCAGCACCTCCTTGTGGCTGGTGTCAACAAAGACAACATCAGGTGTATTTGGGATGTTGGCAAAAACGTAATTGGTAAAACCAAACCACTCTGGTAACACTCTGGCATGCTTGTACATAGCTGCGCTAGATGGTAAGATATTTTGTACTGTATCAGACACAATGTCCACAATACGGTCATGACGAGCTATGTACAGGTGTGTGTGTCACACACACACACACACACACACACACACACACACATACACACATACATACATGATGACACACACATACATCCTCTACAACCTCTACACCTACGACTTCACCCCCGTCCACCCCAGCAACTCCATCGTAAAGTTTGCAGACGACACCACCGTGGTGGGCTGCATCTCGGGGGGGGACGAGGCGGCGTACAGGGATGAGGTAGAGCAACTGAGCAAGCTGTGCAAGGTTAACAACCTGCTGCTGAACAAGTCAAAGACCCAGGAAATCATCGTGGACTTCAGGAGGAAAAAGTCCGAGATCCAGCCCCTGCTCATCGACGGAGAGAGCGTGGAGAGAGTCTCAACCCTCCGATTCCTGGGGGTGCACATGCAGGATGACCTGTCCTGGAAGGACAACACAACAGCCACCATCAAGAAGGCACAACAGCAGCTCTACATCCTGAGAGTCCTCAGGAAGGAACACAGCAAGCAGGAGATACTGGTGACCTTCTACCGCGGCGCAGTGGAGAGCATCCTCACCTACGGCATCTGCAACTGGTTCTCCAGCTGCACAACCGCGGAGAGAAATGCGCTACAGAGAGTCGTGAGAACAGCCCAGAAGATCACCGGCGCCCCCCTCCCCTCTCTGGAAGAGCTGTACAACACACGCTGTCTCAGGAAGGCCTCCAAGATCTCCAGAGACCCAACCCACCCTGGGTACGAACACTTTACCCGGCTGCCCTCGAAAAGGCGGTACAGGACCATGGCCGCAAGGACAAACAGACTGAAGAACAGCTTCTACCCCAGGGCCATCCAGGCCCTGAACACAGCAAAGACCTAGGTTCTGGGCCCTGGACAGTCTGGACGGATTGATGGCAGCTGCTGGACTGAAAAAATCAGGTGTAGTGCTGAGGCACAAATATGTATATTTCAAGCCTGCAAACTGCAACACTTTAAATGAATGTGCAATAACACTATGTGAAATATGACAACCCTAGTCGTCTATCTGTACAGTATAGTATAGTGGATAGTGTACATAGCCTTTATTTATGTAAACCAGCTCCTTCCCTTCTTGTGTTTTTTTCCAGTTTTTTTTTCTTTCCTAACACCAGGGGAGCCACCCCTCCTAAATTTCGTTGTTTGGTACCTGTACTATAGCAATGACAATAAAGACCATTCATTCATACATACATACTGTGACAACCCTACTGTACCCTACATACTGTTCCCAACTCACGAGGACCAGGGAGGAATACGCACACACACGAGCTAGAGAGACAAGGAGACTTTAGCCTTATCTGTCCCGCTCTCCTCCGACTCATAAGGCAGGCAATCAGCTCGACCTTGTCTTCACCAGATCCTCCCACACCTCCAACCTTACTGTTACCCCTCTTCATACCTCCAACCTTACTGTTACCCCTCTTCCAATTTCTGATCATCACTTTGTATCCTTCTCCCTTCCCCTCAAAACCACCTCTTCCCTATCAGTCTCTAACCACTTTGTACCCTCTCGTCGCAACCTACGTACCCTGTCCCCCACCACCCTCTCTTCTTCTGTCCTATCCTCCCTACCCTCGGTTGAATCCTTCTCCCTTCTATCCACTGACTCAGCATCCTCCACCCTCCTGTCCGCTCTCACCTCATCCTCCGACGCCCTCTGTCCACTGACCTTGAAGCCAGCTCGATCCTCTGCACGTGCTCCCTTTCAAATTTCAAAATTGTAGTTACTGCGGTTAGCCTCTGCAGGGCAGTATATGTGAGGAGAGCTGGATGGCTGGAGATAGACAAAGAGAATCTTGACACGTGTGTGTGCGTGTGTACACCAGCCTACTAGGCATCTAATCACTCGCGTATTTTGTGTGGATATCACACGTGACCAAAAGTGTCAGTTTGGAGTTGTGTGCTGTGAATGCTGTTGCACCTATACGGTGGTGAACTAGCAGCATCATTTGGGTTGTCGCATTCCAGTCAGAAGTCTCTCTGCATTACCTGACAGCCCAAGTTGGAGATAATGTGAGATAATGTGAAATAATGTCTAATCGTAGATCTTTTGAATTAAATAAAATTAAATTGAGAGATAGAGAGAGGGGGACGGGGGGGGGGGACTGGGGTAGAGAGGGAGAAAGAGAGAATTGGGGGTATCTATATACTATTACATAGTAATAAACACTGTTTTATAAGTATGATCAAACATGTGAAATACCGAGAGTACGGTAGTGAGGTTGTTGCTATGGAGGAAATACAAACACACGCTTGTCACTATCACCTTGTTCAAAGACAGGGACAGGTAAACACCATAAAGCAGACATAAAGTTGCTTAAGCAATTTAGAGCCAATTTCCTCATTCTGGCTCAATCATCATTGATCATCTAAACCACAGAAATGTGTGTGTGTGTGTGTGTGTGTGTGTGTGTGTGTGTGTGTGTGTGCGTGTGTGTGTGTGTGTGTGTGGTGTTCGTTCTGGAGGTAGCCTGCACATTTGATCCTAGCCTAGAGGAAGCCTTCATGACCAAGGTCATTAAGTACCAACCTCTCCTGAATACCGTCTCAGAACTAGGGTACAGATGCAGACTGCTTGTGTTCATATTTGGCAGCCTAGGACATACACACAGGCTGGTCGTAAGAGGGCTCCAACAACTGGGGATGCCCAAAAAGAAGGAGGCTAAACGCCTTGCAAAGTACTGCTCTGTCTCTGCTGTAATTGGCAGACGCTGCTACTTGTACCCCTAATGTGTAAAAAAAAAATAAAAAAAATGCCGCTGGTCCATGAATTGTGATTGTGTAGTAACTGCAACGTTAGTATTTGTGTCCCTGTATGTCTTTTTTCTATGTGGACATAAATAAATGGTTAAAATGTGTGTGTGTGTGTGTGTGTGTGTGTGTGTGTGTGTGTGTGTGTGTGAGTGTGTTACGGGGGACGGGGTCAGGTGTATACAGGTGTTAATTCCAGGACTGACAGAGATTGACTGAGCTATTCGGAAATACTCCAAATCCATTTACCAGTACATAATCAGTGACAGCACAAAGGGTGACTAACCCTAACCCTAACTCTCTGGGCAGATTCATTTACAACTCTTTGCTGGGAAGCCGTGTGGTGGATTATGCTTATCACTGATACTGGAACCTGCGCAAATCATCACAATTGCCCATGTCAGACCACTGCCAAATCACACTTTATCTGAAAAGATCTGAAGAATCCACCACATGATATTTTAACCCAAAAGATCTGACCCCAAAAGCTAAATTCAATCAAATTGGAAAAAAAGAATCATATTACCTAGTTTGGACATTTGGACATCAAATTACTCAACAAATTGGAATGCTACTGAAAACTGGATGGATACAAAAAAAAATCAGACTAGACTAAACATCTGACTAGTAAAAAACCCAACACAATATTTAACATACCTGTATGGTTATAACAGTTAGCATAGCCTGACCATAGAGACAGGTCACCACAAACAGCCTGGCCATAGAGACAGACAGGTCACCACAGACAGCCTGACCATAGAGACAGGTCACCACATACAGCCTGACCATAGAGACAGACAGGTCACCACAAACAGCCTGACCATAGAGACAGACAGGTCACCACAGACAGCCTGACCATAGAGACAGGTCACCACAGACAGCCTGACCATAGAGACAGACAGGTCACCACAGACAGATAGGTCACTACAAACAGCCTGACCATAGAGACAGGTCACCACAAACAGCCTGACCATAGAGACAGACAGGTCACCACAAACAGCCTGACCATAGAGACAGGTCACCACAAACAGCCTGACCAGAGAGACAGACAGGTCACCACAGACAGATAGGTCACTACAAACAGCCTGACCATAGAGACAGGTCACCACAAACAGCCTGACCATAGAGACAGACAGGTCACCACAGACAGATAGGTCACTACAAACAGCCTGACCATAGAGACAGGTCACCACAAACAGCCTGACCAGACAGACAGGTCACCACAGACAGCCTGACCATAGAGACAGGTCACCACATACAGCCTGACCATAGAGACAGGTCACCACAGACAGCCTGACCATAGAGACAGGTCACCACAAACAGCCTGACCATAGAGACAGGTCACCACAGACAGACAGACAGACAGACAGGTCACCACAGACAGCCTGACCATAGAGACAGACAGACAGACAGACAGACAGACAGGTCACCAGACAGACAGGCTACCCAGGCAGGACAGGCTGTGTCACTCAGCTCTCAGAGATTGAAACAGAAATGCATTTCTCCTTGTCTGTAGAACATCTGAAAGTATTAGATACATAATTCCAAAACATATACCCTGAATCTAATAGCTTACCTCCAAACCAAAAACGACCTTACTAATTAGGGGAAGAAAGTCAGTGTGCCACATCAGCTGCAGAGTATGTAACCTCCTGCCACACCATGAGAACTGAAAACACAGTGTATAGTGGGGGAAATAAGTATTTGATCCCCTGCCGATTTTGTAAGTTTGCCCACTTACAAAGAAATGAACGGTCTATCATTTTAATGGTAGGTTTATTTTAACAGTGAGAGACAGAATATAAAATAAAATCCAGAAAAACACATTATATAAAAGTTATAAATTGATGGCAAGCACAGAGGTCAGACAAACGTGGCTTGGCTGTCGCTTGGCAACTTGAAGCTTCAGCTCCCTCCACAGATTTTCCATAGGATTAAAGTCCGCAGACTGACTAGGCCACTGTTGGGGTTTTATATCATTTTATACTGAGAAATGTAAGTCTCTCTACAGTTTGGTGAATCTAGCAGCTCTCAAGGAAGGCCCATTTCCTTCCTGTAAGGGATGGGCCAAGATCTGTGGCGCATTGAATAATTCTGACTATGGACAGGGCCCATAACTTGTGTAATCACAGATTTGTATAATATGATTGGTTCCCAAGAATAGTGACCTCATGACCAAGGACAGTTCTATAAATATGAGTCCCGCCCATCATTGGGGGCTTTTTGCTTTTGGGCTATTGCTTCTTGCCTATTGGCACTCATGTTTTATATCGTATATACTATGTTGTGTTTTGTGTCCAAACTTGCCTCTGTTCTGCCAATTGGCCAGATCGTCATTGTAAATGAGAATTGGTTCTCAACTGACCTATCTGGTTAAATAAAGGTTAAATAAATTGGTCTGCTCATTTCTCTCTGCGCTCATGTAACTCTGCTTAATAAAAGGCCTCTTTGGAGACAATAGGCTAGGTGCACGATCTCACTACTTCCTGAAAGGCAACTGGTATGAACATATCCTGTCTCACTCTATTGGTTTAATTGATTAATCAGCTGTGCGGTAAACCGTTGGAACACACAGTGCACAGCTGATTAATCAATTAAACCAATAGAGTGAGACAGGATATGTTCATACCAGTTGCCTTTCAGGAAGTAGTGAGATTGTGCACCTAGCCTATTGATCTAAGCTCTTTGTGCTTTATACGTTTTACTAAATCTATTAAGAATCAATGATATCCCACAACACCACTCCATGACCTCAATGTGCTTCTTCCTCAGCCACTCCTTTGTTGCATTGGCCGTATGTTTTGGATCATTGTCGATGGCCTTGAGGAAATGGCCTTGGAATGGCCTTGAGGAAAAGCTCCAAAGGTGTACTAATGAACTGCAATTTAAAAGAATGTATAAGAATTATATCCTTTCTAGATACAACATGGAAGAGACAGGACATGCCATTTGCTAAAATAAGTGTATGATAGTTTGTATCCTGTATTGTGTGTATTTGAATTTGAATGACAAAATTGGGCCTGATAGTTTTTTTTGTTTGTTGTTTGTTTCTGTTGTAAACCTACGCTGCTGTAACTGTAGTGTGTGAATGGGGACAAATACGCTTTGCTTCCTCCTATTCCCTTTCGGACAGCTTAACCATGTGGATTTTTAAATGTATTTTTAATTTTTTAAATCATTTGTATCCCAATGTACCTGGTCTGCTGTTCGAAATAAACTTGAACTAAATTGTCGTGCTGGAAGACCCACCCACAACCCATTTTCAGTGTCCTGGCTGAGGGAAGGAGGTTCTCGCCCAAGATTTCATGGTACATTGCCCCGTCCATCATCCCCTTGATGCGGTGAAGTCGTCCTGTACCCTTAGCAGAGAAACAGCCCCAAAGCCTCATGTTTCCACCTCTGTGCTTGACAGTGGGGATGGTGCTCTTGGGGTCATAGTCAGAATTTCTCTCCCTCCAAACACGCCGAGTCAAGGTCTCATCACCTGAATGATTCAGAGGAGGCTCGGGAGAACATGATGTGGTCAGATGAGACCAAAATCCAGCTTTTTAGCATCAACTCAACTCGCTGTGTTTGGAGGGAGATAAATCTTGACTATGAGAACTATGTAGCAGTTCTGACAGCCGAGGGGAGCCAGCGTAGTGAAGAGACGTGACCGAGCAGCATGACTGCCGTGTTGGCGTAGAGGTGGTGGGGCCAGTCGGCCAGCAGAGGTGGAGGAGCGGAGTGAACGGGCTGAAGTTTGGGGGGGTGACCATTGCCTGCAGGTAAACAGGGGCTGTCCCTTTTGCTGCCTGGTATGCAAGCACCAGGGTCTTGAACCTGATGCGAGCTGTTATCGGGAGCCAGTGCAGGGTGCGAAGGAGAGGGGTAACATGAGGGAATTTGGGGAGGTTGAACACCAGACAGGCGGCAGCATTCTGGATGAGCTGCAGAGGTCTGATGGTGGTGGCGGGGAATTTGTTATAAACTTTTTTTATGCCCTAGTCTTCTGTGTGAGAGTGTGTGCTGTACTTCTGTGTGAGAGTGTGTGCTGTACTTCTGTGTGAGAGTGTGTGCTGTACTTCTGTGTGAGAGTGTGTGCTGTACTTCTGTGTGAGAGTGTGTGCTGTACGTCTGTGTGAGAGTGTGTGCTGTACTTCTGTGTGAGAGTGTGTGCTGTACTCAGGGTTCGAGTTATAAGCTGAACTCTGTGGGGGTCTCCAAAATAACAGTGCGAAATGTTCTCATGCACGCGCGAATCATGCCCACACAGCGATGGGACTTACACGTTTTAATTAGCTATAGGCAGTAGCGGATTAAGGTGGTCAGTGGCCCTAGGCTACTCCTTTGTGTGAGGACCCCCCGCCCCCATACACAAGCCTCCCCCCTCCCCAAAATATACAACTCACGAGCACCCTACACACACACACCACTCATAATGCTTTACCATAAAACACTTAAACACTTTAATAACACAATAACACAACAGTGTTAATAATGCAAAGAATAAAAAAAAGGTTCAGTGCATTCAGTTCTGTCTCTATTGCTCTCCTCTCCCGTTGTCTCTCTGTTACTGTCCTGTTGTCTGTCTCTCTGTTGCTGTCCTGTTGTCTGTCTCTCTGTTGCTGTCCTGTTGTCCGTCTCTCTGTTGCTCCCCTCAGCTCTAAATGAAAGAAATGAATTAGCTAATTAGTTGGCATGTAAACATATAGTTAGGGTTGGGTACAGTTTGGGTTTTATTCGATACCGGTGACAAATCGATACTTTAAAAACGGTACCGGTACAGAAACATCATCCTCATCCTCAAATCCCAACATATCCTGACGCTACAGCTGCAGGCTAGTCATTTCACCACATCAACAGCCCCACATGAAACAACAGCTATAAAAGCGATAGTCACACATGTATCTCGGCCAATAATTTTGTTATTTTTGCTATACAGAAGGAGCGAAAAATACATTAGGTTAGTACACTAGGTTAGTAAAAAGTAAAAGCCACCTTACCTTTACGGAGACAAGATAGACCAAAGTGGTCTGTTTTCAGTAGGCTGAGTGGTCTGTTTTCAGTAGGCTGAGTGGTCTGTTTTCAGTAGGCTGAGTGGTCTGTTTTCAGTAGGCTGAGTGGTCTGTTTTCAGTAGGCTGAGTGGTCTGTTTTCAGTAGGCTGAGTGGTCTGTTTTCAGTAGGCTGAGTGGTCTGTTTTCAGTAGGCTGAGTGGTCTGTTTTCAGTAGGCTGAGTGGTCTGTTTTCAGTAGGTAGCAGAGTCCTCAGTAGTAGCAGCAGTAGTAGTAACAGTAGTAGCAGCAGGGCTAACGTTAGGTGTCATAGCAGGTTTCTTTGATAAAAACCCGACATTTTCTAGGCTTGATGACCCGGTCGGCAGCAGTGGCCTTTTTTTGGGCGGCATGGTAGCTACTGTATGTATATACTCCTGTATAGCTAATTAATGAATGTTTGCTTCTCAATAATAGGCTAGGTGCACGATCTCACTACTTCCTGAAAGGCAACTGGTGTCTCACTCTATTGGTTTAATTGATTAATCAGCTGTGCACTGTGTGTTCCAACGGTTTACCGCACAGCTGATTAATCAACCTTTTGCTGTTGCACAATATTCTACTGCGCCCCATGGTGTCTTGGTGGTGAAGTGCAGGCAGTCAAAGGCATACTGTCATTCACAGGAGATTAATGGTGCGCGTAGTTCTTTTGAAAAACGTGTTTATTTTACAATATTTATAATATAAATTAAATAATATTCATTACATTGACATTTTGATCAAATAATAGTTGTGGTAATGTATTATTAGCGACCCCCACAGATTTTTGATTTTACTGCCTTCATGGGAGCTCAGAGAGTCTCAGACCATCTCCCATTGGCTCCCACATAACTCGAACCCTGGCTGTACTCTGCAGTGATTGTTTTATTTGACTTACGGACTTCTGTAGCACTATAAAGCACTTCAAAGTCGATATTAAAGTTGTGACACAGCGGTGCCACAGAGCACTGACACGCCATCTCTTGCGTGATCTAAAAGCTGGACAAGGGCCAACCAAAGCAGGGAGTCATCATTTTTCCATTCACCTGATAGGGCCATTCATATGTAATGGATCAATGTTCCACTCGTCGCCACAACAAAGTTTGTAACTTACACACTGTACAAATGTGCATGTCCTGTCATCTCTGTACAGTCTTTGTCTAGGTTGTTTTGTATCATGCAATTGTCAATAAAGTTAGAATCTATTCTATGTCTTTGTGTCAAATCAGATCAAACCAAAGCTTATCATCATATGCTGGGGGGGGGGGGGGTGGCTCCTTGGGGGGGGATGGGTGGTGGCCTGTCGCCCACTCCCCTTTTGGGGAAGGAATGCACAATTAAAAACAAGCATTATGCGTCTGGTCGCGGCTTGGGGCAAGCTCTCCCTAGTATGCCAGGGTCCCTACAAGTTTCAAGTCAAATTTAAGACCTTTTTAAGACCTTTTTTTTACCTCTTTGGATAGAATTTTAGACCTATTCGCAACACCATATGATAGCTATTTGTCATCCTCGAGGTGATGAACTTAGGGATTTCACTGCCATACATACAGACAAAAAAGTCTGAAGGATAATTAATATAAAATAAATACGTCCCACAATTACTCAAAAGTACATTTTCATTTCCGTGTAAATAGACGTGGTCGGACTGATTTCCTTGCAGGACAAGCTAATCTCATTTTTAATGCATAGCACCTAATTTTTTAGACCTAATAACTGAAATGTAAGACCTTTTTAGGCCTTATAAATCGCATTGCTGGATTTTAGACTTGACAGCTTATTAAGACCAGCGTGGGAACCCTGGTGTGCATGTGCCCATGTCACTGCACCAGCACTTCTCTGGTGGATGGGGCCGCCTGCTTGGGGGGGGGGGGGACGACGACGACCAGGGGGAATAGTGCGATGGTCCCGGTGATACAGCCCCTGTCCTCAACAGCAGGTCATAGTCCTCAGTGTGACTGTGTGTTTGTGTGTGTGCGTGTGTGTGTTTGACCCTTGGACAGCAGCAAGCCAGGGGAAATGAAACCTAAGGGTGATTTCATCGGAAAGGAAACCTAAGGGTGATTTCACCGGAAAGGAAACCTACTTGAGGGATGAGAGGTTTTCCTTAAGAATCTGTTTGGAACTTTGGGACATAGTGGACTTCCGTTTTCCCGTTTTTTTGTTTGGTCATTAAAAACAATAAAAAAAACAATACTGTAAAAGTACTGTACATTGGGGCCATAAAGGAAATGGTAGGAATGGCTACACCCTTCCCTATCCTAAAATATAATATGACAATAAAGAAAACATAGCATTTCACAACTCTTTTTAGATAACCCAAAGGGCGTGAATGACAAAACCTAACTGGTTATCTGTGACAGATTTAACAGCCATTGGACACATGTGGCAACACATAGGAGGGGTTGCCACAGATCCATGATGTCATAGAAATAGAACAATGTCCCATCTTACCTGGAATTGGGGATCAAGAGTGAACTTCTATACAGTGCTGCTTGGAAGTATGTGAACCGTGGGCAATTATAGATTTGTTTTTGTTTTTATCATGAAATCTTTATTTAATCAGAACCAGTCTTTTTTATCTGACATTACAGTTTTATATCTACCAATCCCATATGTTGGTTTAGAGGGAATCATGTCAAAATCTAAAATAAGCACAAAAAGCAGCACTGTATCTGTTATGTGTCTGATCCATCCAGGACAACAAGTAGAAACTATCTTGCTGACAAAGACACTATGATGGTACAGTACGACACAACACTCTGCTATACATTGAGGACTACCAAGTGAGACTGCTTGACTATCACACATCCCTCCTTTGTCTTTATCAATAGTATAGTATGAATGAATGAATGAATGAATGAATGAATGGTCTTTATTGTCATTAATACAGTACAGGTACCAAACAACGACATTTAGGAGGGGGGGGCTCCCCTGGTGCTTGGAAAAAAGACTAAAAACATAAAACAAGGGAAAAGAGCTGGTTTACATAAATAAAGGCTATACACTATCCACTATACTATACTATACAATAAAACACTGTGCTGTACTCTATGCTATGCTATAAATATCCTAACATTTCCTATCTCTGAACCTTATGTACACGAGGGTTGTCATATTGCACATAGTATTGTTGCACATTCATTTAAAGTGTCGCAGTTTGCAGGTTTGCAGGTTTGAAATGTTCACAGTTGTATTTCAATATTGCACTTATGTTTACAATCTAGTAGCTGCCATCAAATTGTCTAGAATTGTCCAGGGCCTAGAACCTAGGTCTTTGCTGTGTTCACTGTTCAGGGCCTGAATGGCCCTTGGCTAGAAGCTGAGAAAGGTCTTGTGCTCACAAGATAAGAGGTATGGCCTTAAATAAAGGTTATAGTATGTCTGTTTGTCGAAGCGATACTATACAAAATAAAGCTAAATAAAATCGGAGTGTTCTGATGTTCTTTGAACATTATCAAATGCAGTCAGTCTGTAAAACCCAGGAAACAAACAGCTGGTGGATTTAAAGCCTAAATGTTGTATTCTGATTCACGGGTTCATTAGACACAAACACACACCGCCCCCATAGAGCTCAATGTGTGTGTGTGTGTGTGTGTGTGTGTGTGTGTGTGTGTGTGTGTGCGTGCGTGTGTGTGTGTGTGTGTGTGTGTGTGTGTGTGTGTGTGTGTGTGCATTTGAGGGTCTGTTTGAGGAAGCATGACACAAGTATTTATGGTTTTATACTTCTTGGACTTTACACAATGTCTACCAACGTCAGCCCAGGGATCCGCCTGGGGTGGATCCAAGGTTTATGATGAAGTCCAAGTGACCCAAGACCAAAGTGAACCAGTCCAGGTGTGTGTGTGTGCGTATGCAAGGGTGTGACTGACATACAGAGGTGTATCTGTGGATTTACGGTGCATCATAGAGAGCTACGCTAGGAGGATAACCATAGAGAGCTACGCTAGCAGGATAACCATAGAGAGCTACGCTAGCAGGATAACCATGGCGTTCACATGGAAGACCTACTCCTGTGTCTCCATCCTGATCCTCTGCTTGTGTGTATCTGCTGGTGAGTTCACCCCTCTCTCTCTGCTGACTGATTACTGTATAAGACAGTAAGTGGAGATGAACTCGCACACTGCATAAACTTGAAGGAAAACTCCTTAGACAGAGATTAGAAAAATATTTTTTCCTTTATTTTATCATGCTCTTTAAAAAGTGCTAAGTGCTCTGGTGCAAAAAGTGCAACATTGTCCAGCACCTTGCACCTTTTTAAGAGCATGATAAAATAAAGATTTTTTTCTCCCTAATCTGTCTTCTAATTGTCTAAGGAGTTTTCCTTAAAGTTTATGCAGTGTGTGAGTTCCTCTGCACTTACTGTCTCATCATTTTTTAAAAGTTCTGCACCTGCAACCAATCACTGGAAGAGAAAAAGGACATAGCAAGGCGCAACAGTTTTCCCTGGACTCTGTTGATTACTGTATAAGCAACGGTGGAGGAGGGAGGGATCGGGTTCTGGCAATTAACTTATATATATTTTTTAATTGCAGCGTTCAATTTGTCTTTGGACCCACCAAATAGTCAGATGGTTCCTTAACTTGACAGTAGTCTGTGGGCGAGGGGGAACTGTAACCCAGGGTTCAGAGTTGTTTCTTCGGCGTATGGGTAGTTGTTTTCCTCTCCACTCCACCAGGCTCGGGGCCGAGGGGCTACCCTTTTACCACCCCGAGACCTTTAGACCCAGAGTTGTTTAAATAGCCATGACTAACTTCAGGTTTTTCCTAACCAAAAAAATATTGGAGTGACTGTGGAACAGAAACGTTCTACATTTGTGGCCAAATCACATCAAATGACTTGGTTGGAAGTTACTTAGAGGTGATTTGGTGATTTTGTTCTATTACTACTATTGTTTTCCTTTTGTTAGCAGTGACAAAAGAGAGCTGAAGTTAGCAATGGCCATTTGAAGAACTTTATACAACGGATAGATCCGGTCCATTGTCTCTATTGGTCAGTTTGCGTTCCAGCCGTGCTGATATCCACCATATACGCACGGCTAAATGGAATGCTGACACATCTTTTCACTCTGCGTTTGTATATATTACCGTTATCGTAGTTACACTATTACCGTTGCTTAGCAACCGATAAACAACTGTTCAGCGGATGAATACACTTAATTAAAAGTTTTTCTTTTGTGAAATATTGATAGATAAATGTGGTAACCGTTGTATAAAAGCATTATGAAACGAGAAGCCGTGGTATATCGTGGATATCGGCACAGCTAGGGGGTGTAACGGCACTCCACTTCGCGTCGTACCGGGGTCATTTTTTTTATACGGTGCCATTTGGACTTCATAACTTAATAAATTAAATTGTTGATTTATCTATATTTTAATGTTCTATTATATAAACGACATATCTAGCTTGCTGAAAAACATAGTGGTCGAGCTCAGGCACCTAAATTGTATTATTTAGAATACCCTCTGTAGTTGAATAGGGCGAGTGTCTCCAGAACAGAGTGGACACATAACAGGGTGGACACTAACAGGGTGGACATTTTGAGTTAAAGTTAGCCTTTAGCCTGCCTGTGTTAGCATAATGCCTAGAATGACCATGAATACTTGATGAGGAATCTAATTTGCACTACTTTTTTTTAAATTATTCAATTTGATTGATCTCCTCAATATTTAGGCATAACAGGGTGGACACGTTATGGTCAACCACATTAAACTCACTGGATAAAAACATAAAAATCAGATGGTAAAAGAGGTAGAAAATCACACAGCTTACAACATTTGCAATCCCCTCCACTGATGTGATGTCACCTCATGAGAGTGATGTGATTGAGAAATATGGTTTTCTTTTAAAAGGGACATTAACACAGCATAACAGGGTGGACAGTGATCGCAGGGACAGGGTTTTTGATAAAAAAAAACTATATTTGATTTCAATAGATATTGATCAGGGAAATGAAATAATAATAACATATTTGGAAATGTATATGTTTTTAATAGTTATTTTTTGGATTGAAGTTGAATGAACAACACTGGGGACATCCCAAATCCCATGCAAAATCCCATTTACATCTTTAACTAAAGCTTTTAAAATGTAGAAAACAACAACTTAGAAGCCCATATAGTTGTATTCATAATAAATAACAATTGACTATACATGAAAAACCTAATGGAATTAGTATTTGTCCAAATTTAGACAAAATACAACATGATTTGTACTGGGGACGGAAAAGGCACCGTATTTAAAAAATGACCCACCTAACCACCCCGCTAGCCGTGCCGATATCCACGATATACCACGGCTTATGTGGCATACCGTCTGTAGTGAGAAAGGAGAAATCAATACGCTAATACTATAGCCAATTGAAACGTTGGTGGGGGGCTATTACCTTTTCACACTATCGCTCCTCAATGCTGTAGATGCAGATATTTGAAGACCATTGTTGGACAGTGAACATGTGTAGCTCCTTTCAACAAGTAAGCACATAGACAACTTTTAATGTAAGACCGCATCATAATATACAGCCGCATGCATAAACATGATACGAGCTATGGGGGCTGCCATGACATGATTCGTCCGATGGCATAGCAGGACAAAACCAAAAACAGACCACAATGAACAGAACTAGCCAACACAAGCATGTAGAAGAGAGTTTCCGGGCTTGTTTCCCGGACAGAGATTAAGACTAATCCAAAATTAAATAAAGAATACAAGGCATCTTCCATGAATGCATTCATTGCATGCAGAGTGATTTAATAAGTCCAAACTGAATCCATGTCCATGTCCAGACAGTTCTTACAACTAAGTTTAGTAAAAAGAAAAGGGGGGAGGGGGGGGGGGGGGGGAGAGAGAGATGATACGTACAGTATGAGGATGTGGAAATATATTTCATAATTATTATATTCCTACAGTTGATGCTTTGAAGGCACAACAATTGCATTGCCAATGAATATTAGGTTAGAAAATACAACGTGACATCCGGTATAAACCATGCCCACTTCAGGTCTTCTGTCTGAATACAGATAATTTTGTTGGTTGAACAGATAAATATACAGATAATGATGTCTCTACACCTTTATGTGTGTCCATCTACAGCTGATGTAACTACAGCTGACCCATCTACACCTGATGTAACGACAGCCGATGTAACTACAGCCGATGTAACTACAGCCGATGTAACTACAGCCGATGTAACGACAGCCGATGTAACGACAGCTGATGTAACGACAGCTGATGTAACTACAGCTGATGTAACTACAGCCGATGTAACTACAGCTGATGTAACGACAGCCGATGTAACTACAGCCGATGTAACTACAGCTGATGTAACGACAGCCGATGTAACTACAGCCGATGTTACGACAGCTGATGTAACTACAGCCGATGTAACTACAGCTGATGTAACGACAGCCGATGTAACTACAGCCGATGTAACTACAGCTGATGTAACTACAGCCGATGTAACTACAGCTGATGTAACGACAGCCGATGTAACTACAGCCGATGTAACTACAGCTGATGTAACGACAGCCGATGTAACTACAGCCGATGTAACGACAGCTGATGTAACTACAGCCGATGTAACTACAGCCGATGTAACGACAGCCGATGTAACTACAGCCGATGTAACTACAGCTGATGTAACGACAGCCGATGTAACTACAGCCGATGTAACGACAGCTGATGTAACTACAGCTGATGTAACTACAGCCGATGTAACGACAGCTGATGTAACGACAGCTGATGTAACGACAGCTGATGTAACGACAGCTGATGTAACGACAGCTGACCCCTCTACACCTGATGTAACGACAGCTGATGTAACTACAGCCGATGTAACGACAGCTGATGTAACGACAGCTGATGTAACGACAGCTGACCCATCTACACCTGATGTAACTACAGCTGATGTAACTACAGCCGATGTAACTACAGCTGATGTAACGACAGCCGATGTAACGACAGCCGATGTAACTACAGCCGATGTAACGACAGCCGATGTAACGACAGCTGATGTAACGACAGCTGATGTAACGACAGCTGATGTAACGACAGCTGACCCATCTACACCTGATGTAACTACAGCCGATGTAACTACAGCCGATGTAACTACAGCCGATGTAACGACAGCCGATGTAACTACAGCTGATGTAACGACAGCCGATGTAACTACAGCCGATGTAACGACACCTGATGTAACGACAGCCGATGTAACTACAGCCGATGTAACTACAGCCGATGTAACTACAGCCGATGTAACGACAGCTGATGTAACTACAGCTGATGTAACGACAGCCGATGTAACGACAGCTGATGTAACGACAGCTGACCCATCTACACCTGATGTAACTACAGCTGATGTAACGACAGCTGACCCATCTACACCTGATGTAACTACAGCTGATGTAACGACAGCTGACCCATCTACACCTGATGTAACGACAGCTGATGTAACGACAGCTGACCCATCTACACCTGATGTAACGACAGCTGATGTAACGACAGCTGACCCATCTACACCTGATGTAACGACAGCTGACCCCTCTACACCTGATGTAACTACAGCTGATGTAACTACAGCTGATGTAACGACAGCTGATGTAACGACAGCTGACCCATCTACACCTGATGTAACGACAGCTGATGTAACGACAGCTGACCCATCTACAGCTGATGTAACTACAGCTGACCCCTCTACACCTGATGTAACTACAGCTGATGTAACGACAGCTGACCCATCTACACCTGATGTAACTACAGCTGATGTAACTACAGCTGATGTAACGACAGCTGATGTAACGACAGCTGACCCATCTACAGCTGATGTAACTACAGCTGACCCATCTACACCTGATGTAACTACAGCTGATGTAACTACACCTGATGTAACGACAGCTGATGTAACGACAGCTGACCCATCTACACCTGATGTAACTACGGCTGACCCATCTACACCTGATGTAACTACGGCTGACCCATCTACACCTGATGTAACTACGGCTGACCCATCTACACCTGATGTAACTACGGCTGACCCATCTACACCTGATGTAACTACGGCTGACCCATCTACACCTGATGTAACTACGGCTGACCCATCTACACCTGATGTAACTACGGCTGACCCATCTACACCTGATGTAACTACGGCTGACCCATCTACAGCTGATGTAACTACGGCTGACCCATCTACACCTGATGTAACTACGGCTGACCCATCTACACCTGATGTAACTACGGCTGACCCATCTACACCTGATGTAACTACGGCTGACCCATCTACACCTGATGTAACTACGGCTGATCCATCTACACCTGATGTAACTACGGATGACCCATCTACACCTGATGTAACTACGGCTGACCCATCTACACCTGATGTAACTACGGCTGACCCATCTACAGATGATGTAACTACGGCTGACCCATCTACACCTGATGTAACTACGGCTGACCCATCTACACCTGATGTAACTACGGCTGATCCATCTACACCTGATGTAACTACGGATGACCCATCTACACCTGATGTAACTACGGCTGACCCATCTACACCTGATGTAACTACAGCTGACCCATCTACAGCTGATGTAACTACAGCTGACCCATCTACACCTGATGTAACTACGGCTGACCCATCTACACCTGATGTAACTACGGCTGACCCATCTACACCTGATGTAACTACGGCTGACCCATCTACACCTGATGTAACTACGGCTGACCCATCTACACCTGATGTAACTACGGCTGACCCATCTACACCTGATGTAACTACGGCTGACCCATCTACACCTGATGTAACTACAGCTGACCCATCTACACCTGATGTAACTACGGCTGACCCATCTACACCTGATGTAACTACAGCTGACCCATCTACACCTGATGTAACTACGGCTGACCCATCTACACCTGATGTAACTACGGCTGACCCATCTACACCTGATGTAACTGCAGCTGACCCATCTACACCTGATGTAACTACGGCTGACCCATCTACACCTGATGTAACTACGGCTGACCCATCTACACCTGATGTAACTACGGCTGACCCATCTACACCTGATGTAACTACGGCTGACCCAACTACACCTGATGTAACTACACCTGAAGTAACTACACCTGAAGTAACTACACCTGAAGTAACTACACCTGATGTAACTACGGCTGATGTAACTACGGCTGAAGTAACTACACCTGAAGTAACTACACCTGATGTAACTACGGCTGATGTAACTACGGCTGATGTAACTACGGCTGATGTAACTACGGCTGATGTAACTACGGCTGATGTAACTACAGCTGATGTAACTACGGCTGACCCATCTACACCTGATGTTACTACACCTCTCCCTGTGACCGTCATTACAACTACTACTGCCACCACCACAACAAAGCTCCCAATAGTTTGTTTCAATGGAGGTAAACCGTCACCTGATGGCAAGACCTGCATATGTCTTCCTGGATTCACAGGCCCAACGTGCAGAGCAATCGAAGATGACATTAAGCCAGGTAACGTCGATCATCTTGTGTCATACATTCAATTTGTGAGGAAAAACGTGCCTGCACCTTGATTTAGGATTTCTGTTGTAGTAGTGTAGAGGGATGTGAAACAACAGCTGCTGTCAAAAGGCTTAGGTGAGTAATGATATAATAACTTGTTAACTTGTTTTCTCTTGTAGAAAATCTCAATAGATCTGCAAAGGTTGAAATGGAAGTAAATGAGGCATACATAGATGCATATAACAATGCGGAATCAGATGAATACAAAGAGTTTGTGAAAGATTTCATAACCCAGGTAAGAAACAAAATTACAATCTACTTTAAGACACATGTTGTGACTATGCTAATTGCAACTGGTGGACAACACATCTCCAGCATATACCGTAATCATCCCTGTTTATACTTCAGATGGTGCAATACTACAGTAAAAGTGACATTAGGAACTTCCGGGGAGTGGACGTCCAAGCTTTGAGGTATGGCACGTCTAATATGATGATTCTTTTCACATTTAATACCAAAACCATTTCAAATTGTGCAAAATGTCTTATTGTGTAATAACAACTACTCAAGTGTTTTACTAAAGTACACTAGGCCAACACGTTAGCACACCGTAGTTTCTTGAGTAGTTTCAGCTGAACTACACAAGACAAGAGAAGTGTGGCCGAAGGTGTCATGTCATGTCATATTGATATTTCTCATCGGCCCTCCTTCTCTCTGTTCCTTGACTCAGTGAAGGGGATGCGCTAACGCGAAAGAGTTTGAGGGAAATGACGCAACGATTCAACTCCAAAAAGGTGAAGGCACAGGACATATAGGATTCATCCTCTTTCTGGTCTTGCAGTATAATCATGGAATCTATGAGATGTAACAGATGACAGAGATGACACATTGGGTAATGATGATGTATGTGATATTTTTCAGATGCCACTCCTGTGGAGCAAGAATGCAAGAAATCGGTAATCTTACAGAAATTATTTATTTATTAATTAGAAATTCTGGTGACGTAATCCCCTTGAGGTGCATAATAAAATGTTCAAGTGGGTCCTGTATGAAATTACAGCATTTACATTTGACTGATTAAATAATTTACTGAGGTCAACTATAAAGATTCAAACAGACTGAGAGGTCACGATGAAAGGAGAACTTGACAGAGTCATTTTGCACTAACTATGCTAGTTACTATGCTAGTTGTCTAAATCAATCACTCATCTTTCGTTTTCATCATTGCTCACTTCTCTTCAGTGTGAAAGTCATACATGACGTCATTATGGAGGTTCCCAACAACCAGGAGGCTGAGGCTACATATACGGAAATCTTCAACGAAATAAAGGAAGCTGTGAACGTTATCACCACAACCTGTCCTCCTGTCCCTAACCCTAACCCTAGCCCAGGTAGGGATGTTGATTCATCAAAGACCCCCCCCCCCCCCCCCTACAAAATATAACTGCTTACCTTGGAATTTAATTGATTCAACCATTGAATTCAATTACAATTAATACTTTTTTGAGTTAAATAATATATATAGTAAAATTGGTCCACATTGCATATTTAAGAATTGGAATTCACATTTACTAATGAGCGTACTGTTCTGTGTTGAAATAAACTGCATGATTTGTTTAAAATCCTCAGGTTGTCCTAGTTTTGAGGTCAGCAGTGTCCAAGAGCCAACTGTAATAGAGGTCGATGGCAAAGGTGAAAACAAATAGAGATGATTAATTACACAAGTGTATGCATTAACAAAGACTACAGCTTTTCACCGTCGCTAAAACAAGTATAATTTGATTTTTATTACATTATTATTAAACTTATATTGTCCTTCATCCGTTACATTCTCTCTCTCTCTCTCTCTCTCTCTCTCTCTCT